>NC_044551.1:178986379-179324713 GCF_007565055.1 Rhinopithecus roxellana
CTAGTTACTGTCTCATTCTCCTGCTGAGGACAGTACATCCACCTTAGTTGGTTTCAAGAGCAAAAGTACACCATAGTTAATGTGAGGTAACAAGAGAAATCATCAAGAATCAATTCTGGCTAAGAATTTTATTTTGAACTTCAGCAGCTGAGTTGAAAGTACATGACATTTATAGTAGGGAAAATAAGAAACAACAAACTCAAGTCCAAATGCTTGAGAAGAGAAACACAAGAAAGGCAAGTATCTACATTGTTTCCAGCTTATTCCATCAGCATGTACCACGTGTCAAAGACTATGCAAGGTACTTGAGGTCTAAAATGAAGATCATCTTTGCCCATAGACTAGACAGGGTAAACAAAAAAAAGTATGATATCATACTAGTAATATTAAAATATACAAAAACTAAATGATTATAAAAGATAGAAAGGGCCAAGCGCGGTGGCTCATGCCTGCATCCCAGCACTTTGGGAGGCCGAGGTGGGCAGATCACAAGGTCAGGAGTTTGAGACCAGCCTGGCCAATATGGTGAAACCCCGTCTCTACTAAAAATACAAAAACTAGCCAGGTGTTGTGGTTCACGTCTGCTGTCCCAGCTACTTGGGAGGCTGAGGCAGAAGAATCGCCTGAACCTGGGAGGCAGAGGTTGCCCTGAGCCGAGATCACGCCCCTGCACTCCAGCCTGAGCAACAGAGAGAGACTCCATCTCAAAAACAAAAACAAAGATAGAATGATCAATATCTGCTATACCCAACCCATGAGATAAAGAACAGTATTAAAGGGAGGAAGGTATAAGGGAGTAAACTGAATCCTAGAAAGTATGACTATGTTGGAACAAGAGATCAACAGATTATGAACTACATATGAAAGCCAGAGTTTAGTGGGAAAAATCTTTTGAATGTGACATAATACTGAAGATTTTAAAACAATAAAATAATGACTCAATTTTAATAAGGCTAACTCTTATAGACAAGGGGGAGATTCATTTGGTGTTGACCATCAAACCCACAGTGGTAGAGTGTTAGTGAGCATTTGCCGGGGGTGTCAGTGGAAAAACGCAGTTGAACCAGTTAAGTAGATAATGTGTAGTATAGGTAAGAAATAAGAGTCTGAACTAAAGGCATGACCATGGGATCACAGGGAAGTAAATTATTTGAGAGTAATTAAGGGAGTTAAATGAGCATCGTAACTGTTAATAATCAATATTCAGTGGAAAGATTACAATTAATCTACCCAATAACTCTTGGGGCAATCATCCTTATGAATGACAATGTTAGGTTTCAACATGAAAAGTATCAGCTCTCCAAGCGTAAGGATCAGTAAGAATAAATATTATATATTCATAGAAATACAGGCAGCAAAAGAAATTGTATTGAAATTATACCCAGTTTCTACAAAAGGTGAACAGAAATTCAGGAAACATTGTTCTCCTCTAAGATATGCATACTCAACAGAACTGTGTACAAATAGTCACCAAAACACGTGCACTAGAATGTTCTTAGAGACTCTTCACAATTGCCTCAAAATAAAAACAAAATCTATCATCAGTAAAGCTGATAAAATGTGCCATATTTACACAATAGAATACTATTGTCAATAACAATTATGACTTCACAGAAAATACATATAAATCTCATAAAAATAATGCTAAATGAAAGAAGCCAGAAACAGGACTGCATACTGTATGATTCTACAGATATAAAGTAGACAAAGTTTTATGAAGTTAAAAATCAGCAAAGCTGTTACTTTTAAAGGAGATAGTGACTCCAAGGGGACACAGAGAAGGAGGGGAATTCTGGTAACTTTGTTTTATGACCTGTGTGGGTTCCATGAATGTGATCAGTTTGACAAAACCCTTCCAGCTCTCCTTTTATAATTTATGCCACATACTTTTCTGCATTTTCATTATACTTTAACAAAAAGTGTTGATAAAAATGATACTTAGTGAAAATGAGAAAATCTAGTCATAGACAAGAAATGGGTTGTTGTGTAAATGGTAGAGGCTTCTCAGAGAGTCCTGTTACACGGATCTCTATGTAACATTTCACATACTAGGACAGAGAAATAAATTAGCCTCTCTTGGGGTTAATTGTATCACTGTTTTAAAGTGATTCCTCAAAAATATATTATTTTGACTTCATAGTCACCTGCATGATTTGAAGAGTTTAGGTTTACACAAACTGCATCAAAAAGTGTCTGCTGGTTGCTTTATGTGTCTGTATAATCATCCCAAGGTCTTGTGTGGGCTGCCCATGGAAACTCACAAGTGGTCATGTATTGGAACAATGTTCTACTTTATCCCCTAGAAAGAATGGCTTCCAGCCAACTCATGACAAGAATGAAAGTGCTTTGTATCAGACTCCCTGCTGTGCATTAGAATTTCAGTTACAGCTGCTACCTTGTTATGTTATAACACCCACATTTCTTTACTTACAAGGCCAGCCTCACAGAAAAAAAAAAAAAAAAGAAAAAAAAGCATTGTATTCATTGTCTAATTATCAACTTCATACACCTTGGAAACAGACTGTAGCTCAAACATGTGTATAACTCAAAATATTATTGTAAGGTTAAGATCTGGAACAATAAAAAAAATTCTTATCACTGTTAATAGCCTCATGTAAAAATAATGACTACATAAAACTAGCGCTTTTTAAACATTTTAACTTTTTAATGGACAGATTTATTAGTAGAAATATGAAATGATTTAGATAAATGGAGAGGAAAAAATCTAACATGGAACAAGGTAGGCCAAGAACTTGTTTCAGAGCTTTGGCAGCCTGCCGAGCACACCTCTCAATGGGGACATGCAACTTTAATCTTTATTATGGAGTGATCATAAGTGGACTGATTCTGAGCACCATCTGCTCTCGATGAAGCATTGGAGTTACAGGCTGCTCACTCTGATATGCCCTTCACCTCTGCTCTCCAATGTCACCCAAAGTCCCATTTTGAAAGGTTGAGTTTTATTAAATGGAAAAGTTTATTATAATTAATATTCTTTATGAGAGCCATTTATTTTTAATGAATAGCAGAATGGGCAGCTGAGGCTCCCTCTTCAACCCTGAAAAGCAAACTAAATGTGGTGAAAGCTATCCAGAGATTTCTATTTAGGCATTAGGGGGATGAACTTTCAGTTGGATGCCTAGATGAATCTTTGAATGTTAGACACTACATCAACTCTTTAGCCTACTTGTGTTGCAGTGTGGATACCTCAATTTAAAATAGTGGCAAAGAGAGAGAGAGACATATGTCCTATCCTTAATATAAAGTAAAAGAAATTTGTGCATTCTCACTTTTAATATAATACCCTAAAGTAAACAAGGTATCCTGAATTTCATTTGTTTCATTGTGCTCTATTGAATATTATGCTCTATTGAGTAGGTATCTATAAATATGATCTTATTTGGAAATAGAAATTGCATCTACATTATGTCTGTGCAGGCATAATTAAGGATCTCAAGTTGAGAATATTCTGGATTTAGGGGTGCCCTAAGGCCCATGACTGGTGTTCTTACAAAAGAAAGAAGGAGATTGGAGATACGGACATCCAGCAAGGAAGCTCATTTAAAGATGGAGGGAGACATTGGAGTGTTGCATCAACAAGCCAAAAAATACCAGGGATGGCTGGCAGACATCAGAAGCGAGGGTAGAGGCATTGAATAGATTTTCCTGCAGTGCTTCCAGAAGGAACCAACCTTGCTGACACTACAGGTTTGGACTTCTGACCTCCAGAAGGTGAAAAAATAATTTCTGTTGTCTTAAGTTGCCCAGTTTGTGGTAGTTTGTTACGGCAGCCCTAAAATACTACTACAGGGATAGTTGCTGTTAATTTAGATTTTTGGGGGATCTTTTTGTGAGCTTAGGAAAAACAGATTTCATTGGTGTTCAGAAGACACCGGCTGTTTAAGTAGCTACACCTAAATGAATTTGCCTTTCTCTCTCAGATTTTTTTTTGCTCATTGACTCCTTCTCTTCCTTTCCTTTGCTGAGGAATGTTAGAATGTTTAGAAATGAAAGAAATTCGTCTTTGTGACTGATATTTCAGATAACATAATAAATATGAAAGATTTCGGGAAATTCATGGGGTGGTTTTAGTAGATTCTTCAGAGATTCCATGAACAATAAGACAATGTAAGTAAAAAGATGACACTACTTTTCATATAAGCCAAAAATACTACAGAAAAAAATATTATTTTTTGGATATGTTAGCACCATTGCTCACTCTGATTATGGAAATAAAACACATTTCCCCAAAAGACAATGTACATTTACACATGAAATCAGCCTGCCTTTGTATTTTCCTGATTAGTGTCACCAGAGTGTCTGGTAACTTACCCAAGGCAAACTCCTACCACCCAAATAACATGTTACTTTTTCCTGGAACTTCCATTCCAGGGGCCTCTCTGAACGGATACCACTGAATTACTGTCAATAGGCATACTTGTGGCTCAGCATAACTCAATTACCCTGACAACATTTTTTACATTTATTTTTTATTACTTAAAGATTTATTGCTTTGTCCCTTAAATAAAAACTGTGAAGCAAATAAAAAACAATTTATTCCTAATTTGCAAAGGCAGTAACAAACAACCTTGGCCCCTTAAAAATGAGATTACTAAGGGTCATGTTCTAAGAATCTCTTTGTCATCAAACAGAATTTTTAAACAGAGATATGTTTTAAGATTGAAGTAGTTCTCTTTTAAGACTATTCCTTATCTTGTGAAGTCGCCCTTGTGGAAGGTGTACAATGACAAAATAGCAAAGTATTAAGGTTGACAGAAGATAGCTGGGGGAAATGGAAAGGATTTCAATGTTAACAAATATTTTGAAGTTTTCAGTAACTCTAATGGTATATGCATAAAGGAAAATGAACAGAAAGTATTTTAAAATAATAATAGGTGCATAGCAATTAGAGGCATAATATGGATAGAAGAAACACTTCAATACGATGAAACAAAATGTGTTAAAAGAAAAAAAACAACAAAACACAGGACTTCAGTTTTTCTCAAGGGAGTTAAATGCATTTAACAGATATTTGAGAACCAGTAAGTTTTATAGGGAAGTCACAAGACCTAGATTACAACAAACGCTTTGAATCCGTTTTAACTGCTAGTTGACAAGTTACATTACTTGGCTGTATTTTTCATTGCTTACCTGTGAAATGCTGGAATAAGGGAAAATGATTCTATCTTAGTTTCCTAGGGCTGTTGCAACAAATTACCATGAATTTGGTAGATTACCACAAGAGTAATTCTCTCAAAGTCCTGCAGGTTGGAAGTACAAAACCAAGGTGCTATTAGATCCATGCTACCTCTGAAGGCTCTAGGAAAGAATCTTTCCTTGCCTCTTCCCAGCTTCTGCTGGCTCCTAGTAATCCGTGGCATTCTTAGGTTTGTGTATGCTCCGCTCCATCATCTGCCTCTGTCACCTTCTTCTCTGTCTCTCTGATTCCTCAGTGTCTGTGCACCTGTGTGTCCTCTCCTTTTCTTATAAGGACACCAGTCATTAGGATTTGCCATAATCCACTATGACCTCATCTTCACCAATTACAACTACAAATACCCTATTTCCAAAAAAAGGTCACATTCTGAGTTTCTGGGTGGACATGCATTGGGACACTATTTAACCCACTATAGTTTTCAATGCAACCACACTAAAATAAATTCGCTTCATTTTTTAAATCTCCTCACTAACTGAAGCAGGGCAAAAGGAGCAACAATGTACCTCAGTTCGTTATGAACTCTCACATAAGGATGGAAAAAAAGACAATGAATCATTTGGTCTCAGGGTTTGCCTGTAAGGTAGCAAAGGCTGTGGTTACAGTACCTAGTGCTAGTTAACCCAGGTAGGTAGAAGACATGATGTTGGGAGGATTCAAACTAGCTTCAGTCTCTCACAATACCACGAACTCTGGGCTGATACAGACAAAACACTTGCCCCTTAAAAACAGAGGCAAATGAAATACTCCAAACCTATCTATCACTGCTAACTAAAAAATTAATCCAGTAACATTCTGTATCTGATGCATGAATGAAGTTGTCTCTATGAACACCAGTAGCTGTTCCAACTAACGGGAACCATATGTGAACTACTGTATTTGTGTTTTCCTCTTTAGTTCCCATTAAGTATTGTCATTTGTAATAACTATAAACAATTGATATTCAAAAAAATATCTAATAATCTTTAATTTATGAAGTGTCCCATATATCTATTGCTTCCAGGCAATTTTTTATTCATGACCTTTTGACTCTGCAGACCAGACAGTGTGGTAAGAATACTACCATGTGGATTACATAGCTAATAGAAATATACTGATTTTTAAAGAGTTAACACACCCACTATGGATTGCCTCACTTGGTGGAAAGGACCCTAGGAATCAGAGAATTTAATTATCTCCATTTTGAGGATGAGAATATTGAGGTTAAGGATATAAATTAAACTCTTCAAGGCCACAAACCTAGTGAATGAAGAACTTTAAATTAAAAAGCCAAACAGTTTTGAGTCAGAGCCCATGCACTTTACCATTGTACCATACTGCATCTCATCCTCATTTAAATATCAAATTTGCACACAAGCTGCTAGGAACCTCAGGACTTTCCTCATCTTAAACCTTTCACAGGGAATTTCTCTGCCCTTCTCATGCCACTCAGTCCCCAGTTAAGCATGCCATATCTCTTCCAGGACACTAGTCTTGGATTTGGCTCTCGTTTCTGAATCAAGTATCTCTTAAGGCCCCTACTCCCTCAGGCTACTTCCTTGCCATCTAAATAAAAAATCCAGGAGTGCATTATTTTGCTGTTGGGGTTTTGTTACTCTTCTCAGAATGGGGAAACAAAATAGTAACGGACATGGTGAAATTACAGCAGTTTCATGAGAATGTAACTTCTTCCTTTCCTGGATTTTTATTCATGGGAAGCTTAAAGAATATCTAAAAATTATTTAACATAAAGGATTACTGAATCAGTTCCACAGAACTGCAATGGCCAGAGTCTAAACTGGCTTTGACAGAGTTAAAGCCATCTCAGCTTCAATGTGTTGTTGTTGTTGATTTTTCCCCCTTTAAGCATCTGATCTTTAAAATCCTTGGAAGCCTCAAAATCATGCTCACTCTGGTTTCGGACCGCCAGAGCAAACCTTGGATTCCCTCTGTCATCTTACTCACTTTAACCTGTGAGAGAAGACACAGTCTTCACATTTCCTTTTGCTTCAGGTCAGTTCTCCTCCTGTCAAGTCCTCAGGAATTGTCCACAGTGGAGTTATCTGTAGCCTTAGACTTACTTTACCCCACCTTCCCAAGTTTCACCTTTGCAACTTTACACTGCTGAGATTCTACTAAAGTACTGATATTCCTGTTTTCACTTTATCCTGCTGGATAGTTTTAGAGGAGCAAGAGCCCAGGGGAGGTTGGTGGCCTAATACCAAGGAAAGACTAGTCTTGTGAAAACAGGCTAATGAGAAATCTATCTTAGTGATAGTATATTTACTTCCAGGACAGTGTTTCCTAATAGGCAGTGAGTACAAAACCAGTGACAAGGTTTATGGTCATGCATGGATGAATATGACAAAACTGTAAAATTGTGTATTTATCATAATATATAGCACAAAGGAAAACACAACTATTCAATCATGCCTGTGTGTGGTAGGACTAGGAAAAGTGGACACAATGAGTAGCTCTAAAGTCCATTTAAAGGGGAGAAAAACACTAAATAGTCACATAAGCAGTACACAGCAATGGCAAGATATGGAATGCTACTATGTGAATGACAGGAGTTGGAAAGTCTTGTTTGAAAATATCAAAAAACATTAAAAGCAGGAAATAAACATGCACATTCAGACTCTGAAGTGAGATGAATCACCAACTGAGTCACCTTAGACAAAATTATTTTAATTTCTATGGCCTCCTCCGCTTCCTTCCAAATGTTGGAAAGTCTTTCTCAAAGTGCATTTACGAGGATTAAATAACACAGCTATGTAATAAGGTCCATCATACATAGTTCATAAAATTTTGTTCACGTTCCTTCCCCCTACACCCACCTGCTAAAACAATAAGCATACTAAGTAATGGCTATGGGTGGTCGGAGATCTACAAATGTTTTTCTTTCTCCTCTATCCTGCCTCTTTTCTTTCTCTCCCACAGATGACCTCCGTTAGTCCTTGAAAGGAAGATTTATTCTGTGAAGATTTTTGGATTCATATTACAAAGAAAGAAACCCATGAACTTCAAACTCTTTTAATATCTGTTCTAAGCTGTTTTGTTTATTTTGGAAGATGGGAATTGGCCACTTTTATTTTCCAGTGGCTGTTTAGAAGCTGGGTCACTAGAGGTTAACTTCTTAAAGAAATGAAAAACAAGTTGCCTTTTCCAGAAAAAAAAAATTGACTTTCAGTGAGAATAAAGCAATGTTCCAGTAATACTGTGTAGTTCTTTAACAATTTTTCAATACTCATCAGTGATAAATCTTTTATAAGGAATGTAATTCAGTGGTTCTCCAATTTAAATATACTTTTGAACTATCAGTATAAGTAAAAAATTGATTTCATAGGAATATGGAATTATTTGACTGAAAATTATAAAATAATTGATTGAAGCAGAAATTATTTTAATAGAGAGATATGTGAATAATTTTCAATCATTTTTTGCATAAAGTACATTAATTTCGTAAAGTGTTTATTTTTATATATAACGAAAAGCTTGTTTACAAAACACTTTTAAAGGAAGACAGACTTAGCTTTTCTATTTAAAAAAATATTGAATAATTATATACAGACTTATCCGTGTACTGTGTTTTAAATCACAGACATTAGATAGAAATTAATCTTATAACTCTAACCTTTTAAAAAAGTTTTCAATCGGCCAGGTGTGGTGGCTCAAGCCTGTAATCGCAGCACTTTGGGAAGCCGAGACGGGCGGATCACAAGGTCAGGAGATCGAGACCATCCTGGCTAACACGGTGAAACCCCGTCTCTACTAAAAAATACAAAAAACTAGCCGGGCGAGGTGGCGGGCGCCTGTAGTCCCAGCTACTCGGGAGGCTGAGGCAGGAGAATGGCGTGAACCCGGGAGGCGGAGCTTGCAGTGAGCTGAGATCCGGCCACTGCACTCCAGCCTGGACGACAGAGCGAGACTCTGTCTCAAAAAAAAAAAAAAAAAAAAAAAAAAAAAAAAAAAAAAAAAAAAAAAAAAAAAGTTTTCAATCTATCTTTTCAAGAGGATATTTACCTAATAAAACTAAAAAGAAAAAAAGCATCTTAGGCACTGTAAATCCTCAGAAGACAGTACTAAGGAAGCTCAGAGAAGCTTTCCCTTGGAGAAGATAACCTACTCATACTGGGACTTGGAGTTGAAAATCCTTTAGAGATATGGCAAGGAAGGAGATAGCTATAAGGCAAATGTCAGTTGTTTGGGACTCACCATTGGAAGAAGAAGACCATGACTCTATTATTTCTAGGAGGAAAATATCACTATATTCTTATAAACTGACCTGGCTAATTTACCTCTTTATAACTCCTACTAAGTGAACTAAAATATTCTTCTCTCATAAAATAAAGTTGTGTGTATACATATAAAATATATATAAACACATATGCATACATATATTTAAATATCATAAAATATCACATATTTAAAATATAAAATATCAGTATCATGAAATATCAATAGACTTTATAGTTCTTCAAACAATAATTAGAAGAGATAATGAAAGGGAAAGAAACTCCATATGCAGTAGCAAGTTTAAATATTAAATAGGAATAAGATTGATTAAAATGAACAAAATATAAAGACAATTTTTAAATTTCCCAAAAGATCAAAAGTAGATTTGGACAAATGAAATGTCAAACACTATTGTTAGATAGGTTAAATCAATATTATAAAAACATCAATTATCTTCCAGTTGTAAAAAACAATAGAATCATAATAAATATAGCAATATATTATCTGGAGCTAGACAAGTTTACTATAATAACCTTGTTTAAAAATATATACCAAATAAGAATGACTAGAAGAAAAACCTGAAAAAAAATGAGTAGTAGGGGACAAGATAGACCTATCAGAAATTAAAACATGTTAGAAGCCCTCTATAATATGCTTTTTTCAAAACATATAGGCAATAGCACATTAATAGTCAGCAATTTTTTAAAATAGAAAAGTCCAGAATTGACCAAGGGCATAAAGAAATATGACATGAATTTTCAGGGACATTTGAAGTTACTGAGGAAAGTAAACTTTTTAATCAGTAATGCTGGCACAACTGGATAATCATTTACAAAAGGCTATAACTGGATCTAGTTCCCACACTTCACAGCTGAGTAATTCCAAATAGATTGGAGAGTTTTAAAATACAAGTGTTCCTGGTCACAGCGGCTCATGCCTGTATCCCAGTGCTTTGGGAAGCCCAGGTGGGAGGACCCCTTGAGGCCAGAAGTTTGAGACCTGCCTGGGCAACAAGTGAGACCCCATATCTACAAAAACATTTTTAAAATAGTTGGGTATAGTAGTATGTGCCTGTAGTCTCAGCTACTCAGGAGACTGAGGCAGGAGGAATCACGTTAAGTCTAGGAGTTTAAGACTGCCATGAGCTATGATCTCTCCATTGCACTCTAACCTAAGTGACAGACAAATACTGGATAAAATCATAGATGGATTACTTTATATCCAATGAATGAAGATAATCTTGTTAGCATTCAAAATCCAGAAGCAGCAAAAGTCAAGACTGATACATTAAGTCTTAAAAGAACAGTAAAGCACCACAGAGAAGTTACAAACAACAACAAAAAAATGCAAATGATACTACAGGCAAATGGTTTCTTTCCCCATTATATAAAATGCTAAAAATTAAAAGAAAATTGTCAAAAATATAATTTAAAAAGAGACATAAAATGTGAAGAGAGTTCCCAAAAAAAAGCTAAGCAGATGACACTTACGTTTATGAAAAAAAAGTGAGCAGTCACATTTGTATGATGTATACAAATTAAACTACAAAAAGATGCAACTATTAAATAGACAAAAATCCAGAAGTCTTACAATATGCTCTGTGGGCAATGCTGTAGAGAAATAGGCCCTCCATAACATTGCTGGAAATGATTGCAAAATGCCATAACTACCACAGAGGAGAATTCGCCAATATCAAACAAAATTGCGTATGCATTAACCCCTTGACTCAGCATTCCCACTATAAAGATTTCATCTTGGAGAGGAAGAAAACCATCCGGGTATGAAATACCAAGGGAAATGGTTACTCCGAGCAGAATTATTTGAAACAGCAGAAGACTGGAATAAATCCAAATATTCAGATTAAAGGACTGGTTTAATGAACTACTTCACTTCCACAAAAAGAATGTATTTCACAGCTATAAAAAGAAGAATGATGACCAGTATTTATGTACTGAAGCAAATTATTTCCAGGACATAGTAAATGAAAATTTTAAAGAAGTTGAAATATGAATACACATGTGCATGTATTTGCTTATTTTTATAAAAAATAAACACTGGGAAAGCAACAAGAAATAATAAAAATGTTTACTTATAACGGGCATAGGAAATAAAATGAAAGCAAGATTTCTGAGAATAATTTAAAACATTTTTCTCTTTTAAACTATGTAAATGGTTTTATTTACTTTTTAAAACATAAATAAATCACAAGAAATAATCCTAAAATTAAAAACAAAGTAAAATAAATGAATAAAATTCTGCATATTATATTCTAGGACAAAAAGGACTACAAAAATGTCTTGCATTTCACTTAGTGGGTTATTTATTTTAGGTAGCATTGTTGATATCATTATGAAATGTAGGATAGGCCTGGTGCAGTGGCTCACACCTGTAATCCCAGCACTTTGGGAGGCTGAGGCGGGCTGATCACGAAGTCAGGAGATCAAGACCATTCTGGCCAATATGGTGAAACCCCGTCTCTACTAAAAACACAAAAATTAGCTGGGCGTGGTGGCATGTGCCTGTAATCTTAGCTACTCAGGAGGCTGAGGCAGGAGAATCCCTTGTACCAGGGAGTCGGAGAGTGCAGTGAACCGAGATCGTGCCACTGCATTTCAACCCGGCAACAGAGCAAGACTGTTTCTCAAAAAAACAAACAAAAAGAAAGTAGGATAAATTAAGTAAATACATAGGGAAATATTATTAGAAATAAGTATTTCAACGTAAGAGAAAAAAGAACAAATATAAAGAACTTTAAAGAACAAACCCTATAGTATTACATTTGTATTAGGAATATCATATACAGGTATCTATCTATATACATGTCTCTGTGTATATATATATCTATTCCATCTCTGTATCTCTCTAACTCTAACTCTGTCTCCATTTCTATCTTTTTCTATCTATCTCTTTCCAACTCTGTTCACTGAAATGGCCTAGAAGCAATACCTAGCTAGTAGCAATGAGCACATCAGCATTGGTTTCTAAGAGAATTTCTCAGTAAGAGGACCAGAGTTCCTTGCAAAAATGACGATATCAGGTCTAAAGCAGAAAAGGAAGAGGAGCACATTGGCTACTGTTTGTGAGAATCACAGACAACCAATGGGAACTTAACAAGAGGACGCAGGAGATAGCTAACCAACTTTAAAACAATGTGACCATCAAAAAGAAAAATGACCGTACCTGATTAAAAACATAAATAAATAAAACTATGTAAGCTTTTAATAATCCTTCTTTGCATAATACCAATCCATCCAACAAACTACTCCAATACCAGGGAGAAAACATGCATTTGTGGGCCATGTGTAGGAGCAGACACACACACTCCTGCATGTGCATGTTCACACACACACACCACTTTGCAGTGGTCATATCTGGTGGTCCATACCTTTACCAAATGATCTACGTCAGCATCCTATTTGGGAGTAACAACTTGACATTTTGTGCTTTGTGATATGATGCATTTTGAAGACAACTTCGTTAGCTATTTAGCATTCTCACAATGTTAAACTGAACATATAATCTCATAGTTCTAACTTCCAGTTTATAGAAAATACACAGTAAACAGGAAAGCTCAATGACCAATGAAGAGATAAACAAATTCAGAGTATGGAGCATTCTGCAGGTCAGATCTCTGCAAAGAATTAACATCATAGGACAAAACAAAGCAAAACAGAACAAATACTAATATTTCCATAGATTTTAAAAGAATAACAAACCAAAGCAGCAAAACAGGATGTGTGGATCTTGATTGGCTCATTGTTAGGAGAAAAAAGTTATAGAAGATATTGGGTGGCAGGAATAAAGAAATTCATATATGGTCTGGAATTAGATAATAGTCAATATTATTGATTTCATTATTGTAATAATATTATTATAGTCATGAAGAAGAATCCTCTAATTCTTAGAAGACATAGTAAAATTTTTAGAGGAAAAGTGTCATGGTGTCTATACTTACTTGCTTTCAAATGACTCAGCAAAAAAATATAAAAAGGAAACATATATGGCAAAATGTTAACTTTTTTAAGCTAGATATACATCTTCACTGCACTATCCTTTCAAGTTTTGAGTATGCTTTACATTTTTTATTATAAAACGTTGGGATAAGAGTCTCCTGCAGACTTGTTACCCTGTTGACAGGTTGTATAAAAATTATCCATTTAGGCTGGGTGTGATGACTCACCCTTGTAATCCTAGTACTTTGGGAGGCCAAGATGGGTGGATCACCTGAGTACAGGAGTTCGAGACCAGTCTGGGCAACATGGCAAAACACTGTCTCTACAAAAACTACAAAAATTAGCCGGGTGTGGTGGTGCGCGCTTGTAGTCTCAGCTACTCCGAAGGCTGAGGTGAAAAGATCACTTGAGCCCTGGAGATGGAGAAAGTAAGAAATCATCCATTTACATAGTTAATATAATATTCCATGCCACTTGGTTTTAAACAGAAATCAGAAGAAACACAACTTCTTTTTTTTTTTTTTTTTTTGAGATGGAGTCTCACTCTGTCGCCCAGGCTGGAGTGCAGTGGCGCGATCTCTGCTCACTGCAAGCTCTGCTGCCTCCCAGGTTCACGCCATTCTCCTGCCTCAGCCTCCCGAGTAGCTGGGACTACAGGCGACCGCCACCAGGCCTGGCTTAGTTTTTGTATTTTTAGTCAAGACGGGGTTTCACTGTGTTAGCCAGGATGGTCTCGATCTCCTGACCTCGTGATCCGCCTGCCTTGGCCTCCCAAAGTGCTGGGATTACAGGTGTGAGCCACCATGCCCAGCTAACACAACTATTTTTAAATTTAATTTTGTTGTGTTAGGTCTTCCCTTTCAAGATATTACTTTCTATATTAATACACTAATAGGACACGAGAAACTCTTAAATAGAATCATCATTGTAAGCTACTAAGTCATGGAGCAGCATGGACATTCAGGGCATGAAGGCCAGTAGGTTGATGAAGCTAAACTGAAACTTGTCCCCTAAAGATTCGATTTGTCTTTCTGTCTTGCATTACCTGAAGCAGTTGGAGTTTTCTGTTTTAACTTCAGGGGCTCAGAGTGTCAGAGTGGGGAAAGCAACAACGAGGCTTTAGATGCGGCAAGAACCACAGAAAGCAGAAATTTCCTGCATCACTATTACAACATATTGCGCCAACTGCTTTACCACTCCAGTCATGATTAACATTCCCCAAGATAACTGGGCCCAGCATAGGTTACACGCAGTGCTGCTCATCCCTCCTGATCAACAACTATACTGTAGACTCTGGGGGAAGAATAGGCTTCCTGAAAATAACATCAAAGCATCTTCAGAGAGAAAATGTCTGTGGGATAATAAAATTTCAGAAGTCATCCATGAATCATACGCATATCATAAGGATTTTGAAAAATCTTTGACTCTGCATTTAAAAATTGTTTTATGAATAAGCTTTGTTTTTTAGAGCAGTTTCAGGTTCACAGCAAAATTTAGTGGGAAATACAGACAATTCCCATATACTCCATGTCTCCACCCAGACTCCATCTCCTCCACCATCAGCATCCCATACCACAATGGTTCATTTGTTATAATCGATGAACCTACTGATAAGGTACAGGACACAATACCCCAAAACATGGCTCCTTGGCATATGAGAAAACAGCAGAAGCATAGAGGCCATTCTCGCGTTTCTTTCTTCCCCAAAGCAAGCCTTGAAACCTAAGAAGGTCACTCTCTAACCTTTCCCTCCTTTCTCCTCTGAGGATACTCAAGTATCCTACACTGTGTCCAGATGGCAAGAATATCACATGGGGATGCCAAGAAGAATCTGAACAGATTGTGCTTAGCTTCCCCCAGTTTATTACCGTTAGATCTTACCCTTTTATGCTTCAATCATACTTCTGAATGACTGTCCATAGAAATACACAGATTTCCCTGTTTCTTTGGACCTTCATTTCTGAATGCTCCTGTGTCATATAAAACTTGTACTAAATAAATTTGTATGCTTTTTCACTTTTTCTTTTTTTTTAGACGGAGTCTTTGTCGACAGGCTGGAGAGCAGTGGCACAATCTTGGCCCACTGCAACCTCCACCTCCCAGGTTCAAGTGATTCTCCTGCCTCAGCCTCCCAAAGTGCTAGGATCACAGGAGTGTGCCACGTGCCACCACATCCAGCTAATTTTTGTATTTTTAGTAGAGACAGGGTTTCACCATGTTGGCCAGGACAGTCTCGATCTCTTGACCTTGTGATGGGCCCGACTCAGCCTCCCAAAGTGCTGGGATTATAGGTGTGAGCCACCACACCCGACTACTTTTCACTTGTTAATCTGTCTTTTCCTTACAGGAGCTTCAGCCATGAATACTGTGATAACTTAGAAAAAGATGTTACTTTTTTCCCCCTATATTACATTAACACCTCATTATCATGCAAAGTTCATAGTTTACACTAAGGTTCAATCTTGGGGTTTTATATGCTTTGGGCTTTGACAAATGTATCTGCCACATATCCACCATTGTAGTATCACACAGAATAGTTTCATTGCACTAGAAATCCTCTGTGCTACACTTATTCTTCTCTCTTTCCTTGAAAATCCCTGGCAACCACTCTTTTTTCTTTTTTTTTGAGACAGAGTTTTGCTCTTGTCACCCAGGCTGGAG
The DNA here is from genome assembly GCF_007565055.1 of Rhinopithecus roxellana. NCBI lineage: Eukaryota > Metazoa > Chordata > Mammalia > Primates > Cercopithecidae > Rhinopithecus > Rhinopithecus roxellana. The sequence goes on from NC_044551.1 coordinate 179,002,424, forward strand.
TGCAGTGGCATGATCTCAGCTCACTGCAACCTCTGCCTCCTGGCTTCAAGCAATTCTCCTGCCTTAGCTCCCGAGTAGCTGGGATTACAGGTGCCCACCACTCACAGCTAATTTTTGTATTTTTAGTCGAGACAAGGTTTTGCCATGTTGGTCAGGCTGGTCTCGAACGCCTGACCTCAGGTGATCTGCCCACCTTGGCCTACCAAAGAGCTGGTCTTTTTTCTGTCTGCATAGTGTTACCCTTTCTAGAACATAATGTAGTTGGAATGGTGCACTATGTAGCCTTTTGAGATGGCTTCTTCCATCTAGCAATATACATTCAAATTTGACCATGTATGTTTTTAAGTTGACATCTAAAATTTTTTCATAACTTTTAGTTGTTACAAAGCATACAACTTTTATGATATTATGATACTGACATTTAAAATTAAAGGGTTATATTTATTAAAATATAATTTTTTTTAATGGGTAAAAGCATGACTCTCATATTGCTGTAAAAATAAGCACGTTATGTTTTATTTTCCTTTTTAATGAGGAAACTGGGAAAATGTTATAATCAGTTTAAAAGAGAATCCAAAGAACAGATATATTTGTAAATCAGGAATGTGGAAGTGAATATGCAAATAAAGACCAAACTCTTGTTCTACCCAGGAAGGAAGACTGTGCCTCCACTGAACAGAGTTCATTAGCGTGTCTACAGAGAAAAATTGTTTTACATTGCTCCTGGTTATCTACAACCTAAAGAATTGTAAAATAGACAATTCTTAGTTTTTGCTATACAACATTTTGTAAATGCAACCAAAAGAATATAAAGCCAACAGCAATTTGATACACACCTTCATATATAGAGAGACACATACTTAAATATTCAAAATATTATTTCCATTTGAAAGTTGTCTTTTTATATAATTTCAGTTTGTAATACTTTACTTCATACTGCTCCACAAAATATAAACATATTCAAACTAAATTTATTTCTAGGGTCATAGGCTTTAAGAGTTAACAATTTTGAGGGAGATTAGTTAACACTATAATAATCATTACTATATAATTGACAAAACATATATATATACACACACACACGAATTTTGAAAAAATTGTTTTTATGTACAAAAAGTAAAATTGTATTGACAGTCCATCTCAGTGAGATAGACTGTGGGGGTGAGGTGTCTTTATTAGTTCTCATCATCAATTGCACATGTATTTTGAAAGATTTTCTTTTTGTCACATCAGAAGGATCTTTTCCCCTTTGGAACAATGCAATTAGAAAATGTAGAATGTGGGATGGATCAGATATCTGAATTTCTTTTGAAAATTTAGGATAAAGCAACTATAACAGAGGAGGATCACAAGAGGAATCATTGGTGGATCAATTTTAAAAAGGGATCCAGGCCGGGCATTGTGGCTCACGCCTGTAATCCCAGCACTTTGGGAGGCCGAGGCGGGCGGATCACCTGAAGTCATGAGATCGAGACCATCCTGGCTACCATGCTGAAATGCTGTCTCTACTAAAAATACAAAAAAATTAGCCGGGCGTGGTGGTGGGTGCCTGTAGTCCCAGCTACTCGGGAGGCTGAGGCAGCAGAATGGCGTGAACCCGGGAGGTGGAGCTTGCAGTGAGCTGAGATCGCGCCACTGCACTCCAGCCTGGGTGACAGAGCGAGACTACCTCTCAAAAAAAAAAAAAAAAAAAAAAAATGTATTCCATGTCCAAGGGGTCACACAACTAGTAAAGTAGGATTCAACATACATCCAGCTTCAAACTTTGTCCATCTAATCGTTGCACTGTGCTGTTACGGTTCCTTGATTTCAAGTTGAAACTTTATTCTTCCACATTTTAGAGGCTCTAATACTCTCTGTATCACATTTGATAGTTCTTTATCTTAAGTTTGAATGAATTCATTTTATACTGTGTTTTTCAGATTCCTCATCTCTAAAATACTTGATTTGGACAAGTTGATTCTGAGGTTCCCTTCCAGGACTAAAGCTCTATGGTTCTATATTCTTTAGTCAGTCACTTATTAGAAGCATTTCAGATTAAACAATTATTACAATAACAAAACCAATCTGCAAGTCATTTCCTTTCGAGCTGACAAAAGCAGCTTCTCCAAGTGAAATCCAGTTGTTAATTTTATTCTGCCTCTTGCTTCTTGCCACTCCTTTCTCCTCTCAACTTTGTTAAAAGCTGCTTCCTTAAATTTTGTTTTTGTTACTGTTCCTGCCTCTTTACTGGTCACTGATTTGTAGAGTCAAGGAGACCTGCCAACCAATTATTTTGAAAGTTGGCTCTAATCCTTGTTTGCCTTTTCAGCAAAAGAAGGCTCATACTATTAGGGAAAGTATTGGCTCCTCACAGGAGTTATTTCCTTATGAAATTTGGTTTTAAAAGAGAGAAAAACAACTCCAAAATATTTCTCTCAGTCTTCTGCTGTGATACCTGAAATATTTGATATTAGCGTTCTTTTACACGAAGGCACTGAGGTTTTGGTAAGATCCTTCTAAAATGCACACGTGGTAAATGCATGAAGGGCGAGGGAACAGGATGAGGAGGTAAAGGAGAGTAAACCATAATCACTTATTAAGTTATTAAAATGATTTTACTTAAATAACCACTTCCCATAATCATGGAGACCCTGAGGGAACAGGGCACCAAACCAGATAAATTTTGAATGTTAAGATTGAAGAGTGCCGGATGAAGTGAGGGGTAGAATAACGCTTGGGAGTCAGGGAACAGCCTGAGGGCATTCTGGTGAAATGACAAATGGAACTGGGAACTTTGCCTACTTAACAATTTTGCCCAAGGCCAGCCTATCTATGGAGGTCATCTTCTTCAACCCCAGACCTGCAGACTTGATTGCATCGAAACCGCATAGGACAGTTGGGTTCCTATTCAATACAAAAATATCTACAGTGAAGGAGATCCAATAACCTTGGCCCAGAGGAAATTTATCACAAACTGTTTACTCCACATTTTTGAAAGCATAAATACCCACAGCTAGGCAATAATGACAACTCTTTTTAAAGGATGCTACTGCCACTCTCTGAGATGACCCAGGTGCTGTACAAGCAATAAAAACACAATACACTTGCTCCCTTGCAAATTAAGCTGTGAAGATCTGCCTCAAACCTTCCAAAGAGATTTTTCAATGAAAGAGGAAGTGTCTGCATATTCAGCCCTATGGTACACTAACAGCACCAAGATTTCTAATTAAAAAAACCTGTTCTTACTAAAATAACCCTCAGGCACACACATCTGCAGCAGAAACCCCCACTGATAACTGAATTTTGGCTCTTTTAGAAGGGTAAGACCTTAGTAGAGGCATTGGGTAGCAGATAAGAGTTTGGAGAAACATTGCACAGGAGAGGTACATAAGTCTAAGCCTCTCTAATTTTCTAACGGTGGCTATGTCAGAATACCTAAGTACTTAGTCAAAAACAGTGCATTAGAAACTGAAATGGGGAATGATTACAATTTATTATACCCAACATCTCATCTTGCTAGGGTGCATAAACTTCCTAAAAAGCAGAAAACAGTACAAAAATGTATCAAGAAATGTGTTCTTTTGCCTTTAACAACGCTTGCTATTTGGGGCTCACCTAACAGCAGTCTTGTTTATTAGAAGCTGCTTTATTCCCGCATGAGGGGCAATAACGTTAACATGGGTGGCAAGATACTAAACTTAAAATATGCACCAGCATGCAGAATTAAAGCAGAGATGCAAGTCCTCATTGCTCTATTCACCTATGGAGGAAAATATTAGCACACTACTTTAATTGGATTTTTCTATGATCAGTTTTTGAAAGTAAATCATGCAACTCTAAAATATCACCATAGGAAGTCAACATATATGCATGCAGTATTAGAAATCCTTTCATGCTCTTTTATGGTTAAAATATAGATTACCTGATTTTCATTTGTCAGATTTTTCTTCTTTTTAAGACAGACATGCAAGTCAATCATTGTAAGGTGATTCCTTTTTAAACCTAATCCCACATTCATACAGCAAGCCTTAATGACTCCACTAGGAGTAAACAAATTAGTCTCCAGGATGTATTGTGCATTAATTAATCAAACTAATAGTATTGTATAATGTGCAATAGATGAAAATTAGGTCCAAGTACAATACTCACATTCAAGAAGTGAACCGGAGAAAAATATGGAGTAATAAAGAAAAATCAGTTTCTACAAATACAAGTCAAATAGCTCTGCTTTCCCTCCCTACATTTCAGGCCCTTCAAAGGCAAACAGAGCATTAAAAGGTGGCCTTTACAGCTGAGATATCTATGTGATATAAAAGCTGTGAGGAGGAAAAAAAGCAGCTTAGAGTAATAATACCTCCAGGTCTAGAGGAAGGGTCAGCAAACTATGCTGTGGTACCAGATTTGTATGACTCAGGAGCAAATAAGTGTTTCTACATTTCAAATGGTTGAGAAACATCAAAAGAAGAATAACATTTCTTGACACATAAAAATTACAGGAAATTCCAATTTCAATGTCTACAAACAAAGTTTTATTGGGGCATTCTCGCATATGTTCCTTATATATTGTCATAGTTGCTCTTACGGTACAATAACTGGTTAAGTAGTTGCGACAGAGACTTTCTGGCCTTCAAACTCAAATATATTGATTCTCTGGCTCGTTACAGGAAAATTTCTAGTCCAGAGAAAACAAAAATCCTCAGCAGTGATCGCACTGGTATATACATGGTATAAGGATGCATTTTAAACATGGGAGGAGAAGGCAGATCCCATCTCATATAATGCACTAGAAAGAATAAAACTGGGTGTGGTGGCGGGCACCTGTAATTCCAGCTACTTGGGAGGCTGAGGCTGGACAATCGCTTGAACCGGGGAGGCAGAGGTTGCAGTGAGCCAAGACTGCACCACTGCACTCCATCCTGGGCAGCAAGAGTGAAACTCCATCTCAAAGAAAAAAAAAAAAAAAAAGAAAAGAAAAAGAAAAAGAAAAAGGAAAAGAAAGAACTAGAGAACTAGAAAGAATAAAACATCACTTTTTGCTCCACCTGCCAAATTCCTCAGTAGAACTCTGAGGAAAAAATCAGACAAACCCAAATGGAGGGAAAATATACAAATGTGCCCTCCTGTACTTTAAAGAAAAGCCTAACTCATGAAAGACAAAGTCAATCTGAAAAACCGGTCCAGACTAAAGGCCACCAGAGAGACAGGGCAACCAAATTCAGCTTGTGGCCTTGGATTGGAATGTGGACCAGACCTTCAAAGAATTTTTTGGCCACAAAGGATATTATTACAACAGTTAAGTAAAATTGAAATAGGTATTAGAGATTATATAGTATTGTCCCAAAGATCTGGTTTTGATCATTGTAGCAGGGTTACATAGGAGGATATCATTGCTCTTAGGAAACACACACAGAAGTATTTGGCACTTCATAGATACTGTGTTTTTTTACAAACTGAAGATAAAAGGGCTGTAAGTGTATCATTAGCCTCAAGTGCTTTAGGGAAAAAATTTGTGTGTGTATGTGTATGGAGTATATATGTATGTAGACATATATACTATGTGTATATATAGAGAGAAGGAGAATATACAAATTTGGCAAAATGATAATGGAAAAATCTGGGTAGAGGATATAATGGAATTGTTCATACATTTCTTACAAGTTTTCCATAAGTCTGAATTTATGTAAATGTAGAAAGTTTTAAAAAATGGGAGAAGAGCACTTCTAATTGCTCCTCCATCCTCATGAACGTGAACCCCATGGGGCCATTTCTCCATCTCCTTTTTAGTAGTAATACTTTGGTTCTGAGTTCTAAATTGGTAGGGTGACTTTGTACTATATCAATGTAACCAATCTGGAATTGCCTTTGCCAGATCTCCCCTCCTGCAGGGTTCAGTGCTGGACACAAGGAATTCATACAAGATGTTGGAAGTTAGAAGGGAAGTAGCAGTTGTTATATTCGCCCTGAAAGTCAGTGCCGCGTGCAGGCACTGTGGCAGCTCACATTCTCTTACTGACCTGGTAGCTCACCTTGTTGGCGTGAAACATCAACCAGACCCACAGGGGCTCCAGCTCCCACCAGACCTCCTCCTGCAGTTTCTCCTAGTCCTGGGCCAATGTGTGTACAGCCTCACAGTGAAGACTAGAGAAAAAGCTACTCCTGCTGGTCACCATGGCAGCAGTTGCTGGCTATGAGAGATAGATGTGGACTCATTTGTCCTTGCTCTCATCCACATCCCACTCTCCTTTACTGTCTCCACCTGCTCACAAGAGTTGTACAAAGTCTAATCTATTTTATTTTATTTTTTGAGATGCAGCTTCACTCTCGTTGCCCAGGCTGGAGTGCAATGGAGTGATCTCGGCTCACTGTAACCTCTACCTCCCAGGTTCAAGAGATTCTCCTGCCTCAGCCTCCTGAGTAGCTAGGATTATAGGTGCCTGCCACCACGCCCAGCTAATTTTTTTGTATTTTTAGTAGAGACGGGGTTTCACCATGTTGACCAGGCTGGTCTCGAACTCCTGACCTCAGATGATCCACTCGCCTCGGCCTCCCAAAGTGCTGGGATTACAGGTGTGAGCCACCACACCAGGCCTCATCTCTGTTTCAAAAGAAACCTTATTCCAGGGCTGTGCGTGGTGGCTTGGGCCTGTAATCCCAGCACTTCGGGAGGTTGAGGTGGGCAGATCACTTGAGACCAGGAGTTGAAGACCAGCCTGGCAAACATGATGAAAGTCTGTCTCTACTGAAAAAAAAAAAAAAAAAAAAGCCAGGCATGATAGCGTTCACCTCTAATCCCAGCTATTCAGGAGGCTGAGGCATGAGAGTTGCTTGAACCTGGGAGGTAGTGTTTGCAGTGCGCCAAGATCGCGCCATTGTACTCCAGCTTGTGCAACAGAGCGAGACCCTCTCTAGAAAAAAAAAACAAAACAGAACCCTTATTCTATATCACCTTAGTGGCACTGTTTCTTTCATCAAACGTTGGCTCGGTTACCCTCAGTTTCCTGAAATACAGCAAAAGTCACGTAAGCAATCTCTTCATCTGTCGATCTCAACTCAAACCTCGCATCATTACTTTATCCCTTCAAAGCATCTTATTACCTAGAACTCCCAGGAGATTATACTGAGAACTGCATAATAAATAAAAATGAATAAAATCACCATTTGTTGTGTGCTTATACAGGCACACCTCATTTTACTGCACTTCACTTTATAGCACTTCATAGATACTGTTGTTTTTTACACTGAATATTTGTGGCAATCCTGCATCAAGCAAATCCATAGTCTCCATTTTTTCCAACAGCATGTGCTCACTTGGGTCTCTGCTACATTTTTGTAATTTTTGCATCCTTCAAGCTTTTTCATTATTATTATATCTGTTATGGTGATCTGTGGTCAGCGATCTTTGTGGTTGCCATTGTAACCGTTTTGTGGATACCATGAACTGGACTCAGATAAGACAGTGAACTTAATTGATGAATGTTGTGTTCTGACTGATTCATTGACTGGCCATTCACCCCTCTCTCTTCTTCTCAGCCCTCACTATTTTCTGAGACATAATACTATTGAAATTAGGGCAATTAATAACCCTACAATGACTTCTAAGTGTCCAAGTGAAAGAAAGATTCTCACATCTCTTCAAATAAAAAAACTATAAATGATTAAGCTTAGTGAGGAAGGCATGTTGAAAACTATGACAGGTTGAACATCAGGACAGGCCCCATGAGCCAAACACTTAGGGAAAAGTTCTTGAAGGACATCAGAAGTACCACTCCAGTGAACACATGAATGATGAAAAAGCAAAACAGCCTTATTGCTGATGAGGAATTTGAATGGTCTGGATAGAACAAACCAGACACAACATTTCCTTAAGCCAAAGCCTACTCCAAAGCCAGGCCCTAACGCTCTTCAATTCTATGAAGCCTGATAAGGAAGCTGCAGAAGAAAAGTTTGAAGCTAGCAGCGGCTGATTCATAAGGTTTAAGGAAAGAAGCTGTCTCCATAACATAAAAGTACAACGTGAAGGAGCAAGAACTGATGTAGAACCTGCACAAGTTATCCAGAAGATCTAGCTAAGATAACTGGTGGAGGTGGCTACATGAAACAACAGATTTTCCATGTCAATTAAACAGCTTTATATTGGAAGGAGATGCCATCTAGGACTTTCACAGCTAGAAAGGAGAGTCAATGACTGGCTCCAAAGCTTCAAAGGTCGGGCTCTTTTGTTAGAGGGTAATGTGGGTGGTGACTTGAAGTTGAAGCCAATGCTTGTGCAACGTCCAGAAAGTCCTAAGACCCTTAAGAGTTATATAATCACTCTGCTTGTGCTTTATTAATGGAACAATAAAGTCTGGATGGCAGCACATCCATTTATAAAATAGTTTACTGAATATTTTAAACCTGCTATTGAGACCCATTGCTTAGAAAAAAAGATGACTTTCAAAATATTACTGCTCATTGACAAGGCAAGTAGTCACCCAAGAGCTCTGATGGAGATACAGAAGGAGATTAATGTTGTTTTCATGCCTGCTAACACAAAATCCATTCTACAGCCCATGGTTCAAGGAGTAATGTTGACTTGCAATTCTTATTATTTGAGAAATACATTTTGTAAGGCTAAAGCTATCATAACTAGTGATTCTTTTGACCACTCTGATTCTGAGAAAATAAAATTGAAAATCTTCTGGAAAGGATTTACCATTATAGATCCCTTTAATAACATTCATGATTCATGGGAGGAAGTCAAAATATCAACATTAAGAGGTTGGAAGAAGTTGATTCTGACCCTCATGGATGACTTTGAGGGTTCAAGACTTCAGTCGAGGAAGTAACAGCAGATGTGGTGGAAATAGCAAGAGAACTAGAATTAGAAGGAAAGCCTAAAGATGTGACTGAATTCCTGTCATCTCATGATACAATATGAACAAATGAGGAATTGCTTCTTATAAATGAGCAAACAGTGGTTTTTTGGGATGGAATCTACTGCTGGAAAACATGCTCTGAACGTTGCTGAAATGACAACAAGAGATTTCAAATATTACATAACTTAGTTGATAAAACAGCAGCGGGATTACAGAGGATTGAGTCCAATTTTGAAAGAAGTTTTATTGTTGGTAAGAGGCTATCAAACAGCATGGCATGCTACAGAGAAATCTTTCTTGAAAGGAAGAGTCAATTAATGTGGCAAACTTCATTATTGTCTTATTTTAGAAAATTGACACAGACACGTCAACCTTCAGCAACTACCACCCCAATCAGTCAGTAGCTATCAACTTCAAGGTAAGACCAGCAAAAGGCTTACAAATCACTGAAGACTCAGATGATCATGGAGAATTTTTTGGAATACTTTAATTAAAGTATGTGCATTATTTTTCAGGTATAATGCCACTGCACACTTGATAGACTACAATTTGATATAAATATACATTTTATATGCATTGGAAAACAACAAATAAATTCATGACTTTCTCATGATACTCTCTTTATCATGGTGGTCCAGAACCAAATCTACAATATATTTGAGGAATGCCTGTATGTGAAAAACACTTTGTGGCATATATTATCCCTAGAAGCCCCTAATAGCCCACATGCTAGTTATCATCCCTATTTCTATAGATGAGAAACTGAGGGTCAGAGAGGTGAAGTCAATTGTCCATCTCACAGATAAGTAATGATGAAGCTAGAACTCAAATGCAGTTCTGTTAAAATCTCAAGTTCCTATATTTTAATTGCACCAAGCTGTCATCTTAGGAAAAAGAAGTAGCCCTCACATTCTCCAGAGGATATCTGCTTTGTGACTGCTCAGAAATTAATTCAATCCCAATATTTCATTCTTGCTTATTTACGTCATAGAGTTATATATTTGAAGAGATACAGCAAGTGGATATGTATTTTCACTTTAAGGCAGTCCTTGTGTCCTAGAGAACCAAATACCAATAATTCTTGATTTATACAATAAGAAATATCACAAAACCCTCTACAAAAGAACTATTTAGTTGGTCTCAACATATAGATGATTTTACTTAATATTTACTGAAGAGCTTGCTTAGTTAAGAAATGTTTATATGCTGAGTATTAATATTAAATTCTGCTGATCCACAGAATATTTTACTATTCTACAAACATTGTACTGAATTCAATACTTTTTTTGATGTATTGCTACATCTATGATCTCATTTAAGCTTTATAGCAATGAGCCTGGAAAATATATGGAATTTGTATTATTAGTGCTTCTTTTAAAGATGCAGAGATTAGATCCTAAAAGATTACATAAATTATCTCAAGTGGAATCTGTTCTTTTAAATCTACCTAGTTTCCTTTCTCCTTTAATCTCATAAGAGCACCCAGATTTTACTTGAAGACTACCCTCTTATCGTTTGCCTAGGGCTGGCTCCATCCATCATAACTAGCAATAGAGATATTATCCAGGCCTGAAAAATCATCATATACCATGCACTCAATCACAATGTTGTACTTAAAATGGGCTTGTAAGCCAGGCCAGTTTATTCAGGGCTAATCCCAGAAGGAAGACAATGAAGAAAGCACTCTCTTTCCTAGAACTTGGAGGAAAAAAAAAAGTCTCTAGTTGCATAGGTCAACATAGAGTCATGAATAAACTTGAAGTCAACACAGAAGTAAGAAAACATAAGATGAAGAGAAAGACGATTTCATATTATTTGAACAATGGAATCCAGCCACACTTAAAGCAAGTATCTTGGAATTTCTCCATTTACATTTAAAATAGATTCTTTCTCTCCCTGTCTTGTTCTCCCTCACCCTATCTCTCTCCCCTCCTCTCTTTTTATACTAAGCTTTGCAGTTAAAAGTCTTAAATAATACAGAGGTAAGTTTCAAGTCTTAACGGCAGAATGTGGAATTGGGTTTGTTAATACTCAGCATATAAACATTTCTTGACTAAGCAAGCTCTTCAGTAAATGACACTTTTGTTTCTCCTTTGGCTGGGATCTCCTTTCAACCTAAACATTCATTCCTATATTGCTTCACTAGAGATTGCTCTCACTTGCATATTCATTGGAAGAATTAATGCTTGTGGAACCTGACATTTTTCTAAGCCGTATAATTGCATATGCAGTATAAAGGATACCAATAAGGCAAGACTGATTTGAATGCTATATTTCTGTTGAAGAAATCCAGTTGGTTTATGTTATAATCAAAGCCCAGAGATTGAATTATAACACCAGTCATCAACGTCTCCCTTAATCAATTATATTCACTATGTTTAGGGAAGATTTATAAGCAGAAACAAGCATTTCTGAATTGTTTCTGTGTGGGATTTTCTTCTCCTTTTTTTGTTCTTTTAAACTAGAGACTGATAAATCCTGTACAGTACTAAGGCAAGAATTTACTACATTATGATGAGAGAGAACTGAGAACATTTTTGTCTGAATGATGAAGGAGTAGGCAATATGTAATTTATAGCAAAATAAAACTGATACTGCATTATGCTATAAAACCATCAATTGGATTATCACGGAATAAGCTGTGCAATGTTTACTTCTATGTAACTAAAATGTTGAACAAGAGAGATGTGTAGAATGCAATCAGAAAACAACTTTATTTCACCCCTCATTGCTTGTTCATGTCCTCTTCATGTAACCAGTTCTTCCTCTGTACCTAGAAAAACTCTTGGGTAGATCACATAGCTTAACTCCTTAACCTTACCCAGTACACCATTCTCCAGTCAATCTCAGGCATAAAAATCATCTCCTTTTCATAATTATGTTGTTCATTCTGTTGTATTGATCAAACATTCAGAAAGTCATCCAAAGTTAAAACTTTCTCCTTCTGAGTCCCTCCTCCAACCTGCTCAGTGCTTCTTCCAGAGAATCCTTTCTCTCAAATCCACTCCCCTTTACTCGTAGGAGATGTCATCAATGTTCCTCTTACTTGGTGATGCCTCTCCTCCAGCGGGCTGTTTACCACTCCTCCTTAGTTCTACACCTCACCATGTGTTCCCAGCCTCTTCTGCTCATCACTTGCCACTGGGCAGATGTTCTCAGGAAAGCAGCCTTAAGTAAACCTTCCTACTGTGGAATGCCAATTAGTTACCTTTGACTTGCCTTTCAGGAGAAGGCGCCTGCTTCCAAATGCCCTCCTGCTCTCTGCTGGCATGAGACATTGTGGACAGCTTCTGCTGTAGCCTTTTTGTCCAGGCTTGGACCATATCATTAATTCCAGGATACCCATCTCTTGGGTCTACATGAGTCTCCTTGCAACCTTTCTAACTAGATTTGGGGTGAAAAGAAAATCATCAATCCACTCTCCATCATAAGAAAGTCTTTCAGGAAATTATTTAATTTCCAACCATTGGCCCCTCCAAATTAAAAGTTTTTATATGATTGGCAAAACTAGTTTGCACCACTTCTTTCTTTGCAAGTCCTGTTTTTATGGTCTGCCTCCTCCTTTCAGAATTTGGAGAGCTGTTAACTTACTTTCTTAGAACTTTGCCTAAACTTGAATCACATTAAATAGCCTATTTATATGAACCTTTTCCACTTCAAGCAGTTTCACTAAATATCACAGCAATTTCCATCTAAAAATCATATTTTACAGTTAAGTCAACCTATAGTTGTCTATGCATGGACAATTAGGAATAACTAAAGAATTTTTGTCGTACTTGTATAAGTTTAATATTTATATTTAGTTTTAAATCAACTAACCTGTTTGCCAGCTGCCTGCTGAGTAGAACAATGTTAACTCTGAAGGAATAAATGAACTAACCAGTTGCAGAATGTGAGGAAATTTCCCATAAGAACAGTTCCCATGAAATAGCTGCCTCCCAGTATGGAGGCATTCTGCCACTCACCCCAGGAGAGTAGATCTTGAAAAGGTTCCTTTTGTTTTTCCATGACTGGATGTAAGCTAAAAAGTTTGTTGAGATTTTAGTTTTAGGGATAAGGAAGTCCCAGGGGACTCCCAGTTACTATACAAAGAAAGGAGTTACTACAGCACAGTCGTCGTCAATCAGGGATGGTTTTGTGCCCCCTCCCCCAGGGGAGACATTTGGCAATGTCTGGAGGTATTTTTGGTTATCACAACTGGGGGAGAGGGAGCGCTTTCGGCATCTAGTGGGTCGAGGCCAGGGATATTGCTAAATATTCTACAATGCAAAGGATAGTCCCCACAACAAAGAATTCTCTGGTCTAAAATGTCAACAATAGTGAGATTGAGAAACCCTGCTTTACATGAAGAAGAATGTGATAAATTACCAAGAAAGGATAATGAATATAAAAAACAGTAGTTTTCAACCCAAAACTTGTAACCACCTTCCTTTCCTTTATTCATTCTATTTGGAAAGAACTTTACAGATTGTGAGCTGATCTCCTAATAAGAAAGTCAATTCAAGGGAGTCTTGAGCTCTCTCCAACCAATCAGTTTTAAAGTAGAACCCTAGCACAGTGATCTTCAGAATGTTTATGTATTCTGTGAACGAATTTTGAAAAATCACATATGTCTTTACACATTTTAAATTTGATATCTACATTTTAAATTATCATTTGTTCAAAGAGTAACAAGTTATGAGATTCCCAGCAGTGAGGTATATTACACATGTTCTTCAAATATAGATTTTTGTCAAAAGTTTACAGCTTCAGATTCAGTTTATTCAACTTACGGAAAATGCCCACTGAAGAAGCTAATTGGCAATGCTAACTCTCATTGTCAAACCAGTACTTCACATCAAATGTACCTTCAATCAGAAAATATGTCTGACTTCAGTTTTTAATTAAAGAAAATGATAATATGCATCCTTGTGACAACTCTCTCACTTATTAATTTTCACTTAAGCTGAGTTGAAAAAGGGAAGGAAGGCAGTTCACTTACCACTAGAACATAAGCTCGGAAAGGGCAGGGCTTTTTATCTGTTGCTCACTGATATGTTTTCCATGCAATAAGAATATAGTAGGTACTTAATATTTGAAGCATTTTGTGAATACTGGATGGAAAAGAAGATGACAGATAATAGATGATAGATAGACAGACAGATGTAAATAGACACTGAGCTCTACCATGAGTGTGTAGCCAGGATAAAATGAAATCCCACATCACCTCATGGAATCTGTATCTTTTCAAATTATTCCTAGAGGTCTTTTCAACCTGGGGCAATGCATCATATACTAAGATTTCAATTGCATGAGTCTACTTTTTTTTTCTAGTACAGTAAGAGATGAACACTGTTCAAAGGAGCTGGGAAAACAAACTGGTAGGCAACAGACAGATACTCAACAAGGCAGTTTTGGAAAGAAGAATATCTAAGGAAATGAAGAGCTTGAAAGTTGTGCATGCCTATTGCCTCAGTACGTTTTGTGCTACTATCACAGAATGGGTAATTTATAATTAATAGAAATTTATTTCTCACAGTTCTAGAGGCTGGGAAGTCCAAGATCAAGGTGCCAGCAGGTTAAGGCCCAATCTCTCTTTTTCTACCATAGCACCTTGAACACTGCCTCCTGTGTTCAAGAGGAACGGAGGAATGAATGCTATGTCCTCATCTGGCAGAAGAGTAGAAGAGAGAGAACATGCTCCTACAAGCCCTTTCATAGCGGCATTAATCCACTCATAAGGGCAGGTCCCTCATGAGTTAGGTCATGACACCTCCCTGTAGGTCCCACCCTCCCAACAGTGTTGCATTGGGAATTAAGTTTCCAACACATGAATTTTTGGAGACACATGCAAACCATACCACCCATGTAATGTCTGGACAATCTTCTTAGGCCACGAATTTTGAGACCAGTCCACCAAGGATTGGGAAACTTATTAATAAGAAAAGCAAAGCAGGCCAATGGGCCTGGAGAACAAAAAGTGGGGTTTGAATTCAGGACTGGGCCAGATCTGTGATCTAATGAGAAGACAATCTGTAATCATAAAGGCACAAGGAGAACATGCCTGTAGAACAGAGAGACTAATATAATTGTGCAGGCAAGATGGAGTGAGGTATATATTGGGAAAAGCAGCCTCATTCACATAACTTTTTGACCCTTTCTCAGATGCATTAAGAATGGGCCTTGGTCAGCCACAGTGTCTCACACCAGTGAACCCAGCACTTTCTGAGGCTGAGGCAGGAGGATCCTGGGAGGAGTTTGAGACCAGCCTGGGCAACATAGTGAAACCCTCTCTCATTTTTTTTTTTAAGTAAAAATTAAAATAATAAAAAAAAATGAATGGGTCTTAATGTGGAGCACTTCCTTATCGAGAGAGAGAGTCCTCATGGTCTGTGCTAGGCTTAAATTAAACCTTGTATTGAAATACCTTTCCTTTTCCACACTCAATTGTACTCCTGTGTTCTGCTTAAATATGTACATTATATGGCACCCTGCCAATACCATTAGTATATCGGTCCCCTTTGGGGAGGGCTGGTCCTGCTGCTGCTGTACAAGGGGGTACCTGGCATCGGCTCCTGGGAGGCACCCACTGGGCTTAGGAGACCAATGACCACTACTGAAGCTGATCTCACTCAGTTTCTTCTCCATGTGAGTAAAACATTGTTCTATTCAGTGCTTCACTGTATTGTTTTCTTTGATGACTCTGATACCAAGACGCAGTGGTCAGAAATGATCGGACTTCTATTCCTGACAATAGGCAACACACACCACTTGCTCAGCAGTAGAACGTCACCTTACATGTTTTATTTTTTCCACATAGAATTTGTCTTTTCTTGACATTCTATTAAAGATTGATTTGCTTATCTATTCTCTATCACTAAGTTATGTACAAGTGGACATTTTGTCAGGTTTTTTCACAGCTATATCCCCAGTGCCTGAGAAAGTGACAGGGACATAGAAGGTGCTCAATCAATATGCATTCAGTCATGTTACTCAACATAATACCTTGGCAATAGTTGTAGACCAGGCTTGAGGAAGCAAAATGGACCTCTGTCTAGCCCAGCTGGGCCTGGGGCTTGTTTGAATACCCTAGAGTTTCGATTTCTTCACTTTCTATATTAGAAGATGGGAGCTGACATTTGCTAAGATCCCTTCCAGTTCTGCTCTCTGTTTTTCACCATGGGTGGTTATCTGAAGGGGTTCATAGGTGTTCATGTGTATGAGTTTCACTGTGTGTATGCACATGCTTATATTTTTGTGTGGGGGGGGGCGGGTTCTGAAGGGGAAAATTCAGAAAAAGAGGAGAAGCTGCATTTTAAAAATTAATATGGTGTTAGAGGCATTAAGGGTCAAAGTCAGAAGGCAGAAAGAAATAGTGTAGGTAAAATGCATGACTTGGTTAAGTAGAAGAGTGAAGATCTGTTATAAAGAGAAATAGAGGTTGGGAGATCTTATAAAAGTAGGAGCTTCTGCAGAGGAATATGGAAGACCTCCATATTCTACAGCTTTTATATTACTATTATTAATGTTATTTTGAGTACATGATTACCCTCTGATAATAACAATGTTTAAAATATTTTCACCAAGAAGTCTTATTTTGGAAAAAATATATGTAATTTTTACCCTTTGTGTTTTCAGAGGAAGAGAAGCTATTTTTTGAGAAGTATCATTGAATGTAAAAGCAGATTTGTTTAAGTCATTTTAAATGTTAAAAAGAAATAAATGCCATAAATTAATCTTTGTGGGGAAGACAGTTCGTAAAAACAGAAATGATCAGTGGATAAAATAACACCAAAATCTTCAGGAATCCCAGAAATTATCTTGGTACTTGGTGCCATACATAATTGCTACTAAATATTGGCAATTACATTTCAGTGATATATAAACATTGTGTCACTTAATTATTTTAGTAAATCCATGACATAGGAACTGTTAGTTTCCTTATTAAGTAGGTGAAGAAACTGAAGCTTGGGAAAGGTCAAAAACTCCTAAGGTCATACATTCTAGTAAGATCCACTCAGAGCACTTGAAAGATGCTGTGTTAGTCCGTTCTGCATTGCTGTAAAGGAATACCTGAGACCAGGCAATTTATAATGAAAAGAGGTCTCTTTGGCTCACGATTCTGTAGGCTGTACAAGAAACATAAGGCTGGCATCTGCTTCTTGTGAGA
The DNA here is from genome assembly GCF_007565055.1 of Rhinopithecus roxellana. Taxonomy (NCBI): domain Eukaryota; kingdom Metazoa; phylum Chordata; class Mammalia; order Primates; family Cercopithecidae; genus Rhinopithecus; species Rhinopithecus roxellana. The sequence continues at coordinate 179,019,410 of NC_044551.1, forward strand.
ACCTCAGGAAGCTTAAAATCATGACAGAAGTCCATGTATGAAAGATGGTGAGAAAGGGAGCAAGAGAGAGGGGAAGAGGTGCCAGGCTCTTTTAAACAACCAGATCTTGCGTAATTTTGTAGAGTGAGAACCCACTCGTAATTACCATGAGGACAGCATTAAGCCATTCATGAGGGATCCACTCCCATGATGGAAACAACCCCCCCAACCCCCTCCCCAGGCCTACTTCCAACATTGCAGGTCACATTTTAACATGAGATTTGGAGGGAACAAAACGTCTAAACCATATCAGATTTTTTGTAAAGGGTTTTATGTAAAGTTGTATCTAAACACTTAACCAAATTTACTATAATTTGTCACAGGCTTTGCTGTCTAGATGCACCAAGCTTCCTCTTGGAAGATCTTATTTCAGGTACCAAAAAACCAAGAATGGTTTAAGCCAGGTAAATTCTTTGATTGAAAGTAAATTATAACCATTGTTTGCCTGCTCACTTTTACTTTTAACGTACATGTGTGCCAGATTGCAGAGATGAAAGCCTTGCCAGTCACAGGTACACTTAAAAAATCAATCCAAAAGCAAAAAGAAGTTTGATAAAGATTCTACAGCAGTAACAAGAGCCCCAAATGTCTATTTTCTATTCAATTGCTTTTCAAAAGTTTGAAAGCTGCTTGTTAACTGCGTGGTTTTTTTAACATAAGATTTTAAGGTGTTTCTTATTTCTAAGTAACAGGATGGAGTTGAGTGTTTACTTTTGTTGAGATGTCAGTAGGAAAAATGTATTTTTACATTTGTTGAAATGTCAGTAGGAGATAATCAACGTAATCATTATGATATCTACTAACATTTAGATAATATCATTTATTCTATTAATTGTGCTCACATTTTATTCATTAAAGGACACACATAGACACAACTGTTACAGAACCTTAATAATATTTTATGTTTGGTTAGTTAACATTATCTTTTCCACTCCATGACTTTACCTTCTTTTCCTCAACATGGAGAAGTTTCATTTGGGTAGTCTTCTGTCTGCTTAACATAGATGTGAAAACATTATATGGGGAGGAACCTATACAGCTATTTTGCTATTTTCTACATTCTAGCAAAGTACTTGGCTTCTGTTGTGTACAAACTTAATAAATGCTGAAACCCATGTGGCTCAATTTCTGTGTGGAGCACACTCTACCTACCAGATAGTTAAACCCTAAATTTATTTTACATCTCAAAGAACACTGAAGTCTTATACCAGGACTCCCAGAAACCCTTCCCTCCAATTTCTACTTCTTTCTTATCCTACATCTGCTTTCAAGTCTTTCAAACCCTGAATTCTCAAACCCTCTTCTCTCAACCAAAGTCTGCTGACATTTTTTTCTCTCTTTTCTCTCCTTTGTAAATAAAATTTATCTTTTGAGATTCATCTGCCTTCTCTCTGCTCTTGCTTCTGAAGTCTTGCCTATATGCCCCATATTCTCCTAAGTTTGCATCACAAAATATTCTGGAAATACATTGGCAAACACTTTGCTTTATGTGGAGGGTTAGGGCAGCAAGAGGAAAGGGGAAGACAGATAATCATCAAATAATAGTACATCCTATTACCCTTCACCAATGATAAGTGCAGGGGGGCCCAAACTTTCCCCATAAGTTACTCTTGATCTTGCAGCAGCAATGAATGCCCAGCCTCCAGCTCTTCCAAACCTCCCTGAATCAGTCTCACTGTGTCTCCTCGGATATACCAGCACTATCTAGGCAGAATCCATTCCTTAAAGACGTGACTCAGCTCTGTGGGGCCCTGGAGAAATAGCACCAAGTGGATATTCATGCCCTCTCACTGAATACCAGGTTTTATCACTTCCGATCTCCCCAGTTCTGATAACCCTAGCCACTTTCTTGGTTCCCCCAGTTCAGAAGGCAGTAGCTATCTCCTGCCGTTACTATCTTTGGATTGCCTCAGTGGTCCTTTTGTGTTGATTCGGTTCTTTAACACCTGCATTGTCAATACTTTATACTTAATTTCTTCTGTAGAAATACACACCTAGGGTAGTTTCTGGTTTCTTCACTGGAGCTGGATTAACACAGGGCTAGAGTGTGCCGATAGTATAAATCACATGACTATGACCCATTAAAGATTCACACTATATACATACTGTATATGCTGAGTTGGAATTCAAGGCAGAATCTGGGAAATTACTGTGGAGAAGGGTCATACAACCCTGAGTCCAGATGAAGATAGTTTATATTATTAAGAAGATTTAGTATATATGTCTCAATATATGATTATATATTTGATATGTATCTCAATGTACTATATATTTGTATATCTTAAGGGTGTTCCTAAAAGATAATATTGCACTACAATTTAATAAATAATACTTACATATTCTTGAAATATATCAAGTTTTATGCAAAAATGTATACCTTGTCTATAGGTCTCTGTAATTGAGTTTTAGCAGCTCTCAAGAGAGGGAAAAAAATGTCTTCATATGTCTGCATCTCACAGAGGACCACTAATATTTGAGGCACTTGCAAATTTACTTATAAACTCTGTAATGGCTAAAACTATATTGTTTTGCCCTTTGTCTCTAAGAAAACAAATATTTTTCTGGCTAATGCTTCTCCTTTTACAAGTGTTTTGCTAATATGATACTTTATGTTTGAATAGAGTCTTATTACATACGAAGTACATTTGTATTTATTACCATCCATAATTCATACCACAAATCTATAAATCAGGTATTTCTTCCATTTTATTTTGGAGACTGTAACACTCAGAAAGATTCAAGAATTTACTCAAGTCTCTAGATTCAGAGGTGGAACTGGACATGGTATCTCAGAACTCGCCACCCAAGTACTACTTTGCTTTGCTCCACTGTTTGTTAACTTGATTCTTCCATAAGAGGTATGTTATCAAACATGGGAATCTCATCATGGCCCAGCTATGTTGAAAATCCCCACATTGACAATATTTTAAAAACATGACCACACTTCTTATATAGCTTATTTTGTAAAAACTGCATTTAAGAGGTTTATCAGAGATAGGACTCTAAGAAACCAAATGGAAGGGATAATTACCTTCAGGGGTATTTTATTATTAAAAGGTATAATGAGAGGTACTATGATAGTAGATTAAACTATTAGGGAACCTGCCACAAGTGACTTAGTAATTTGAAAGATCATTTATCATTTTCAATCATGACTTTCAGTTCACTTTTCTGGGTGATATTTCAAAATACTCCAGAAATTCTCTCTTTTTTGATTGCTAAATATGCAAATTGTTCTATTTATATGTAGAGAAGATAAAAGTACATTTGATAATTAATCTAGTTACACAAATGCCCTTTGTATTTATAACAACATCCTTACAATTAATCATCATAAAGCTATTGGATATTTAATTCTTATCTGTTACTGTGACCTGAGTTTAATTTTCTCTTGGCCTTTTTTAACTTGCTAAAAAATAATTGTAATTTACTAGCAAATCTTGACCAAAAAGTGAAAACTAAAAATAAGATATAATTTTAATGTATTGATAATGACTTACATATATTTTTAATGTGTATACATACACACAAGGTTTTGACAGAAGCTGCTCCTTTCCCACTCAGTACCAATTTCCTGCTTCTCCCATGTTGGAGAGTGCCTATATTGCTAGAAGTAGCAATATATCTGGCTAAAAATTGTATTTCCAACCCTCCTCTAAAGACAGAGGTAGGCAGTGATGTGTAAAAATAGCTATTGTGTAGAGTTTCCTTTTTTTTTGATTTTTAAATTTTTTTGAGATGGAGTTTTGCTCTGTCACCCAGGCTGGAATGCAGTGGCATGATCTTGGCTCATTGCAACTTCCACTTCCCAGGTTCAAGTGATTCTCCTGCCTCAGCCTCCTGAGTAGCTGGGATTACAGCTGCCAGCCACCACGCTTATCTAATTTTTCTATTTTTAGTAGAGACAGGGTTTCACCATGTTGGCCAGGCTGGTCTCAAACTCCTGACCTCAGGTGATCCACCCGCCGTGGCCTCCAAAAGTGCTGGGATTACAGGCATGAGCCATCATGCCCGGCCTGAAGCACTTTAAGAGTGCTTATTCAGGACTCAGATGGCAGGTTTTTACAACTTTACAAATCCATTTCCTTCATCTTTTGTTCTGACACATTGATGTAGATGTAGATCCAATGGCTGGTGCTATAGTAGCCATATTGTGACTGTAAAGCAAATTTAAGGAAAGAGGCCATATTCCAAAAAGAAACCAAAGAGATAGAAGGATCAAGGAGCTACTATATGTCTATGAAGTGCCTGTCTTTGATTTTATTTATTTAATTAATTAATTAATTAATTTTACTGTAAGAGAAGCCAGTGTAATTTCAGAACTTTTACTAGCATACCACACAATTTCTTAATCAACACACAAAATCTCTAAGCTAAGTGTTGTTCATATTTCTGGTAGGAGAATACACTGTTATACAGCTTTGAAGGTAAGTCACCATGAAATAGCAAAAGTCTAAAAATGTACATACATTTTGAGTCAGTAATTTTACTTCTACTAATGTATTTAAAGGAAATAACTAAAGTTGAGTCTAATATGTACTTATAGTGATGTGATATTCAATTCAAAATTGCTTATAAATATTGGAATATCTGAAAAAGTCGAATGCTCAAAAATATAAAAATTAGTAAATAAATTATAGTAAAATTATATACAATTTAGCCACTAAAATTGATGTGTGTAATATTGTGACACAGAAGAATATTTATGACATTGTGAACTATTTTAAAGTGGCATCATACATTTCATTAATACACATTCAATGTACTAAGGTACACATTTTGATACTGACAATGCTAATCTATAAAACATGACACATATGCACAAAAACTATCAGCATGGACATATGCCAAAAGCTGAGATTAGTTACCTTTGGGCCTTTCAGCACTGAGTAATTTATATCTGTGCTTAACTTTGAAATATATATATAACAAACAAGTATCTCTTATATAGTAAGAGAAGACTATGCTAGAAAAAATATATTGGACAGTTGGGTGCTACATGACTAGAAATAAATAGGTTAGAGAATTGAAGTAACTATAATTCTTCTAATGATACCTAAAGAAATCTGAAACTCTCAGTTTTTTTTTTTTACTATATCTTAGAAGGAGAAATCTGAAAAAGTTTTCTAATGAAATGAAGACAAATTTCTGTGGCTTTCTTTTGGCCGGGGTTCACACCGTGTTGGTCCACTAACTTACAATTCCAGGTGACATGTGGCATAAGGAGACATGTCCTTATTACAAATTATAATGCATCAACTTGCCTATGAAACCCTTGAGAAAATCATCTGTGTCTCATCCAGTCTTACTTATTTTTATTTTGAGACAGGGTCTCACTCTGTCACCCAGTGGTGCGATCATGACTCACTGCAGCATCAACCTCCCAGGCTCAAGCGATCCTTCTGCCTCAGCTCCCCAGGTAACTGGAACTACAGGGTCATGCCACCACGCCTTACTAATTTTTGTATTTCTTTGTAGAGATTGGGTTTTTCTATGTTGTCCAGGCTGGTCTTGAACTCCCGAGCTTAAGCTATTCTCCAGCCTCGGCCTCCAATCTTTACACCCCATGTCTGACACAGCATAGCTTTGAGCATGTGAGAATAGATTGTCTATGCAATGTGAGAATAGATTGCCTATGGAATTGCATCCACCGTTTTTTTTTTTTTTTTTTTTTTTTTTTTAAGATGGAGTCTCACTCTGTTGCCAGGCTGGAGAGCAGTGGCAAGATCTTGGCTCACAGCAACCTCCGCCTCCCAGGTTCAAGCAATTCCCCTGCTTCAAGCTGGTACTACAGGCACATGCCACCACACCCAGCTAATTTTTGTACCTTTAGTAGAGATGGGGCTTCACCATGTTGGCCAGGATGGTCTCAATCTTTTGACCTTGTGATCTGCCCACCTCGGCCTCTGAAAGTGCTGGCATTACAGGCGTGAGTCGCCGTGTCCAGCCACATTCGCCTTTTAGTCCTAGGATGTGCTAGGGTCTGTCTTTGGTATGTCCTTTTAAGCAAAATGTTCTTATGCCTGATTCACTGCATAGAAATCTTGGTAGAGAAAAATTTAAAAAGGGAAAGATAATATAAATAGAAAAATTTTATTTCCAAAGTAGGTAGTACATTTATGTGAGAAATTATTGAACTACTGTGATAGGCAGTTTTTTGGGCTGCTTATTGTTGGATAGGACCAAAAGCTTAAGACTGGCTAATGAGTTATGAGCTGAAGTGACTTGTTGGCTGAGAATTTAGTTATCTGTGTGAGATCATCAAAAGTGTACTCTCTCTCCTCTTTGGATGGTAACCAACCATTTTCAAGATGTTACTTACTTAGTCACTGGGATCCCTAAGTGACTATAGTGTACAAAGACCCACTTCTGTGCTGGTCTTCAACAAATCTATAGTATGACCAAGAAACAAGTCTTTTTGTTTTAAGCTGCTAAGATTTTAGAGTTGTTTACAACTACAAGATAACTTAAACTGTTGTGATTATATATAATATATTTAGCCACATGGACTACATTGTTTATATTATAAATTATACATACCTTGAACTCAGTATTGACTTATGATCCCATTATATAATGATGAAATAAGTTTATTATTGAAAGAAAAATACACATACATATATCGCATTATGAGAAACCCAGGAGATATCCAAAAGCATGTGAGCATACACACATAGACACAAACATTTGTAAAAAACTCAACTTGAATGCCATTACCCAGAAATAGCTTTCACTAGTGTTATGTAAATGTAATTTCAGGCATCTCTTTATACATATATACAAATAGAAAGCTAAACAGATAGGCATACAGAAATGAACAATTTTTCAAAATGATATTGCAGAAAGCATTTCATATGAATTTAATCAGATATGAAACAAGAGACTTAAATTGAAATAAAAATAAAATTAACACCAAATCATTGACATTTAAGAAAAATGTTTTTCCACCAGAGATTCTCTTTGTCTTTTGTATGCATTGAATATATTTGATGATAGTAAAGAATTAATTTTTAAGTATGATAATGGTATATATGTTTATGCTAGCCAAAAGAGTTTTTATGACTTAGAGTTACACACTGAAATTAATGCTCAAATTATAGCATGTCTGCTATCACTCGATTCAAAAAGGGGTGTGGATGAAAAAGTAGATGGAGTGAAATTGGTCATAGGGGACTGTTTCAGCCCTAGGTCATGGTTATGGGTGTATTCATTATGGTTCATGGTTATGGGTGGATTCATTATAATACTCTGTGTACTTTCATGTATGTTTGCAATTATCCATAATTTCAAATTAAAATAGAAAAGAGGCATGGGGATGGTGGCTCATGCCTGTAATCCTGGCACTTTGGGAGGCCAAGGCAGATGGATCACCTGAAGCCAGAAGTTCAAGACCAGGCTGGTCAACATGCTGAAACCCCATCTCTACTAAAAATACAGAAATTAGCCAGGTGTGGTGGCTTGCACCTGTAATCCCAGCTACTCAGGAGGCTGAGACAAGAGAATTGCTTGGACCTGGGAGGCAGAAGTTGCAGTGAGCCAAGATCACCCCACTGCACTACAGTTTGGGCAACAGAGTGACATTTGTTCTAAAAAAAAAAAAAAAAAAAAAAAAGAAAGAAAGAAAGAAGGAAAAGAGATTCTATTTTATGAGCTGTAAGTCCATTTAAAACAACCTGGCCACCCCACTAAAGAGTCTCTTTTGAACAAATGAAATAAATTTATTATTGAAAGAAAAATACACATATATATATCGCATTATGAGAAACCCAGGAGATATCCAAAAGCATGTGATAGTCAGACTGAATGCTTGACAGTCAGACTGAAAGGTAAGATAAAGGTTTTGAGAAAGTGGACAAATGTCCACTAGGAACTGATATGACAGTGCTGAAACCAGTGTCACCCGATACTGCAGCTGTCCACATTTCCAGAAGTGAGTGGTGATACTCCAAACCCAATTATCCTGCCTTCTGTTCTGCTGGCTCACCATTGGATTGATGGTAGAGCAAAGGTAACAAAATTAAACAAAACTGGGATTTCATGTAAAACGAATTTCTCTCTGCCTTTGTGATAAGGTATATCATCATCATTATAAAATATTTTAACTAAGTGAGGCATTTTATATTACCTGTGAAATACATTTTAAAGTGCTAACCTTGAAAAGAATAACCCTAATTAATTACAGTTTCCAATAATTAATTCATTTTTAAAAATTTTATTCAATTTTAATTCTTCCTAGCTGGTTTCCACTAATCATTCATGTTCAGTAAGAATAAAATACGCAGAAATGGACCTAATTCTGCAACCTGAATATAGCAGCACTAATTACAAAAGCAAACTGTGTAAAATGTCAAAAATAATTTGACATATATTTTCCCTGTGACAACTTAAGAAATCAATAGGTTCAACTCAAATGTATCACTTAAAGTTCTGCATATATACCCTTATCTATGCATACATCACTCGAGATCTGCTAGGAAATAAGCTCTTTGTAACTTAAGGGTTTTTAAACAATCCCAAAAAATAATAAATATTTAAAAAATACATACACAGATTCACAGCTGAGTTCTACCAGGCAGTCAAAGAATTGGTACCAATCCTATTGACACTATTCCACAAGATAGAGAAAGAGGGAATCCTCCCTAAATCATTCTATGAAGCCTGTATCACCCTAATATCAAAACCAGGAAAGGACATAACCAAAAAAAGAACTACAGACCAATACTCCTGATGAACACATAGGAAAAAATTCTTTTTTTTTTTTTTTTTTTTTTTTAACGGAGTCTCGCTCTGTCGCCCAGGCTGGAGTGCAGTGGTGCTATCTCGGCTCACTGCAAGCTCCGCCTCCTGGGTTTACGCCATTCTCCTGCCTCAGCCTCCTGAGTAGCTGGGACTACAGATGGCCGCCACCTCGCCTGGCTAAGTTTTTTTTTTTGTATTTTTTTAGTAGAGACGGGGTTTCACGGTGTTAGCCAGGATGGTCTCGATCTCCTGACCTCGTGATCCACCCTTCTCGGCCTCCCAAAGTGCTGGGATTACAGGCTTGAGCCACTGCGCCCGGCCAGGAAAAAATTCTTAACAAAATAACCAGCTAACGGAATCCAACAACGTATCAAAAAGATAAGCCACCATGATGAAGTGGGCTTCATACCAGGGATGCAGGGATGGTTTCACATACGCAAGTCAATAAATGTGATACACCACATAAACAGAATAAAAAACAAAAATCACATGATCATCTCAATAGACTCAGAAAAAGCAATTGATAAAATCCAGCATCACTTTATGATTAAAATTCTCGGCTGGACATGGTGACTCATGCCTGTAATCCCAACACTTTGAGAGGCCAATGTGGGCAGATCAAGTGAAGTCAGGAGTTTGAGACCAGCCTGGCCAACGTGATGAAAGCCCATCTCTACTAAGGATACAAAAAAATTAACTGAGTGTAGTGGTATGTGCCTGTAATCCCAGCTACTTGGGAGGCTGAGGCGGAAGAACTGCTTCAACCTGAGAGGCAGAGATTGCAGTGAGCCAAGATTGCATCACTGCACTCCAGTCTAGGCTACAGAGCAAGACTCTGTCTCAAAAATAAATAAATAATAAAACTCTTAGCAAAATTGGCATACAAGGGACATAACTCAATATAATAAAATCCATCTATGACGAATCCACAGCCAACATAATACTCAATGGGGAAAGGTTGAAAGCATTCCCTCTGAGAACTGGAACAAGACAAGAATGCCCACTCTCACCACTTCTCTTCAACATAGTACTAGAAATCCTAGCCAGAGCAATCAGACAAGAGAAAGAAATAAAGGGCATCCAAGCAGTAAAGAGGAAGTCAAAGTCAAACCATTGCTGTTTGCTGATGATGTGATTATATACCTAGGAAACCCTAAGACTCCTCCAATAAGTTTCTTGAACTGATAAAAGAATTCAGCAAACTTTCCAGATACAAAATTAATGCACACAAATCAGTAGTTTCCTATACATCAACAGCAACCAAGTTGAGAATCAAATCAACAACTCAACTCTCATTACAGTAGCTGGAAAAAAACAAAACAAAACAAAAACAAAACAAACAAAGAAAACTTAGGAACATAACTGACCAAGGAAGTGAAAGACTTCTATAAGGAAAGCTATAAAACATTTCTGAAAGAAATCATATAGGACACAAACAAACGGAAACACATCCCATGTTCATGGATGGGTAGCATCAATATTGTGAAAATGACTACACTGCCAAACGCAATCTAGAAATTCAATGCAATTCCCATCAAAATGCCACCATCATTCTTCACAGAATTTTTTTTTAAATCCTAAAAATTATATGGAATCAAAAAAGAGCCTGCATAGCCAAAGCAAAACTAAGCAAGAAGAACAAATCTAGAGGCATCACATTATCTGTTTTCAAACTGTACTATAAGGCCATAGTCAACAAAACAGCATGGACTGGTATAAAAATAGGTACATAGGCTAATGGAAGAGAATAGAGAACCCAGAAATAAACAGAAATACTTACAGCCAACTGATCTTTGACAAAGTGAACAAAAACATAAAGTAGGGAAAGGACACCCTTTTCAACAAATGGTGCTGGGATAATTGGCAAGCCACATGTAGGAGAATGCAACTGGATCCTCATCCTTATATAAAAATCAACTCAAGATGGATCAAGGACTTAAATCTAAGACCTGAAACTATAAAAATTCTAGAAGATAACATCGAAAAAACCCTTCTAGACATTGGCGTAGGCAAGGATTTCATGACCAAGTACCCAAAAGCAAATGCAATAAAAACAAAGATAAATAGCTGGAACTTAATTAAACTAAAGAGCTTTTGCACAGCAAAAGGAACAGTCAGCAGAGTAAACAACCCACAGAGTGGGAGAAAATCTTTACAATCTATACATCTGACAAAGGACTAATATCCAGAATCTATAAGGAACTTAACAAATTAGCAAGAATAAAAGAAACAATTCCATGTAAAACTGGACTAAGGACATGAATGGGACAATTCTCAAAAAAAGATATACAGATGGCCAACAAACATAAGAAAAAATGCTCAACATCACTAATCATTAGGAACACGCAAATCAAAACCACGATGCAATACCACCTTACTCCTACAAGAATGGCCATAAAAAAAAAAAAAAAAAAAGATGTTGGTGTGGCTGTGGGGAACAGGGAACACTTCTACACTGCTGGTGGCAATGTAACTAATGCAGTCACTATGAAAAGCAGGGTGGAGATTCCTTTAATAACTAAAAGTAGAACTACCATTTGATCCAGCAATCTCACTACTGGGTATCTACCCAGAGGAAAAGAAGTCATTATATGAAAAAGATACTTGTACACACGTGTTTATAGCAGCACAATTCACAATTGCAAAATTGTGGAACCAACCCAAATGCTCATCAATCAATGAATGAAGAAACAGTGAAATACACACACACACACACACACACATATATACATATACATACACACACACACACGTATATATACACACACACACACACTAGAATACTACTCAGTCATAAAAAGGAATGAATTAATGGCATTCACAGCCACCTGGATGAGATTGGAGACTATTATTCTAAGTGAAGTAACTCAGGAATGGAAAATCAAACATCGTATGTTCTCACTAAAATGTGGGACATAAGCTATGAGGATGCAAAGGTATAAGAATGACACAATGAACTTTGGGGACTCAGGAGAAAGGGTGGGAAGGGGGTGAGGGATAAAAGACTACAAATTGAGTACGGTGTATACTGCTCAGGTGATGATAGGTGCACCATAATCTCACAAATCACCACTAAAGAACTTACTCTTATAACTAAATACCACCTGTTCCCCCAATAACTTATGGAAATAAAAAAAAATAAAATAAAATGCACATCACATCTGCATACACAAAGAGCCAAACAAACAAACAAACAAACAAAAAGAATAAAATAATTTATTAGTTGGGAACAATCAACTCCTCTGCAAAGATTAGCTAGGAATTTTCTTATAGAAGCACTTGGGGACAAACTTTACTTTAAAGGTTTTTCTTGATTAGATGAAAACAAACACATAGAAAATAAGGGGAAAGAAGAGTCAATCCAGACAAACACAACAAGAGATAAATTGTTATTGGGATGGTAGAGACAAGGAAAACTTTGAAAAAAATTTTCTCTAGAGTGAAAACTATAAATTCAAGCTGAACAGATTTTTCTTAAGAAACATGATAAAGGACTAGCTTTAGAAGACAAAAGATTGTGTTAGACATTATTTGTTATACAGTTGTGGGGCTGAAAGTGTCATATATTAAAGGAAGTGATGAAAGGAATCTAGAAAAGAGTGCCAACCATTTGTTGAGGGTACTGAAGAACTGATTTATCACCATGGGAAATCTGGGAGAGGGGTGGCATGGTGCTAATATGTGGAGCTAGGAAGTTACATCTCCCAGAGTGCTCAGGACCCATCCAGGATGCTGTTCTGCAGAATCATCTGATTCCTCACCAAGAAGTTGGAAGTGGGGACTAACGCAAACCAGAGGAGCTATCTTGACATCTACTACCCAGATATCATTTCTAAGATTGCTACTGTCATGTCAGTTCCTATCAAGGCCTTTACCTTTCAGTCTTTCTGTAAAGCATTTGTTCAAAGGAGATTCTTTAGTGGGGTGGCCAGGTTGTTTCAAATGGGCTTATATTTCAGAAACTAGAATATCTTTTTCATTTTCCTTGGAAGCTATGGAGAATTGCAAACATACATGAAAGTAGACAGAATATTATAATGAATCCACATATACTCATGACCCAGAACCAAAACAATCTACCTATGACCGATTCCATTCCATCTGCTTTTTCCTCCAAACCCTTTTTGGATTAATTTGAATGAGAGTAGACATGATATAATGTAAACATTGATAATCTCAGTATGTAACTCCGAGACATAAAAATAGTTTAGCATAACCATATATATACCCCATTATCATACTTAAAATTAATAATTTCTAAAACTAGTTTCTGAAAGGAATGTGGAGATCACCAATTCTGAAAGTTGGTACAACTTAAATTGACTTCAGGCTAAAAGAGCAATTACTTTCTTTTAGCAAACCGTTTTACATAAGATTGAAATGAGAAGTAACTAAAAGCTAGAAACTCCATAAATGGTGCCAAAGTGATCTGTGATGAGACTTTTGTGAAATTAGAGACAACAATCTAAATTTCATTGATGTATATATTTTTAATCAGATAGTAACTTTTAGTTTTTACCCTTCCTTAGTTTTTCAGTAACTATGTCTTGAAAAATACCTTCTGAGTCTCTAGGACCTAAGAATGGAATAGGTGAGTCCACACTTACTAAACATAGAAAAATTGAGTTCCTCCTAGAGAATGAGTGTGGTGCCTCAGTTTGGTGACTAAAAGGGATCCCCTTGGAAAGTGTTTCAGAGAAGAAGGGATACAAATGAAGCCCTCTAGTGCCTTTCTAATAAGGCTGTTTTCCTCACTAAGTGATGCTTACAGTAAATAGAGACATCTTGGTTCCCAGGCCCATCATCCTCTGTGCAATTCATCCTGAGACGGAGGCCATTCTATTTTCAACATGAGACATAAAAGAGACAAGGATCTAGATTTAGAGAACAAAATGTACTCATATACAAGGACCTCTCCCCTTAAGGACAGGAGCAAAGTATGCATATTACCTTCCCATCTCAAGTTTACGTCATTTGGAAACATACAAACACATACACATGCATCAATTGCATATGTAGTTGTATGTCTCTATATGTGTATACATATCAAGATATTATAGCATTATGGACGGCTCTTATTATGCAGTCATAAAATTTTTCTACTAATGAAATATTATGATATGGCCATTATTATCCCCCATTTATAGGTGAAGGTATCAATCAGTTCCTGCTACCTGCCCTCAGATGGAATCTGAAAACTCTCTTTTAGATATTCTTGCCCTTTAGATCTTCCATACAATATGGTAACTGTTCATTGAACCCTTGGTTAAAAATGTTGGCATCCTGTTTGTCTTTTTAGAAGGCTCTTCTTAAAATGGACCTGCCTTCTCATTCATGGATTTGGTAAACCGTCCTTTAAATCAGCTGTCCTATTCTGACCAGTCTTTACTCAACCTTTGGAGTTATACCTTATTTGGAAAACATTTTTAGCTTTCACCACAAAAAAAAAAAAAAAAAAAAAAAAAGGAAAAAAATGTGATAGTCAAGCTCAGCATTTCAGTGGGGAAAGACAGACTCAGGGAGTGTGAACAGAAAAAAATTTACATTGAGTTTCTCTTTTTCTCTATTGGGAGACTGTACTAAACAATGATGTTTAGATGGTAATAGTATCTGAGCCAAGGTTTGGATGGGGGTAATTTAAATTACAAACAGAAGCTATTAGAATGAAAATAACTATTGGCTAAATTACCAGCTGAAAGCACTCTTTATGGAAAACATACACAAAGTTCCTCACACAATATTGATGGACACAGAATGAACCACCACTCAGCAGGCACCAAATCCATTTCACTAATCCCCTTGGTCAGAAGAAAAGACACTAACCCAGAATGGAGCCAATCAGCACAGCCAAGGTGCACTATGCAAACTGCACACACTGGCAAATCCATAAATCTATTGTAATTGAGGTAAGCTCTTTATTTAGAGAACAAAGGACATTTTGAAATGTTCTGTTCTCTATTAAAGAACTACAGAGATTATAAGCCTAATAATCTTTCATTAATTAATTTTTTTTTTTGAGACAGAATCTCGCTCTGTCACTCAGGCTGGAGTGCAGTGGCACGATCTCAACTCACTGCAACCTCCACCTCCCAGGTTCAAGCAATCCTCCTGCCTCTGCCTCCTGAGTAGCTGGGACTACAGGTACATACCACCACGCTTGGCTAATTTTTTTCTATTTTTAGTAGAGATAGGGTTTCACCATGTTGGCCAGGCTGGTCTTGAACTCCTGACCTCAGGTAATTTGCCTACCTTAGCCTCCCAAAGTGCTGGGATTACAGGCATGAGCCACCATGCCCAGCCCCATTAATCTATTTTTAAGGAAAAATATTTAAATTTTAAAGTTGGTGATAAAAATAATAATAAATATTAGTTACTAAGCTAATGTCCAGCATGATGTAGGTTTTATGCCATTTACACATTATTTAATTTAATTATAAGGGAATGCAGTGATATGTCCAGGTTCCCACCACTGTGCTGGTAATGCCAGACACAGGCTCAGATGGTCTAATAACAAAGCCTTCCTTCAAAATCAGTTATGTAGAAGAAAGGAGCCAAGACCCAGGTTGATGCTTTTTTTCTTATATCTAATGCCTAGGATAATTTAGAGATCTAACTTCTGAAAGTTAATTCATGTTTTTCTGACGATCCAACTATTTTTAAAAGCATAATAATCATATCAAATAACTATGAGGCCAAGTAGTAAAACATCCAAAGAGAAAAGCCAATTATTTCAATGTTTACTGATTTATCCATTTATTCAAAAATAGACTCAACATTACAAAAGCACTGGGCTGTGTAAGCAGGTTTTTTCTAAGTGATAACACAGACTTTCTATTTTTTTTTTCCCACACTAAAATAAGATATATTCACTGTAAAATCAATTCTGGTTCTCTTTACCTGAAGTGAATTATGGATATTATGATAATATGAATAATATTCAAATTTCTAAGTGGACCTCAATACTGAGGACAACAGAAAGACAATTTTGTGTAGAGGGGAAATGGACAATTAGTTCATTAACTCTTTATTAGATTGCTAATAGAAGGTTAATTGGTAATTCAATAGTTTTAACCGTAACCATGGTACTCTGTTGGCTTGGAATACAGGAAGAACATAATCATTAGCATAGAGGAACTCACAGATAAGTCAATTCTAAAAGTTAGTAGTCAAAACTATAGCTATTCTGTTTTGAGAGCTTCTAGCCAACAAATAAAACCCTGAACAGAATATAATGCCTACCCGCTGCCTGGAGGATGAAGTGGAGGCCCAAACAGAAATGCTGTAGAACTGAAGTTACCCCCATAGCATAGTCATAAACAAAGCAAATAGTAGAGCATTATTTTGAATTGGAGGTGCTTTAATACCTACATTCTCTTTATTCTTTAAAAAGAGACTTGATTCTAGGGAAGACTGTTTATTTTATGAAAAGTTAAAACATTATGGCTTCAGACTAGAATGATTTTATATTTCTAGACATTCTGCTGATGGGTTAGTTCTATAAGAATTGTGTCCTATACAGGGCATAATGGCTTACATCTGTAACACAGCTACTTGGGAGGTTGAGGTGGGAGAACTGCTTGAGGCCAGGAGTTTGAGACCAGCCTGGGCAACATAGTAAGGACTCATCATTACAAAAAAAAAAAAAAAAAAAAATTGCCAAGCATGGTTGTGCATGCCCATGGTCCCAGCTACTTGGGAGGCTGGGGTGGGAGGATCTCCTGAGCCCAGGAGTTCAAAACTGCATTGGGCCTTGATGATGCCTCTGCACTCCATCCTGGGCAACAGAGACAGAGTAAGACCCTGTCTTTAAAAAAAGAAAAAAAAAAGTGTTCTCATTTCACTTTTTTTTTTTTTTTTTTTTTTTGAGACAGAGTTTTGCTCTTGTTGCCCAGGCTGGAGTGCAATGGTGCAATCTTGGCTTACCACAACCTCTGCCTCCCAGGGTCAAGCAATTCTCCTGCCTCAGCCTCTCAAGTAGCTGGGATTACAGGCATGTGCCACCATGCCAGGCTAGTTTTGTATTTTTAGTAGAGACAGAGTTTCTCCATTTTGGTCAGGTTGTCTCGAACTCCCAACCTCAGGTGATCCATCTACCTCAGCCTCCCAAAGTGCTGGGATTACGGGCATGAGCCATGGCACCTGGCCCTCACTTCACTTTCTTTAGGCAATTTAAGCTATAATACGATTCTGGTGGAAGCCCAGTGAGACTCATGAGATAGCTCAGCTCTAATGTAAATATCTATAAACAGGACACTGAGCAAAAACTTGAAATATAAATGAAAATTGCATGATTCTTTTTCATTCATTACATTAGACTCTAAGACCTTTGAGAAAAAAGGGAGAAAAAATATCTTAAAAAAGATAGATTTCAACAAGGTCAGCCATACTGTTCTTGGCCATGTAATGAATTAATGAATCCATTCCTTCATTTATTCGTGTGATATCACAAGTCCTGATCATCTAAGGTTGGCCAACAATTTGAGTTAGGCAACATGGATATAATGGTTAACACAATACAGTTCCTATCCTCAAGGAATTTAAAGTGCAGTGGAAAAAGACACAATACCAATCATATGATTAGAATTTAGTGAGACACATACCAATCAAGGGCATTTTTGAGTAGGCAAGTGATGGTATAGGAACCAGATAATACCAATTGTAATTCACACAATTGCATTTAGAGCTAAGCTGTTAGGAGTGTCACAACTCTTTTAGAATTTATCTAGCATAATAATACATACATTTTAGGATTTATTTATTGTAGACAAATCTAGAATTTATTTATGGTAGATAAATCTAGAATTTGTCCAGCAATTTTAACTGAAACCCTTGCCCTGCCATGGGGGGAAAAAAGATATTGCTGGGAGTAGAAGTGGTCACATTTTCTCATAACTATGTTCAGAGGGAAAGTACCTCTGTAATTTAGTCAATAAAAATAGAGAAGAGTGGAAGAAAATGAAGGATGAGAAGAAAAAAGGAAGGTCTAAAGCATGACTGAAAGGTTTGCAAGGCAAACAAAAAAAAAGGATATGTAAAGGGGAACGTAATATAATGGAATACAGAATCTCGATATTTCTTTCACTTCATCACCAAGGACTGGTGGACCGTGGTGACTCTTGGCACAGTGTGGAGACACCTGAATATACCTGAGCCTTATCCAATGGGATGTTTTCTTACTATGGAGAAAATGACGACTGTGGAGGAGTGTGTGTGTATGTGTGTTTGTGAGATAAAAGAACTGTACAGCTAAGAGATGTAACACTCTGGAACCTAGATAAGTTTGCTGAAAGAAATTTACTTCATGGGGATACTTTTATCTGGCAGATTTGCAGCCTTCTTTTCTGAGGACTAAGGGGCAAGGAGTTTGACCAGCATCATTACTTTCAAAGGTTTTTAACTGCATATAATTTTGGTCTGAACCACATTGCCAGTGAGGATGGGAAAAAACGCACACCTTCCAGAGATGTTAAAGGAGTGGTATTAGTTATGTATTGTTGCATAACAAATTACCCTAACACTTAGCTGCTTAAATCAACAAATATTTCATATGTCACATGGTTCTGTTGGCCAGGAATCTGGAAGCAACTTAGCTGAGTTGTCTGGTTTAGGGTCCCTCAAAAGGTTGCAGTCGTGATGCTGACCAGAAATGCAGTCAATCAGAAGGCTTTAATAGGGCTGGAGGATGTGTTTCCACGGTGGCTCATACATATATCATGCTGATTGTTGGCAGGAGGCTTCAGTTCCTCACCATGTAGACCCCTCTACAAGGGTATTTGAGCATTTCTATTAGAGTAAGTTGGCTTTCTCCAGAGCAAGTAATCCAAGGGAGCAAAGGGAAACCAGCCATGGAAGTCACAAGCCATCATGTCTGCAATATCCTCTGGGTTACTACCCTCTTTAATGTCAGAAGACACTATACAGTGGTGTGAAAACCAAGAGGCAAAATTCATTGGGGGCCACCTTGGAGCCTGGCTACAATGGAAGAAAAGTGAAACATTTGTTTGTTGGTAGATTGGATATAAGAAAGAATGGGGAAATCAGGTACGAAACTCAGGAGCCTGGCTTTTGACAGTATTATTGCTTTTGTTTAGAAGTGCTTTGCATTTGCACTTTCCTGCTGTGTATTTCTGAACATGCATACATGACAACTATTATTTCTCTAGGGTAAGTCACTGGGGTGATTTGTTAGATTGCAATGAGGTTGTTAATTTGTTATCAGAAAGGTAAGGGAAAGTATCCTAGGGACTGTTACAAAACTATTTCAACAAATTAATGAAACTAGAATGTGCGTATTTTTAAGGTATATCACAAGTATAGGAATTGAAAATTGGTTTGTAGTTTTTAGCACTGGAGAACAAAGCTAATGGCTGTATAATATGAAAAATGCTGATAACCAAGCTTTCTTAAACATGACATTATTAACATATTAGACTGCATAATTTTTTATTTTTGCTATCGGAGGACTTTCCTGTGTATTGTAGAATGTCTAAGAGCATTCTTTGCCTCTATTCACAAGATGTCATTAGCACCACCTTTCCACTGTGACAGAAAAGCATGACTCTAACATAGCCAAATGTTTTCTTGGAAGTAGGTGGAGGTCAGGGGCGAGGTGGACAGTAAAATCACATTTGGTCAATAACTTAGGCTGTAAACTTTTTTTTTAATCTTTTGGTTAAGGCTTTCCAAATTATGTTAATGCAAAAATCTGGCTTTGGTGAAATCTTGTAATTAACCAAAAGTCAATGCCAGTCATAAAAATATAATTTTTCTCTAATTCAATTGAAAATACAGGGCAAGAAACTCATTCAGATAAAAATGAAAACAAAATTTTATGTCAGGCCAGCCTCCAAAAATTGAATGCCTGTGGCCTAAGCCTTCTAATAACTTGGGCTTTTTGAATTGGAAAACAAAAAAACAAAAAAAAAAAACAAAAAAAACCACTTTCTCACCTACTTTACTATTGAACTGAAGTAAACATGAAATTGTGTGATGGGACAGAAAGAGACTCCACATTTAAAAGAGTGGTAGTAGTATTAAGGAGTAGTATTAAGAAAAATGTTTATAAGAAAAAACAAGTATCTTTCATAAAAAGACAAGCCAAGTCATGCTATTGTTTCTATAATTATTCATGGTTCTTCTAGGACAGACTGCAGTGATTGTTGTGCTGGGCATTGTGGCTCATGTCTGTAATCCCAGAATTTTGGGAGAGAGGTGAGAGACTCTCTTAAGGCTGGCAGTTTGAGACCAGCCTGGGCAACACAGTACAACCCTGTCTCTACAAAAAATTTTAAAAAGTAGCTGGGCATGATAGCACTTGCCTGTAGTCCCAGTTACTAGGGAGGCTGAGGTGGGAGGATTGCTTCAGCCCAGGAATTTGAGGCTGTAGTGAGCTATGATTGTGCCAATGCACTACAGCACAAGCAACAGAGCAAGACCCTGTTTCTAAATAAACAAACAAACAAAAACCCTGAAAAAAAGAAATAACGAAATGCTTGTCGTTTTACCTGAAACACTGAAACATCAAAAACAAGTAAGAATATATCACTGCTCTTATTTGTACAAGGCATAACAGAAACATTAGATGCTACTGTAAGGCAGATTAGATAATAGCTAGTTTATTTCTTCCAGAATGTAGTATAGCACTAAGATTATGCTGTGCAAAGTATAAAATGACTTTAAGAATAGCAGAGCAAGCATTTTTATGCACCCTCTTTCCAGGAAAAGAAGCCTAACTAGCAAAAACTATTAGAAACAACAAACACCACCATATAAAGTCTGTGAAAATTAATAGATTATAGGGCAAATGGTAAAATATTTATTTAAGAAAATCTACCAAATCTTGTTAAGAAGAGCAAGTGTCTGTGGAATTTGAGTCAATTATCCCATCCTGACCCCAGCTCAGCATAATGGAAGCCTTACCCAAGGTAGGTGCAGCCAAAAACCCAGGGTATCCTTTCCCCTTGGCTCCCAGTCTAGGACTATAAGTGCCCTAAGGGAGAACCAGGTCACCAGCATTTTTCATCCTTCCCTGCTGTGTCTTTGCAGAATCCCCCTTTTTCAAGCAACAATGCTGAAAAGTCTGGGGCTCTCTCTATTACTCAGTGCCCATTTGTATGGCATAAACTCTACTCCAAGAGTGACTGATTGAGAATACTGAGACACATATCACCCCTATCACAGCTCACCTGCAGATTGAAGATTCTATGTCAGAAGCAAGGTGAGAAGACCAGTGGCTACCAGTCCACTCAGTGCGCTACTCCTAAAGCTGGGGTGTCACTCTTGGAGAAAAAGATCACTTTTCCTTTCCATCACTATAGTACACTGGTGCAGAAGTTTTGCCTAGGGGGACAGGGAAGCCATAATAACAGCTTTGACACTCTCCCCAAGAACAGTGATTGTTTTTGAAACAATACCTGGGAAGTTCAAACCAAAGGATACCCTTAAGAATAATGGAGAGATTGGTGGTAAGCAATTAAGAGGAGACTAATAGGTTTATGAGAGCAACAAGATAGGTTACAAATGAACTAGAAATTTATGAGGGAGAACCAGAAAAAGAGTCAGCTAAGAAGGTTCTCCTGGAGTTGGAGCAAACCTCAAAGACTGACCTAAGGACTACCCCTGCAAAAGGACTGCATTTCACTGGATCAGACACTGGAGCAGTTTATGCTCTGAGGCATTGTTGAAGACATTTGGCAATTAATGGAGACTAATACCTGGGTATGATATCAACAAGAGCTGACAGCTTAATAGAGAAATCAGGGAAAGAGACAATCAAAAGTAGTTCTGCTAAACCCACTGTCATCCTAGAAAGATGTGTTCATGCCAAGGATCGACCCTCTAAGGAGTGACATCAGAAACTATACCTTTTTGCAGAAATAAACTTCACTAAAATGGTCCACCCAAGCCACCAAACAAATAAACAGGCAAATAACAACAAAAACAAGATTCTAAAAGTGCCATTCATTTCCAGAGTTTAGACAATGTGTTTTCTCAAATGTAAGGTTTTCAACAAAAATATTGCACATGGACAGAAATAGGAAAGTGAGTCTCATCAATGGGATGAGCAGATGACAGAAACTGCTAATGGTAAGTCTTGACTCATAACCAAAGAAACATAAACTAAAAACTAAAAGAAACCAGAACTAAAGAAGTAAAGAACGGTATGATGACAATACCTTATTAAACAAAGAAAATCAATAAAGTTATAGAAATTCTAAAAAGAAACTAAATGGAATTTTTACAGTTTAAAAGTATAAAAACTGAAATGAATATATCACTATAGAGGCTCAAAGCTAGATTTGAGCTGGCAGAGAAGAGAATCAGTGAACTGGATAATATATAGACAGTAATTATGCAACCTGAAGAACAAAGAGGAAAAAAAAAGAAAAATGAGCATTGTCTCGGAGAATTGTAAGGCACTGTTCCCAAATTTGGCTGCACATTCATATCACCGGGGGAGTTTTGAAAAATCCCGAGGCCTAACTTGCACTGTACATTAATTAACAGGTCTAGCAGTGGGAGCCTGACACCAGTATTTTTTTTTTTTTTTTTTTTTTTGAGATGGAGTCTTGCTCTGTTGCCCAGGCTGGAGTGCAGTGGTGCAATCTTGGCTCGCTGCAACCTCTATCTCCCAGGTTCAAGCAATTCTCCCTGCCTCAGCCTCCCAAGTAGCTGACATTACAAGCACCCACCACCACTCTTGGCTAATTTTTGTATTTCAGTAAAGACTGGGTTTCATCATGTTGCCCAGGCTGGTCTCAAACTCTTGACCTCAGTTGATCCCCCCACCTTGGCCTCCCAAAGTGCTGAGATTACAGGCCTGAGCCACTGCACCTGGCCCAGACACCAGTATTTTTCTTTAATTCTCAAAGTGGTTCCAATGTGCAGCAAAGTTTGGGGATCACTAGCATATACCAAAGCTAAGATACAGAGTTAAGTGGCTTTGTTTAAATATGTCATAATGGATCTTTAAATAAAGCAAGGCTTTCTTTACACTTTCTCATGTTATTAAAAGCAGACTTTGGGGGTTGTTTAACCTTATAACAAAGATGCCAAATAGAAATTTTTATTCTACAGAGATTCTCTATAAATAGTAGATAATCTAGGTCCTTATTTTCTATTGTTCTTGCTCCACTATTAACATTTTTTTTTTAAATTTTAAGCAGGGTGCAGTGGCTCACACCTGTAATCCCAGCACTTTGGGAGGCCAAGGCAGGCAGATCACCTGAGGCCAGGAGTTCAAGACTAGCCTGGCCAACATGGTGAAACCCTGTCTCTACTAAAAATACAAAAATTAGCTGGGTATGGGGTTAGGCACCTGTAGTCTGAGCTACTCAGGGAGGTTGAGGCAGGAGACTCGCTTGAACCCAGGAGGCAGAGGTTGCAGTGAGCTGAGATGGCACCATTGTACTCCAGCCTGGGCAACAGAGCAAGACTCTCTCTCAAAAAAAAAAAAAAAATTGTTTTTAATTTTTAAAATCACATCAGCCACCTTCTAATTATGAGTATTACAAATCTGCCTCATTTTTTTTTTTTATCTCCTGAACCTGTTATTCTGAGAACTCATAAGTAAAATTCAGTCAAGATTTTAAAAAAATCCACGTAAGTTTAATGAGAGTACCAAATGTAAGGAGACGAGATAGAGATGGAGTGAAAAAAAAATGTTTGAAGATATAATGATGAAAACCTTTGCAAGGTAGGCTGGCAAGGTGGCTGAATAGGAACAGCTCCCGTCTGCAGCCTCCAGTGAGATCAACACAGAAGGCGGGTGATTTCTGCATTTCCAACTGAGGTATCTGGCCCATCTCACTGGGACTGGTTAGACAGTGGGCGCAGCCCACGGAGGGCAAGCTGAATCAGGGTGGGGCGCTGCCTCACCTGGGAGGTGCAAGGGGTTGGGGAACTTCCTCCCCTAGCCAAGGGAAGTTGTGAGGGACTGTGCCATGAGGGATAGAGCTATCTGGCCCAGGTACTAAACTTTTCCCATGGTCTTTGCAATCTGCAGACCAGGAGATTCCCTCAGGTGTAGGCACCTGAAGGCACACCAAGGCCCTGAGTTTCAAGCACAAAACTAGGCAGCCCTTTGGGCAGACACCAAGCTAGGTGCAGGAGTTTTGTTTCTCATACCCCAGTGGCACCTGGAACACCAGTGAGACAGAACCCTTCACTCCCCTGGAAAGGGGGCTGAAGCCAGGGAGCCAAATGGTCTAGTTCAGTGGATCCCACCCCCACGGAGCCCAGCAAGCTAAACTTCACTGGCTTGAAATTTTGGCTGCCAGGACAGCAGTCTGAAGTCGACCTGGGACACGTGAGCTTGGTAGGGGGAGGGGCATCCCCCATTACTGAGGCTTGAGTAGGTGGTTTTCCTCTCACAGTGTAAACAAAGCTGCTGGAGAGTTCCAACTGGGCGGAGCCCACCAAAGCTCCACAAAGCAGCTGTAGCCAGACTGCCTCTCTAGATTCCTCCTCTCTGGGCAGGGTACCTCTGAAAGAAGGGCAGCAGCCCCAGTCAGGGGCTTATAGATAAAATTCCCACCTCCCTGGGACAGAGCACCTGGGGGAAGGGGCGGCTGTGGGTGCAGCTTCAGCAGACTTAAATGTTCCTGCCTGCTGGCCCTGAAGAGAGTAGTGGATCTCCCAGCACAGCACTCGAGCTCTGTTAAGGGACAGACTGCCTCCTCAAGTGGGTCCCTGACCCCTGAGCCTCCTGACTGGGAGACACCTCCTAGCAGGGGTTGACAGACACCTCACACAGGAGAGCTCCAGCTGGCATCCAGTAGGTGCCCCTCTGGGATATAGCTTCCAGAGGAAGGAAGAGGCAGCAATCTTTGCTGTTCTGCAGCCTCTGCTGGTGATACCCAGGCAGACAGGGTCTGGAGTGGACCTCCAGGAAACTCCAGCAGACCTGCAGCAGAGGGGCTTGACTGTTAGAAAGAAAACTAACAGAAAGGAATAGCATCAACATCAACAAAAAGGACGTCCACACCAAAATGCCATCTGAAAGCCACCAACATCAAAGACCAAAGGTAGATAAATCCATGAAGATGAGGAAAAAGCAGCACAAAGGCTGAAAATTCCAAAAACCAGAATGCTGCTTCTCCTCCAAAGGATCATAACTCCTTACCAGCAAGGGAACAAAACTGGACAGAGAATGAGTTTGATGAATTGACAGAAGTAGGCTTCAGAGAGCAGATAATAACAAACTCCTCCAAGCTAAAGGAGCATGTTATAACCCAATGCAAGAAGTTAAGAACCTTGAAAAAAGGTTAGAGGAATTGCTAACTAGAATAACCAGTTTAGAGATAAACATAAATGACCTGATGGAGCTGAAAAACATGGCACGAGAACTTTGTGAAGCATATAGAAGTATCAATAGCCTAACTGATCAAGCAGAAGAAAGAATATCAGAGATTGAAGATCAACTTAATGAAATAAAGCATGAAGACAAGATTAGAGAAAAAATAATGAAAAGGAACAAACAAAGCCTCCAAGAAACATAGGACTATGTGAAAAGACCAAACCTATGTTTGAATTGGTATACCTGAAAGTGACGAGGAGAATGGAAACAAGTTGGAAAACACTCTTCAGGTTACTATCCAGAAGAACTTCCCCAACCTAGCAAGACAGGCCAACATTCAAATTCAGGAAGTACAGAGAACACTATAAAGATACTCCTCGAGAATAGCAACCCCCAAGACACATAATCGTCAGAATCACCAAGGTTAAAATGAAGAGAAAATGTTTACAGCAGCCAGAGAGAAAGGCTGGGTTACCCGCAAAGGGAAGCCCATCAGACTAACAGCATATCTCTCTGCAGAAACCCAACAACCTAGAAGATAGTGGGGCCAATATTCAACACTCTTAAAGAATTTTCAACCCAGAATTTCATATTCAGCCAAACTAAACTTCATAAGTGAAAGAGAAATAAAATCCTTGACAGACAAGCAAATGCTGAGACATTTTGTCACCACCAGGCATGCCTTACAAGAGCTCCTGAAGGAAGCACTAAATTTGGAAAGGAAAAACCAGTAGTACCCATGGAAAAAAACCATACGAAATTGTAAAGAGCATCAACACTATAAAGAAACTGCATCAACTAACAGGCAAAATAACCAGCTAGCATCATAATGACAAGATCAAATTCACATATAATAATATTAACCTTAAATGTAAATGGGTTAAATGCCCCAATTAAAAGACACAGATTGGCAAATTGGATAAAGGGTCAAGACCCATCGGTGTGCTGTATTCAAGAGACCCATCTCACATGCAAAGACACACATAGGCTCAAAATAAAGGGATGGAGGAATATTTACCAAGCAAAAGGAAAGCAAAAGAAAGCAGGAGTTGCAGTCCAAGCCTCTGATAAAACAGACTTTAAACCAACATAGACCAAAAGAGACAAAGAAGGGCATTACATAATGGTAAAGGGATCGATGCAACAAGAAGAGCTAACTATCCTAAATATATATTCACCCAATACAGGAGCACCCAGATTCATAAAGCAAGTTTTTAGAGACCTACACAAATAATGGGAGACTTTAACACCCCATTGTCAATATTAGACAGATCAATGAGACAGAAAATTAACAAGGATATTCAGAAATGGAACCCAATTCTGGGCCAAGTGGACCTAATAGACATCTACAGAACTCTCCACCCCAGATCAACAGAATATACATTCTTCTCAGCACCATATCACACTTATTCTAAAATTGGCCACATAATTGGAAGTAAAACACTTCTCAGCAAATGTAAAAGAACAGAAATCATAACAGTCTCTCAGACCCCAGTGCAATCAAATTAGAACTCAGGATAAAGAAACTCACTCTAAACCACAAAACGACATGGAAACTAAACAACCTACTCCTAAATGATTACTGGGTAAATAACAAAATGAAGGCATAAATAAAGATGTTCTTTGAAACCAATGAGAACAAAGACACAACATACCAGAATCTCTGGGACACAGCTAAAGCAGTGTTTAGAGGGAAATTTATAGCACTAAATGCCCACAGGAGAAAGCAGGAAAGATCTAAAATTGACACCCTAACTTCCCAATAAAAAGAAGTAGAGAAGCAAGAGCAAACAAATTCAAAAGCTAGCAGAAGACAAGAAATAACTAAGATCAGAGCAGAACTGAAGGGAATAGAGACATGAAAAACCCTTCAAAAAATCAATGAATCCAGGAGCTGGATTTTTGAAAAGATTAACAAAATAGCTAGACTGCTAGCCAGACTAATAAAGAAGAAAAAGAGAAGAATCAAATAGAAACCATAGAAAATGGTAAAGGGGATATCACCACTGATCCCACAGAAATACAAACTACCATCAAAGAATACTATAAACACCTCTATGCAAATAAACTAGAAAATCTAGAACAAATGGATAAATTATTGGACTCATACACTCTCCCAAGACTAAACTAGGAAGAAGTCAAATCCCTGAATAGAACAATAATAAGATCTGAAATTGAGGCAGTAATTAATAGCCTATCAGCCAAAAAAAGCCCAGGACCGGACAGATTCGCAGCTGAATTCTACCAGAGGTACAAAGAGGAGCTGGTACCATTCCTTCTGAAACTATTCCAAACAATGGAAAAAGAGGCACTCCTCCCTAACTCATTTTATGAGGCCAGCATCATCCTGATACCAAAACCTGCCAGAGACATAACAAAAAAAGAGAATTTCAGGCCAATATACCTGATGAATATTGATGTGAAAATCTTCAATAAAATACTGGCAAACCGAATCCAGCAGCACCTCAAAAACTGATCCACCATGTTCAAGTTGACTTCATCCCTGGCATGAAAGACTGGTTCAATATATGCAAATCAATAAATGTAATCCATCACATAAAAAGAATAAATGACCAAAACCATATGATTATCTCAATAGATACAGAAAAGGCCTTCAATAAAATTCAACACCTCTTCATGCCAACAACTCTCAATAAAGTAGATATTGATGGAACATATCTCAAAATAATAAGAGCTATTTATCAAAAACCTACAGCCAATATTATATTGAATGGGCAAAAGCTGGAAGCATTCCCTTTGAAAACTGACACAAAACAAGGATGCCCTCTCTCACCACTCCTATTCAAAATAGTATTGGAGGTTCTGGCCAGGGCAATCAGGCAAGAGAAAGAAATAAAGGGTATTCAAATAGAAAGTGAGGAAGTCAAATCATCTCTCTTTGCAAATGACATGATTGTATATTTAGAAAACTCCATCGTCTCAGCCCAAAATCTGCTTAAACTTTTAAGCAAAGTCTCAGGACACAAAATCAATGTGGAAAAATCATAAGCATTCCTATACACCAATAATAGACAAACAGAGAGCCACATCATGAGTGAACTCCCATTCACAAATGCTACAAAGAGAATAAAATGCCTAGGAATACAACTTACAAGGGATGTGAAGGACCTCTTCAAGGAAAATTACAAACCACTGCTCAAGGAAATAAGAGAGGACACAAACAAATGGAAAATCATTCCATGCCCATGGATAGGAAGAATCAGTATTGTGAAAATGGCCATACTGCCCCAAGTAATTTATATATTCAATGTTATCCCCATCAAGCTATCTTTGACTTTCTTCACAGAATTAGAAAAACTACTTTAAATTTCATATGGAACCAAAAAAACCCCGCATTCCCAAGACAATCCTAAGCCGAAAGAACAAAGCTGGAGGCATCAAAGCTACCTGACTTCAAACTATACTAAAAGGCTACAGTTACCAAAACAGTATGGTACCCATGCTAAAACAGATACATAGACCAATGGAACAAAACAGAGGCCTCAGAAATAACACCACACATCTACAACCATCTGATCTTTGACAAACCTGACAAAAACAAGCAATAGGGAAAGGATTCTCTATTTAATAAAGAGTGTTGGGAAAACTGGGTAACCATATGCATAAAACTGAAACTGGACCCCTTCCTTACACCATATACAAAAATGAACTCAAAATGGTTTAAAGACTTAAACGTACGACCTAAAACCATTGACACTCTAGAAGAAAATGTAGGCAATACAATTCAAGACATAGGCATGGGCAAAGACTTCATGACTGAAATACCAAAACAATGGCAAAAAAAAAAAAAAAAAAAAATAGACAAATGGCATCTAATCAAACTGAAGAGCTTCTGCAAAGTAAAAGAAACTATTATCAGCATGAACAGGCAACCCACAGAATGGGAGAAAATTTTTGCAATCTATCCTTCTGACAAAGGGCTAATATCCAGAATCTACAAGGAACTCAAACAAATTTACAAGAAAAAAATAACCCTATCAAAAAGTGGGAAAAAGGTATGAACAGACACTTCTCAAAAGAAGACATTTATATGGCCAAAAAACAAATGAAAAAAGGCTCATCATCATTGGTCATTAGAGAAATGGAAACCAAAACCACAATGAGATATCACCTCATGGCAGTTAGAAAGACAATCATGAAAATATCAGGAAACAACAGATGCTGGAGAGGATGTGAAGAAATAGGAATGCTTTTACACTGTTGGTGGGAGTGTAAATTAGTTCAACCATTGTGGAAGACAGTGTGACGATTCCTCATGGATGTAGAACCAGAAATACCATTTGACTCAGCAATCCCACTACTGGGTATGTACCCCCAAAGGATTATAAATCATTCTACTAGAAAGACACATGCACACATATGTTTATTACAGCACAGTTCACAATAGCAAAGACTTGGAACCAACTCAAATGCCCATCAATGATAGACTGGATAAAGAAAATATGGCACATATACACCATGGAATACTATGCAACCATAAAAAAGGATGAGTTCATGTCCTTTGCAGGGACATGGATGAAGCTGGAAACCATCATTCTCAGCAAGCCAACACAGGAGCAGAAAACCAAACACCTCATGTTCTCACTCATAAGTGGGAGTTGAACAATGAGAATGCATGACACAGGGAGGAAAACATCACAAACACGGGCCTGTCGGTGGGGGTGGGGGATGAGGGGAGGGAGAGCATTAGGACAAATAGCTAATGTAGCTGATGGGTTGACGGGTGCAGCAAACCACCATGGCAAGTGTGTATCTATGTAACAAACCTGCATGCTCTGCACGTGTATCTCAGAACTTAAAGTATATATATAAAACTTGACAAATTTGATTTAAAAAACAATTATCCACATATCCACGAAGCCCCAAAATTTTGAAATAGGATAAGTTCAAAAAGATCTACACACAGACACATCAGAGTAAAAAGGTTATAAGCCAGAGACAAAGAGAAGATATTAAATCTGCAAGAGAAAAGTGATTAATGTACAAGAAAATTTTAATAAGATTAACAGCGGACTTCTCATCAGAGACAATGAAGTCCAAAGGTAGTTGGATGACACATTCACAGTGCTGAAAGAGAAACATTGTCAAACAAAAGTGTTAAAAGTACGGCAGGAGAAGTATCTTTCAAAAATGAAAGGGAAATAATAAAGACCCTCTCAGATGAACAAGAAGTGGGAGAATTTGTTGATAGCAGGCCTGACTTATAAAAAATACTAAAATAATTTCTTTAGACTGAAAGCAAGTGAACCCAGGCAGTAATTCAAATCCACATGAAGAAATGAAGCATGCTTGTAAAAGTAATTATGTACTTACAGAATGATAGTTTAAGTTCATTTGTTCTCTCTGATTTTCTCAACTAATTTATAATGCAATTATATAAAAATTATGTGTATAATTGTATTGTTAGATTTTAACATACAGATAGGTGATACTTTTGACAGCAGCAGAAGACAAGCAGGAGCAAAGCTATATTGAAGCAAGGAAGTGACACCAGATGAGAACTTTAATCCACCAAAATAAATTGTGGAAAGTAGATATTGTAAATGACAAAGTGAACATAACAAATTGTGTAAATATATAATTAATCTCTTTTATTCTCTCAGAATCTATGAGACATATATAGTTATAACAATGTACTATTGCTGTGGTAACAATATATAGATGTAATATGTATATAATAATAACAAAAAATGAAGAAGAAATAGAGTTCTATGGGAGTAACATTTCCATATCTCACTAAAATTAGCTTAGTATAAATCTAACCTGCATTCTCATAAGTTAAGATGTAGCTAAGTAGATGCTGTCCTGTCCTCAAGAAAAATACTTTACATCACCGATAAAAATAGGTTGAAAAAAATTGGTTGAAAGGAAAATAAGGAAAAAAATATATTATGCAAATAGGTATAACATGAATGCTGCAGTAGCTAGTGTACTATCAGTCAAAATAAACTTTAAAATTTAAAATGTTACAAGAGCTTAAGAAATTTTATAATGATAAATGTCTCAATTTATTGCATGATATAATTATAAACTTATACTCACCTAAATACAGATGCAAACAGAGCCCCAGATTATATGAAGCAAAAAGTGAAAGAATTAAAGGGAATTCCCAAAATAGGGAATTCAGTAATGATAGTTGGGTACTTTCATACTTCAGTTTCAATTGTGGTGGGAACGGCTTGGCAGGAAATCAACAAGATAATGTAAAACTTGAGGAACATGATAAGCCAACTGGACCTAAAAGACACCTATGGAACATTCTATGCAACTGCAACAGAGTATTCTCTCAAGTCCAGGTGGAAAACTCTGGGATAGACCATCTGCTACATTATAAAACAAGTCCTCCATACATTTAAAATGATTTAAATTATGCACAATGTGTTTTCAACCACATGGAACAAAATTTGAAGTCAATAACAGGAGTCAAGTTACATGTATGTTGAAAGTAAATAACATACCCCAACATAAGCAATGGGTGAAAGAAGAAATAACGAAGAAAATTAAAAAATACTTCAATATGAATGCAAATGAAGACACAACATACCGAAACTCATGGGATGCAGGTAAAGCAGTGTTTACAGAGGAATATATGGCCATAAACATCTATATTTTTTAAAAAAAGAACGACCTCAAGGATACAATGTACTTTCTACTTTTATGACATTGGAAAAAGAAGAACATTGTAAATCTAAAGCAAATAGACAAAGGAAATAATGAAAATTAGCGTGAGATTAATGAACTAGGAAATAGAAAAACAAACAAAAATCAACAAAACTGAAAGTAGGTTCTTTGAAAAGGTCGATAAAATTGAAAAAACTTTTAACTACACTGAACAACAAGAAGAAAAATAATAGAGAGAAAAGACCCAAATTAATAAAATCAAGAATGGAATAGGGGTAGGGGGTTGGTCATCACTGCTGGGCTTCCAGAAATAAAAAGGATCATCAGGGAATAGCTCTATACCAACTAATTAGATAACTTAGAAAAACTGACACTTTCTTAGAAAGAGAAAAACTACTGAAACTGAACTGAAATGGGAATAGAAAATCTGAATAAATCTATAAAAACAAAGAGATCAAATTAGTAACTAAAAAATCCCCACAAAAAATAAAAGGGCCAAAATCCAGACAGCTTTGCTGGTAAGTTGTACCAAACATTTAAGAAGAATTAGAACCAATTCTTATGAACTCTTCCAAAAAATAGAAAAATAACACTCCCTGGCTTGTTCTATGAAGTCAGTGTTAATTTTCATTTCAAAACCTGAAAAAGAAACTCACAAGAAAAATAAAACTACAGATAAATATTGCTTATGAATATAGTTTGGAAACTCCTCCACTAACACTACCAAACAAAATCTAACATATAAAAATAATTATACAAGATGACCAAATAGAATTGATTCCACAAACTCAAGTGTGGTCTGACTTTTGAAAATCAGTTATTGTCATATGTCATATCAATAAAGTAACTCACAAAACCTACGTGATATTCTCAATAGGTGCAGAAAAAGCATTTGGCGAAATCCAACATACTTTCATGATAAAAACAACAACTAAAAATAGAATAGAAATTCCTCAACCTCAAAAAAAGCATTTATTTAAAAACCCTTAGCTAACATCCTACTTAATAGTGAAAGACTTAATGCTTTGCCCTAAGGTTAAGAAAAAGACAAGGACTTTCACTTGTACCACCTCTATGCACTGTTAGTTCTAGACAGGGCAATTAGGCAAAAAGAGAGAAATAAATGATATCCAGACTGGAACTGAAGAATTAAAATTATCTATGTTTACAAATACTATGATCTTGAATATAGAAAATTCTAGGAAATCCTTTAAAAATTATTAGAAGTAATAAATAAGTGTGACAGTATACAGAATGAAAATATAAAAATCTATTTTATTTTTATACACTAGCAATGAAAATTTTCACCATGACTTTAACACAATAATTCGATTTATAATAGCATCAAAAATAATAAAATAACTACAACTAAATGTAACAAAAAAAGAGTACAAAACAGTATGGGAAGAAATTAAAAAGAGATATAAATAAATTCAAATAAATCCCATGTTTGTGGATGGGAAAACATAATATTGTTAAGATGGTTATATTCCCCAAACTGATTACAGATTCAACACAATCCATGTGTCAAAATCCCAGCTGGCTGGCATCTTTTCCAGAAATTTTAAAGGATGATCTTAACATTCTTATGGACACATAAGGAATCCAGAAAAGCCAAAACAATATTGAAAAATAAGAAAACTGGAAGACTCACATTTCCCAACTTTAAAAGTTATTACAAAGCTACAGAAATCAGGACAAAGTGATGATGGAATCAGGACAGACATACAGATCAATGGAATAGAATTGAGAGTTCAGAAACAAACTGTTACATTTGCAGACAATTGCATTTCACCAAGAAAATCCAATAGGGATAGTGTTTTCAACAAATGGTCTTGTGACAACTGGATATCCCCATGCAAAATTTCATTAATACAGACTCTTTCCAGGGCCAGGCACGGTGGCTCATGCCTGTAATCCCAGCACTTTGGGAGGCCGAAGCGGGCATATCACGAAGTCAAGAGATCGAGACCAGCCTGGCCAACATGATGAAATCCGTCTCTACTGAAAATACAAAAACTAGCTGGGCCATGCGTGCCTGTAATCCCAGCTACTCAGGAGGCTGAGGCAGGGAAATCACTTGTACCTGGGAGGTGGAGACTGCAGTGAGCGGAGATTGGGCCACTGCACTCGAGCCTGGCGACAGAGCGAGACTCCATCTCAGAAAAAAAAAAAAAAAAAAAAAAAAAATCTGAATGTAAGTCCTAAAACTCTGTTAGAATAAAATATAGGAATAAAGTTGCATTATCTTGGGCTAGGAAAAGCTTTCTTAAATATGACACCAAAACAAAAGTAATAAAAAAAAAAAAAGGAGAGAAATTGCATGTCATTAAAATTAAAATCTGTGCTTCAAAGGATATGATTAAAAAAAAATTGAAAACCACCTACAGAATGGGAAAAAGTATTTTAAAATCATATGTCTGATAAGAGACTTCATTATAGAATATATAAAGAACTCTTATACCTTAATAGTACAAAGACAGACAACTCAATTTAAAAATGTGCAAAGAGTTTGAATAGACATTTATCCAAAAGAGCAAATAAAAATGACCAATAATCTCATACAAAGTTGTTCAACTAACTAGGATGGCCATAATCAAAAAGACAGAATGAAGTGTTGGTGAACATGTGGAGAAATTGATATCTTCATAGATTGCTGGTCAGAAAGTACACTTTTGAAACCAGTCTATTAGTTCTTCAAAAAGTTAAACATATGGTAATAAACAATATGACCCAGTAATTCTCCTCCTAGGATTGTATACTCAAGTGGACTGAAAATATATGTCCACATAAAAACTTGTACACAAATGTGCCTAGTAGCCTTATGTATCATAGATAAAAGGTGAAAACAGGCCAATATCTATGAATTGGTGAATGAATAAACAGAATGTGGTGTTGTGTTAGTCCATTTTCACACTGCTATAAAGAAATACCCGAGACTGGGTAATTTATAAAGAAAAGAGGTTTAATTGACTCATAGTTCAGCATGGCTGGGGAGGCCTCAGGAAACTTACAATCATGGCAGAAGGTGAAGCAGGCACTTTCTAGGCCTCTAGACCTGTGATGGGAGGGGCTACCTTAAAGATCTCTGACATGCCCTGGAGAAGTTTTCCCATTGTGTTGGGGCTACTAACATTTGGCTTCTCATTACTTATGCAAATTTCTGCAGCCAGCTTGAATTTCTCCCCAGAAATCGGGTTGTTCTCTTCCACATCATGGTCAGGCTGCAAATTTTCCAAATTTCTTTTTGAGACAGAGTCTCACTCTATGACCCAGGCTGGAGTGCAGTGGCATGATCTCAGCTCACTGCAACCTCTGCCTTCCGAGTTCGAGCGATTCTTGTGCCTCGGTCTCCTGAGTAGCTGGGAGTACAGGTGAGCACCACCAAGCCCAACTAAAATTTTTTGTATGTTTAGTAGAGACAGGTTTCCCTATGCTAGCCAGGCTAGTCTCCAATTCCTGACTTCTAGTGATCTGCCTGCCTGGGCCTCCCAAATAAAGTGCTGGGATTACAGCCAATTTTCCAAATAGTTATGCTCTGCTTCT
The DNA here is from genome assembly GCF_007565055.1 of Rhinopithecus roxellana. Lineage (NCBI taxonomy): Eukaryota > Metazoa > Chordata > Mammalia > Primates > Cercopithecidae > Rhinopithecus > Rhinopithecus roxellana. The sequence continues at coordinate 179,054,673 of NC_044551.1, forward strand.
CTTTTAAATGTAAGTTCCCATTTCAAGTCATCCCTTTATGAATGCTCGTAACTGTGCACTTTCAGGAAAATCCAGGTCACATCTAGAATGCTTTGCTGCTTGCTTAGAAATTTCTTCTGCCAGATACCCTAAACCATCTTCCTCAAGTTTAAAGTTTCAGAGATCTCCAGGGCAGGGGCAAAATGCTGCCAATCTCTCAGCTAAAGCATAGCAAGAATGATCTTTACTCCAGTTCCCAATAAGTTCCTCATCTCTATCTGAGACCACCTCAGTCTGGATTTCACCATCTCTATCATTTTCAGCATTTTGGTCAAAATCACTCAACGCGTATCTAGGAAGTTTCAAACTTTCCCACATCTTCCTGTCTTCTTCTGAGCCATTCAGACTGTTTCAACCTCTGCCTGTTACCTAGTTCCAAAGTTGCTTCGACATTTTCAGGTATCTTTATAGGAGTACCCAACTCAGCTGGTACCAATTCTCTGTATTAGTCCATTTTCACACTGCTATAAAGAATACCTGAGGCTGGGCGCAGTGGCTCACACCTGTAATCCCAGCATTTTGGGCGGCTGAGGCAGGTGGATCACTTGAGGTCAGGAGTTCGAGAGCAGCCTGGCCAACATGGTGAAACCCTGTCTCCACTAAAAATACAAAAATTAGCCAGGCGTCATAGTACATGCCTGTAATCCCAGCTACTCGGGAAGCTGAGGCAGGAGAATTGCTTGAACCCAGGAGGCGAAGGTTGCAGTGAGCCAAGTTTGTGCCCCTGCACTACAGCCCGGGCAACCAGGGAGACTCTGTCTCAGGAAAAAAAAAAAATACCTGAGTCTGAGTCTGGGTAATTTATAAAGGAAAGATATTTCCACATCTTTCCACACAGTTCCACATGGCTGGAGAGGCCTCAGGAATCATGGCAGAAAGTGAAGGGGAAGCAAGGCACAACTTACCTGGCAGCAGGAGACAGAGAATGAGCAGGGGAAACTGCCACTTTTATACCATCAGATCTCATGAGAACTCTGTCACTTTCATGAGAAGAGTATGGGGGAAACTGCCCCTATGATCCAGTCACCCCCAATAGAATATTATTTGGCCAAAAAAAAGGATTATAGTATCAATGCTACCACAGGGATGAATCTTGAAAATATTAGCTAAGTGAAAATAGCCAGTCACAAAAGACCACATATTATATTATTTCATTTACATAAAATGTTCATACTAGTCAAACCTATAGAGATATAAAGTAGATTGGTGGTTGCCTAGAGCAGGGTGGAGGAGGACTGGGGAAAATGGGGAGTAACTGACAGTAGATACAGAGTTTCTTTTAAAGGTGATGTAATATTCTAAAATTGATTGTATTATAGTTATGGTTATACAACTTGATGAATACTATAAAAACCATCAAATTGTTTTTATACAATCTTTACATCAAAATTCATTCAACATATGGGTGAATTTATGGTATATGAACTACATTTTAATAAAGTTGATTTAAAAAATAAAGTTGAAACTACTTCACTAGAGTTATTTGTTTGCTATGTACATAACGTAAATTATCTTCAATGGTCAAATTGCACTAATGTCATCAGTTACAACACTTTTGAAAACTAAACTTTTAAATCAACAACCACAATCATGAAATCTGGTATTTCCTGAATGCTAACTTTGTGCTTGGTGCTATTGCAAGTTCCTTTTATCTTTCTTAATATTTTGCAACAACACTCTTGGGTAGATAATATCATTATCTCCATTCTTAAGATGAATAAAATGAGGCAAACAGAGGTTAAGTAACTTGCCCAAGGTCACAAAGAAAAGCTTGAAAAAGTTAAATTTGGTTTACTATACATTTGCATCAAGCCATTTTTTCCATTAAGGAATTTAACTAGTGTTTCTGGGGGTGAAGAAATTCTAGTTATGTGTAGAAGGCATCTTCTTTTTCTTCCTCTTAATTAATACCAAATATGCTTCGGTTTCATAAGGATTTCTGACAGTTTAGGAAATGGACAGTGCATTATGGCTGAATCAGTATTCTTTTACATCTTTTCCCATACTGTTAATTCCTGGAGTGCATGACTCACTTCTCAACTCCCTGGAAGTGGCATTGTAAGAGTGAGTATTTGACAGAAGTATGAGGAATGAATTAAACCTGAAAATACCATGATGGGTAATTTTCTGTTACTAGTGTTTGTTGGAAATCTCTATTTTCTCTATAATCATCGCGTTAAGCAGAACATTCCAACAAACCATAGGCCGTTGCAACATGGGGGCTTGTGTTTCTGAATCTTCTTCAGGGCAGAATCTATATGCTGAAATTAATAATAACTCTGCTGTTCATGGAGAATGTTTGAGTTAAATCACTCTAATAAACATGACAAAATCTCTGACATAACAGAATTTCTAGAAGAGGTTTGAGTTTTAAGATTCTGAAATTTTAACATTTTCTAAAAGAAGCAATTTTTCTTTTTCTCAGAAATTAAATATTCATTTCAGAATTTCTAGAATAAACATTCTGATCACAGTTTTAGTCTCTGTGTGAGAAAGATGATCACTTATTGTATACAAAAGCTGAGTTTACATTCTTTTAAAAAATGTCAGAATGTGATTTCTCAAACTTGAAGTTTAAATACTATTATTTTTTCATGTAAAAATTTTGATTCAAATTGTAAATATAAAGTGTCCTCTTTATGCCTTTTAGTCATTGTTTAAATACTTTAGGTCAAAACTGAGAATCTGTTAAACACAACTTAGTGTGGTTGATATTGTTGCAAGGCAATTCTTTGTGGCATTTGTATATGCCTTGTGACAGGTTTTGACCCAGATTATCTTTTCAAGAATGTTTATACAGCAGAATAACTTTTTTTAAATTTAAATTTAAATTTTTTTGAGACCAAGTCTCACTCTGTGGCCCAGGCTGGAGTGAAGTGGCATGATCTCAGGTCACTGCAACCTCCACTTCTCAGGTTCAAGCAATTCTCCTGCCTTAGCCTCCCAAGTAGCTGGGATTACAGGCACCTGCCACCACGCCTGGCTTTTTTTTTTTTTTTTTTTTTTTTTTTTTTCTGTATTTTTAGTAGAGACTGGGTTTCACCACACTGATTGACCAGACTGGTTTTGAGCTCCTGACCTCAAGTGATCTGCCTGCCTCAGCCTTCCAAAGTGCTATGATTACAGGCATGAGCCAATGTGCCAGGCCAAACTTTGGATAATAATTTCTCCCTCTGGGACAAGGGCAGATTTTTTTTTTCCTGAACAATATAAGAAAGAAAATATCTGCCTCTGGGACAAAGACTGGGTGCCTTTGCTAGCAATACCTTTAACAGATCGGGGGTTTCCTAAGGTCAATGTTTCTCAGAATGACACAGACCCACTGGATCCTGGGCCCATCACTTTATCACCCCTGTGGGACTTGGGGGTTAAGAAGAAGTAATGCAGACATGAAGTTATGTTGCCTGCAATGTGGGGAGGAATAAAATCATGTGTCTTGACCCAGAAGTCTTATGTCTCTACCAGTATCTATGAAACTGTGGCAAGTTACCTTGTTAGTTTGAAAGTAGGGTAAAATCTCAGAACCTTCTCAGTTCTTGACAAATATAGGCTTCTAAACATAGACTCACACAATGTGGATACTTAACATAATATGCAAATATTGATAAAAATACATTGCCAAATCCACATACCTTACTCCTATGACAATGATCATAATAGACCAATGTAATCTAATATGCATTCTGGCGATGGTCACCATGTTACAAATTCATTTATAAATCAAGACATTTTCTTTTTTTTATGAGACGGAGCCTCGCTCTGTTGCCCAGGCTGGAGTGCAGTGGCACCATCTCTGCTCACTGCAAGCTCCGCCTCCTGGGTTCACGCCATTCTCCTGCCTCACCCTCTCGAGTAGCTGGGACTACAGGCACCCGCCAGCACGCCCGGCTAATTTTTTGTATTTTTAGTAGAGATGGGGTTTCGCTGTGTTAGCCAGGATGGTCTCCATCTCCTGACCTCATGATCTGTCCACCTCGGCCTCCCAAAGTGCAAGGATGACAAGCGTGAGCCACTGCACCTGGCCAAATCATGACATTTTCTTACACACTTTCTATTTATTTAAAAAATGTTTAGTTCCATTATATTAAAAATTGCAATTTAAATATACTCTCCCAGATTTATCACAGAAAAACTAAGCAAAAAACAATTCAAAAACAACGTCAAGGTCGTAAATGCTTTACCAATGGCTTCTTGTCAGATTCGCTGGCCTCCTAAGATTTTCAAATTCAAAGCTTCTCTGTTGGCTAAAAACCAAGTACAACATACTTTTGTCATCAGCTTAAGCCCTAATCCAATAAACATTGCAATCTTCATAAAACCACTCATTATGCCAGGGTGGTATCAGACAAACCTTTTAATAAGTAAATTTGATTGTGCTATATAGTACTAAGTAGTTGTGTATATGCATTTTTTCTTTTGTCTCTTTCTAGTTTAAATAGGATGAAGCAAAAACGCAAGGACTATTTCTCCTTGTGCTCTGAACTACCAACAAATAGTGTCCACTATAATAAATGTTAATTGAATAAATGGACTTTATATGTAAAAAAACAAAACAAAACAAAACAACAACAACAATAAAAACTTCTGTGCCATGCTTTAGGTCTATTCAACTACTAAAATATGGCCTGGTTTTTCACATTCAGATGGTGAGTCCACCTGATATTGCTAGAGTATTTGTTACTGTAAAAGGTGTTTGAGAAAATGTACATAGGAAACTGGCCAGTTATACTCAAGGTCATCTAATTAAAACATCTTTGATTCAAGTTAAGTTTATCATCTATGATTCTTGATGGTCCCTGTACTGCCAAATAAAATTTACCACAAAACAGTCAATGTTTCTAAAAGACCAAACCTTCATTAGGTGACACCTCAATAATAACCATGGACAAGATCCTGCCTATAAGGACTCAAGAGCTGAAATTGACGGGAAGGCAGGCAAAACATAAACAAGTGAATTGCAAAAGCAAATGACTCCCACCATCTGCTTAGCTGTGTCTGCTCTCACGTGGCCAGGAGCCTTTTGAGAAGACACGGAAACCTGCGGGTGCTCTCTATCATATGTTATCTCTCCTCCCATCTGTGGTGCCTTCTCATGTGCTCAGTGACATTTCTTTGGCTTTGCTCTTCCCTGTTGAAATACACAAGATAGCAAAAAGGGAAGGGTAGGGGTTTCATAAGCCCACAAAAATGTTGAGCATGAGGATAGGCTGTGATGCTCAGCAAGTTCCACCCTGTAGGGGGCCAAACAAGGAAAAAAAAAAAAACAAAGTACAATTTAAATACAGTAGGCCACGTGAAAATTCATTTCTTCCATAAGTGTTTACTAAACACTTGATATGTGCCAGGTACTGTTGTAGACTCTGGAAATAAGGGGGAGAAAGGGACTAAGGGAGGAAAGTCCTCCTCTTTGACTTCAGGAAGTTCATAGCTTACAGGAGGTAGAAAAACAAATGTATAAAATAATTTGAATGATTGTATCTGCCGTGGAAGAGACAATCTCAAAGCTTACATTTAAAACAGGGAGTGAGAGACATTTACTATGGGCAAGTTTGTTAAGTAGGACTTCGCACGGGTGGTAACATTTAAGCTAAGACCAGAGAGGTGAGAAGAAACCCAGTAAATAATTCATTTGAGGTAAGAACAGGGAGACGTTTACTTGCATTAAGAACCAGGAGCAGGAGGATCTTGGTGTGTCCTAGGAGAAGAAAGAAAGCCTGTGTTCTTGGATGAATGAGCAAAGGAAATGAAGTGTGAGAGATCAGTTAATAGAGAGGCGAGCACACGGCATGCCAAGTCTTGGGCTATGGTGAAGAGTTCTGATTTTATTCTGCCACTGGAGTTTTTTTTTTTTTTTTTTTTTTTTTTTTTTTTTTTTTTTTTGAGACAAAGTCTCACTGTGTCACCCAGGCTGGAGTGCAGTGGCACGATCTGGGCTCTTTGCAACCTCTGCCTCCTGGGTTCAAGTGATTCTCCTGCCTCAGCCCCCTGAGTAGCTGGGCACTACAGGTGCGTGCCACCACGCCTGGCTAATTTTTGTGTTTTTAGTAGAGACGAGGTTTCACCATCTTGGCCAGGCTGGTCTTGAACTCCTGACCTTGTGATCCACCCACCTCAGCCTCCCAAAGTGCTGGGATTACAGGGGAGAGCCACCGTGGCTGGCCGCCATTGACGATTCCTAACAGGGTAATGTAATCAAATTTACTTTTAAGAAGATAGCTTTGACTGCTGTATCCAGAGTAGACTGGGAAGAAGGCAGGCAAGTAAATTGTGGGAAAAAATAACATGTAGTTGGAGTGGGATTTTAAAGAGAAATTAAAATGGTGATTGAATTCAAATAAGGCAGTAAGAATGAAAGACAGAGGTGTTACCATAGTCACCTCTGCCAATGCCGTGGTGCCTATAGTGTAGCAGGGTGGTTACGTTTGAATGGGGGATGTATTTTCTTTATGACAATATATTTATGATTCCCATGGGAAGTATTGGCTACTTGTTCTGTCTTCTAGGCATGACCTGAATTCCCCAGTTAGATTTTCATATTTATATTTCTTGACAAATATTTGCCCACTTCTAAACAGGAAACATTGAATACACCCAGAAGATCATGATAGTTGCTGGGATGACAGCTTCTGGGTCCTGATTATTTACTATCGCTGTTTCTGATGCTATCGTCCTAAGGTTAAATATGTTGGAAGGATATTGCAGCTCTCACACAGCCATGCCGGAGTGCTACAGTCATTCCGCCTTTCGTAAAGATAACAAGTATGGGCTCTCCTTGTTCAATGAGACCGACCACAGCATTACAAATGGCACCAGTTTAAATGCCTTGTACAACATTGCAGGGGGAAAACTACAGATTTTTCAGTGCTGAGAAGAAGCACTGTGTATCGGCTCATTATTAAAAAGGAAGAGTATGTTTCACAAAATATGGCCTTGTGGGCTAAAGCTGTCTTTCTTTGTTCCTTGGAACAGCCGAGTGTGGCTTTACATCTCAGGCCAATTATCTTCCACCGTTTTTCAGAAACTGACAAAACCTATAAAATGAGCAATGATACAGAGATAGCACACCATTCTGCGGTTTACTTTGTACCCTGCATTTGCATCTGGATTTCGGTATTTCTCTTCCAAGGGCAAAAAAATAAATAAATAAAAAACATCTAACTATGGGAACAAAATGTATTCCAATATGAAAACAACATACAAAAACATACAAAACAAATAGCTGCTAATTCCAGCTGTCTCTCATCTCTTCCTGGACAGTCCTCTTAAAGAAAGGGGACTCTTCATCAATACCCTCATTCCCCCCCCCCCGCCACAAGATAACAGGATTAGCCAGGAGCAAATCTGAACATTCTGCTACCCTTAAAGAGAGCCCTCTCTTCAGCCTGGGTTTGAGGATGTAACCTCAGTTTTTCACTGAGAGCTGTTGGAGCTTGACGTGCAAAACAAACCATCCGGGCAAGTGGAGTGATTTCATACAGCTTTGCTCTCACAGAAGAGCAGAGTCAGAGGTAGATACTAATCGTGACTCTCTATCAACAACACACTGTGCTCCCTTCGGGTCGATTCTTAGTCTAGATCCCGGAAGCCCCAGGAAGCCCAGAGACACTGTCCCGCAGGCTCCTTTTGGCAGTACTCCCCATGGGAGAGACAATACAGAAATGGAGTTTAAAAATCAAAATAGGACTGAATAAAGGATATGAACATTTTCTGATATTTTTCACTTCCACAACACACATGAAATTCACTTAGAATATACTGTAAACAAAAAGATGATCAGAGGGATGTAGAATAGAGACTGCTAAAAACTGATTTTCAGATATTCTGTAACGTTCTGCAAGAGAAAACATTGTGTCAAATGTGAATTAAATTTGAACAACAGCCTTTCAAATGCAAATCCTTCGGAAGGGATGTCATTGATATACAACCTCTAAAAACCTTTCAAAAGAAATAAAATGGATAAATGTGATAATTAAGATCTCTATATATAGGCAAATGATCAGATCACATTTGTTCTGAAATGTTTTTGTACCTGCAACATCCAGGGCACATATAAAAAGTAAGGATCGATTTTGAAATTTGCAGGTTGGAGGTGAAAATGGAATGATAGCTTGTCTGACAGAGGCGAGGATTTTCCTCTGGTATGCTAAGGCCCATTATTATGCACCCATAATTGCCAAGGCCCCCCACTGACCTCTATTCACTCTTCCCCAAGCAATCTTGGTTTCAGCTCTCCCCACAGCACCTCGCCTTTTCCCACTGAAAGGTGTTAGGTACGCTGCTATCTGCAGCAATATTCTGCTAAACAGTAGTATTTATGAGAAGCTGACTGAGCTCCTTAAGAATGCAAGGAGAAGCACTGTTTTGCATTGAGCTTTTTGGAAACAGAGCAGAAGGTTTCCTTGGAGAGTGACTTCAGGAGACACTCTACAAGCAAGTAAGGAGGTCAGGAGAAGGTAGAAAGAGAAGAGCCTGAAAATGTAGTTATGAGTGAATCCAAAAGCAAAGGGTGTGTGTGTGTGCCAGGCAGTGGAAAGCGGGAGGGGGGAGGGGGGAGAAGGTGGATGTCAGAAACTAGAGTGGCTCCCCAGAGTTGTCACAAATTGAGGCAAGTGGGAAGGGGAGGTGTGCAGGGATTTGCATTCCTGGGTCTGTCAATCTTTGGCCACAGCTGCCCTCGGGGAGAGGACTCCAGCGAGGTGGACCTCTGAGGTTAAGGGCTTGATCCAGTGAGAGATGTAGCTGTGAGACCTCTGCAAGTGCTTAGTCCCAGCAGGACTCACAGAGACATAGTTGGATGACTGCGGGGGGATGGGTGGGAGGGTCCAGGTGGAGGATGAGAGACAGTGTCCACTCCAGTCATACACATAATGGAATTTCAGTGCCCTCTCCTGCAAGGATTCCTCCTCATCAGTTTGACATATTATTTCTTCAGTTTATTGATAAATTATTCTCACGAAAGGGCCTTTACCTGAGAAAATACGTGAGGCTATACTCTAAAATTTCACCTATGAATTGCCTGATCATATCCATTGCAACTCTAATGCTAAATTCAACTACAACTACAAGCTTATTATGAGTAAATAAGGAAAAAACCCAGAAAATAGAGGGTAAGAGAAATCTCTGGTTGAGGAGCCCTAGGTAATCTCATCAGAGAAACAGGGAGCCAGGTGGCCAGAAGAGCAACCTATGAGGCCTCACAATGAGGGGATGTTAAGAAGAGAAGAAACTCTGGCTATTTAGATTTGTCCATGGACAGCTCTATACTTCACAGGAGAAGGAACAGAAATGTGGAAATGAAGTGATGAAAAAGAAGTAGGCTGCTAGGAAGATCTGGACTGACTCCTCTCTGGCTAATTTTTTGTCAGCATTACTGTTTCTAAGCTTTTATCCTAAAAGTGGAAAAGCCAGAAAACAAGGGAGACAAAGCATGTTTTGGGGGATGAATCGCTACGTGAAATCTTGGATGCTCTGAGGTTTTTTGTTTGTTTGTTTGTTTGTTTTGAGATGGAGTCTCATTCTGTCCCCCAGGCTGAAGTGCAATGGCGTGATCTGGGATCACTTCATTCTCGGCCTCCCAGGTTCAAGCGATTCTCCTGTCTCAGCCTCCCTAGTAGCTGGGACTACAGGCACGTGCCACCACGCCCAGTTAATTTTTGTACTTTTAGTAGAGATGGGATTTCACCATGTTGGCCAAAATGGTCTCGATCTCTTGACCTCGTGATCCGCCTGCCTCGGCCTCCCAAAGTGCGGGGATTACAGGTGAGCCACCGCGCCTGGCCTCTCTGAGGTTTTTTGCTTTGTTCTTAATCTCAATCAACTATGACTCTGTGAGTCCTTCTAGTCTCTCACTGCCCAATCAGATCTATTTTAAATGCTATGTGCCACATTCATGACTTCATTTTTCCTCTCATTTTCCTTAGGCAAATAGTAGCTACGATCTGGGAAAGCAGCCTCACCGGGCCCTAAAGGCACACTTTTCTTTGTCAACTGGCTGGTCTTGCCTAAATTGCTGATTGTATTTTTCTGGCCAGATTTTTGAGTGAAGTGGCAAAACATGCCAAGGACCGTTGTGCTCTTGAGAGATTTCTTTCAGCTGGTTCTCTACATTCATGAGGTTCAGAGGGTTTAGAAAACCATCTGAACCCTTAGGATTTTATTTGAACCAAAACCCAAACTTTGAACCTTTTATGGTTTTGCACATCAGAAGTAAATGTGTCTCCTGCCTTGATATTATTCCCTCTGGTCCCCTCCTGACTCTTTGTCCCTTGAATAAAACTGAACAGTTAGTTGGAGATCAAAACTCGATCCAAGGGTCATCTCTGATTGATGACCTTCTTTCTACAACAACCACTTTAATTAAAGACCATGTCTATGAGAAACCACTTTTCCATGGGCCCTTGGATGTATTCTCAAGACAGATTTTGCTGTCACACAGCTGCTGCATCCCCTTGCTCTGAAGAGTAGCAAGTCCCAGCAGATCACAGATCTTAACCCCATGAGAGGCCAACCTATTTATGCTGGTTACTAATAATGACTTATGTTTATAATGGCACTATTCAACCCAGAGGCTTGCTCGCAGCACTCCACTGACCACATGTATGCTCTTTATTTGGGCATGTGTCTATATACACCCACATATCACAACTGCACAAAGGTCTTGACTGCTGTGGCTTTAATCAGTCCTTTCTTCCTTTTGCTTAGCTTCGGGACCTGATCCCTGGGATTAGGGAAACCAGTGCACCCTCCTCTTTATCATTGGAAGAAACAGAACTGAACAATTGGGAGTCCAGCTCCCTATTCACTTTGTTGCTTATTAGGGTCTGTGTACATTAACTGTGATGCTGCAAAGCAAGTTCAGAGAGACCTTGTGCAATACATATTTAATAGTGGGAACTCTCCTCCCATTTTATCTCTTCCCCTTCTCTCCTTCCATTTAATGAACCAATTATTCTGACAAGGAGGAGAATGCTCCCTTCCCAGCTCCCTCTCACTTTGAGCCTTTATTCCCTGCCTCTCTAAAGTGCTGCCTAATTTGGCATAAGACCCTATTGTAGGTTATTTTTACATTCACCATGAATTGTGTAAAATTGTTTCAGCACTTTGGAAATTTTCTTTTAAAGCAGGAGACATTATTTTATCCTCATGTGAATGACAGATGAGATGTAACGGTAGGAGAATGTCCATACCTGCATACACTCAATTGCATTCATTTTATTTAACAACGTTACAGTTTGTTTTCTATAACAGATCAAACACAAAGAAAAAAATATAGACTAAATATTAATGGATTCCCACTTCTGTTTGTGTTGAAATGCTTAAAATGCAGCAAATCTATTTTTTCATTGAAGCATTTGTAACTATTCATTATTCATGATGAAGCATGATAGAATTTTATTAATTTGCACATTTACTTTATTTACAAGCACAAAAGTCTGCAGCAGAATTACTATAGATAGCCATATGTTTTGAGTATGAAAATGGAAGCAGATTTCAAAAGTACTGCTACTATTTATCTTAAGGCATTTGTTTGTTTTCCTCTAGTGGGCAGATATCTTAATTATTATTTGATCTTGGATGGTGTAATCTGAATTAGATGAAGCTCTTTGTCATACATAGTTTTAAAGTGTTTGGTTTATCTTATAAATAAACTAAACTGAGTGACACTGGTGTAATATATTTAATTAGAATACATACAATTCTTTCAATTTTTAATCAATACTGAATGCCAGGCACTCTGATAGGTAGTAGCTTCTATAACACGAGCAAGAAACAGCCTCTGCCTTCAAGAAACTTCTGGATCCATGAAGAACTTACTTTCTGCAACCACACATGTCATGAGAAAAATATGAGGATACACCTGTTGTTTTTGCAGTCTCAATATTCCTCTTTTGGTAACAACACTCACATTTACTTTTAAAGATTCACTGGCCCCTCTAATGTCAGTCTATGTAGCCAGGAAGGAGGTGACTCTACCTCCTTGCTCCAAGGGTCAGCATGTGTCCTGGAAAATTGAATCATTCCATTTTCCCGGCCTCAAGAATAGACAAATGTCACAATAACCAATCAAAGTATTTTCTGGGACTTTTTCTAGAGCCACTGAGTTTGCTAGACTGATGCAACATACATCTGAAATTCTTGGTGCTCACCCACATTTGGAAATTAAGCCACCATGGAGAAAGCAGAGTTAAGAGATGGAGAGGATGCTAATGATATCACCTGAACATTTGATCCTAGCCATAACGAAAGCTAGAAATTCTATGAACTTTTTAAGTTAGGGGAGCAAATGCATGCATGTTTGTGTGTATACGTGCATGTACACATGGTATTCCTCCTGCTTCTTGTCTTAGGACTTCTCTGAACACAGAGTGGGGAACCTGTGGGAATCCACTCAGTCCTGTAGGTATGTGTTTTGTTGAATGTAGTCTGAAGTGGTACACATAGATTGCAAACAAAAAATTCCAAGAATATGGGCCCAAGGAGGAGGCAGTAAAATATTTCTGGGAGAGATTCTAAATGAGATGTGCATAAATAACCAGAAGCACGAGTGGGGATGCTGATTTCATTTATGTCTCAGGACTGGAGTTAAAAAAAAATCAGGGTGAATTTTACCATGAATTCATATTTAAACAAAAGATCATAGAAGGTTTTTGTTGGAAAACATATATGCAACGTTCCTGTTCTTTCACCTGCAACTTATTTGTTGAGTTCTTAGTCGGGGAATAATCTTACCTATAAGTACGAGTTTGTATTCCTGCAAAAGGTAATTTGGTAGCCCTGGGCTCTTCAAACAACTTTCTGAATTTATTCTGTGGCTCCAGCAATCAGCACTGATAGCCTATCCAAGAAAGTAAGTAAAACTTTGCTCTGAAAAGTAATTGTGCCAATTGACTATATTTAAATGTCAAGATAATAAAATATGTTGTGAGTTAATGCTTCAGGGCAGCATATGGACTAAACGACATTTCATATCCCTTCTATTTCTATGATCCCATGAGTCTATTAGGCTGTCTTCCTTTCCCCATGACATTTCCGACAAATCTTTCCACACAACACAACCAGTTAGTGCCGAATTTAAGTAAGCAAGTCATGCTTCAAATTGGAGGGTACCTGTTAGTTTAAAGCTGTAGATTCTCTTCCTGTTGTGTTGTATCTGCTTTTCTGTCTTTCAGAAATATAGGATGAGGAATAAAATGGAAAGGTATAATCAGTGTTTGAAATGGACCTGTCTTGTATTTCACTGTAAATCCTCTTGACCTCCTCTTGCATCACAGTGACCAGTTCTGAGCAGGCTTTCACCAACTTTGGGCAGATGCAATGTAAAGAGACTTGCCCTGGGGTCACATTGGTGTTCCTCCTGCTTCTTGTCTTAGGACTTCTCTGAACACATTCAAGAATGGGGAAATTGTGGGAATCCACTCAGTGCTCGTACTTGTGCAACCAGAAAATGCATAAGAGACAAATGCATGTGGATAAATGTTCCCCTCTTCTCACCCCAGATGGATGGCTCTGAGAAGCATATCATATGGCTATTCAGAAGATAAAGGAAGGAAATTAAATTCTGTCTCCATAACCACCAAGCTCAGTGTCCCACTTGACAATCATCCTAGTACTTTTTTTTCTTTCTATGTTTTACCACCCCATCCATTACTGTGTTCTCTCAAATAAAAGACCTGCAGATAAACCTTTGCCTCATTTTCTGCTTTGGGAGGCAGGGACAACCCAGGTTAAATAGCACTATTAATATTTTTTTCTTTAGAAAACAAAAAAAGAGGTTCTGATATTCTGATACCTGGTTTTCAAATGACAACATTCTTATTACTATTCTGATGCTATAACCAAAAAAACCTAAACAAAAAGAGGAAACTGGAGGAGATATGTGTGCCTTTGAAATACAATTTGAAGAACAACCACAATGAAACCACTTTAATTTTAAAATTGTATTGGTAATGCACATATGGTTCAAACTAGAAACTCTATGAGAATTATTCTCAATACTGTATCCTAGTGAAAGTCATTTCAAAAAGAACCTAAAATGTATAGCGTCTAAGAAGCTATATCCATACTACTCAACATTTGCAAAACTCTTTAATAGATGACTCTCAGCTCTGTGTGAACACCTCCAGTTACCTGCTAATTAGTGGTAAGTTTTACAAGGCAAAAATATGGAGAAACAAATAAATGAGCATCACTTACTGATATAAATTTCCTAGAAAAAGAAATCGACTTTGGAGATCTTATAGACGATCATATTTTCTTCATGAGATCAAAAGAGTTCTATTGTTAGTCTGCATAGGTTTGAATCTCTACTTTAACTTTTACTAGCTTTGTAACCCTGTCTCAATGTCCCTAAATTTCAGGTTTCTCTTTGGACAAATGGTTATAGCCAAACCATTTGAGTTTGAGGGTCTTTTAAGTTAGAGTAGTTTGGGAAAGCACTTAAGCTATGCCTCACACACAGTAGGCAATGAGTAACTGTGAGATATTTTCCAATCTCAAAGATAGGGATCAATTTTACAGTCTAAAGAATAATGATAAACTGTATTTTTGCATGGGTAGCCTTTAACAGGTCACTTAATTTCTCCAGGGTTCAATTTCCTCTACATCAAGTCTAGTTAAAACAAAAGGGATGGGCTTGATTATCTCTAAGGACCTTCCAATTCTAAAATGTTGCAATTTTATAGTTTTAAGTTCCCTTTTTGTGGGACAGATCAAAGAATAAATAGGCTGGTAAACTTTTCTTTGCACACAACTGTGATTATGCGCAAAATCGTGTGTTGCTGACCTTGATCTTGACATAAATAAAAATTCCATCACAGAAATCACAGAAAATCAGAAGGAGTCCTGTTCAGTACGATGCATGCTGTGTTTCTTTTGAAAAAGACACATGACATTTGGTTGGGTTTTCTGAAGCTGTAATAAAATCAAAACCTGTAGTAGAACATCACTAATGAGGCTTTAGGGTTGAAAAAGGAGGAAAGAAACCAGACAAGAAAGATTTGTAATTAGCACATCAATTATTTGTATGTAAGTACAATAAGTAAGTAGATGTTCCTCAAGTGCTTTAAGGAGCTTAAAAATGAATATTCTGTTAAATACTTCAAACAAGATTGCTTTCTGGTTTATACTTTTAATTCATACTGATATTGAAAAAGTTTACTGCTTAAAGACAATTTTTCCTTCAAACCCTTTCAAAAATTTTTTCTGTTTTTTTTTGGGGGGGGGCATCTCAGTAATTGAGGTTTGGGCTATGGTACTAAAATATCATTCAATGATATATTTATAATTTTACAGAGAACAAAACTGAAGGAAAGATCCTTGTGCTTTGGGAAAATGTCCAAAGAAACACTCTACATCTTTCCTCAAAAAACAAACAAAGAAAAACAAAGCAAAACAAAAAAAAGAAACTATCTTTTCAATAAAATGAAGAGAAGTAATAAAATATGAGATGGCCTTCCCAGCATCAAAATGGCTTTTGCTCGCTGAATAGAAAAATTACTCAATAGATTTAGGCAAGTTTCCACAAATCTCTGGATCAGATTTCTAATTACTCTCTGTCTGATTTTATCCAAAATAACTTTAGAAAAATTGACAAACTAACTTATGGAATAATAATGGGAAATGAACTTGGAGGTGACAGAGGAAACACACATCACCTATTGTTTGATTAATAGGACAAATTAAACTCATGAGTTGGTGGAAAGAGAGCTTCCAAACTTTCATATCCATATCTTCAGAAGATTATTTTTAGCATCATAATGGGGACAAAAATTAACTGGCAGTTACTTAAGCCTATTTTGATAATTTAGGAGTAATGTTTCCTAATGAAATCGTTGGTTATTTTATAGTATCATGGAAAATTAAAGATAATTACAAAATAAAGTGTCAACAGTTGTTTTTTATGTTACACAAAGGAAGATAGCAGCAATATGAAATACATGCTTGAAATTGACAAAGATTATTTACTTGGCCCAACTTTAGTCAGTGTTCTGAATCTTCTGCTAGGCGCATCTGTGCACTTGCTTGTAAAATCCAGCTTTAGAAAAGAACTCTGTTAAGTCAGTTTAGCAAGACCATCCCATCCTCAATATCTAACCATCTTCAATATCTGATCAGGTTCCCCATCCTCTACCATCTGCTATGTGATGTCTGATCACACTGGCCTGTCTTCAGCAAAAATCCTCTTAGGTGGGTTTAGTCAGAATCCTCCTCACCCCTGACATTTCCTCTTAGTAATTTTCCATCCACTGACTACCACACTATTCTCTGGCTATAAATTCACACTTGCCCATGCTGTATTGGGAGTTGAGTCCAATCTCTCTCTCAGAGGGCAAAGCCCCATTGCAGTAGTCCCTACACCTGTTGAGATGGTCTTGAATACCGTCTGCCTTATTGTGCTTTAGCCAGTGTCATTGAACAAGATTTCTTTAACAGTATTACCTCTGTCAAGCCCACAGTTGGAACTCCAAATACAGTATATCATTACACAAGTGAGAATGCTTTTAAATAAAGCTAATTTAATAAGATGTAACTCACAATCAGCATTTTTTAAAATAAAATGGAAATAATCACCTCAGAGGCAATGGGTTCTTAATGCAGAACCCCAAAATAGAATTTGCATTAAACCAAAAATGGGTCCATGCTTCCATCCTATAGCAATTTAACCTAAAGATAACTTTCCTGCTGCTACAGCTACCAGATGTGAGTTTCAGACAATGAAAACATTTCAGCAGTACAATGTAGAGTAGATTCCACAATATAAAAATATCTCTGCCAAGTTACAGCTTAACAAAATACGGAAATCCATGGGCTTAGCAGTGTTAGTGTAGACTCTCATCAAATGGACTGTGACAATAGAAAGTGTAAACAGGAAAAGATCTAGGAAATGTGAACATGTCTCATTTAACTTGTTGCTTCATTTCTTGCTAAATAATTTGTGACATTACTGAGTTTAAGAGAAAAAAAGACTTACAAATGTATCCTCATGCATGATGGTTCCATGAGGCATTTCTTTCACTCTTGGCTCATGGACCAATACTGTTTGGAATGTGTACTTGGGTGCTGGAGGAGAACAGATTGACTTTGTTAGTGGCTAGGAGAGGATATAGCCCATTGAACAGACAATTGGATAGATGCTCCCTTTACATTTTATTAAGGAAAGTGGAATCCTGAAGGTTGAGTGAAAAATATGAAAAAGGAAGGAAATCAAGGAAGGTTCAATGAAATGAGTGCTTTTAGCAAAATCAGCATGTGCTAGAGTTTACTTTCATTTACCATTCATATTATTTAAATCAAGGACTCCACACTAGCTTCTTTGACTTCACCGTGCAATAAAGAACAGGACCTGCTGTCCATAAAAATCAAAGCAGAGCCATATTTTATAAAAATAACTCCTTGTCAACTGACTCTCCCTCTGCTGCCTGGTAATGAGAGCATTTGACACCACCTGACACTTTACACTCATATAAAAATTTCAAACATACCATGCAAGGGATTCACAGATCAATCCCCATCTTCATGCAACCACTGGAGTGAGGCAGAAAAGCCATTTTGAATGGGCTCAGCAGAGCAGAACACAACTAAATGTTTTCCCACCTGTACTGGAGTTGGTTCCTAATGAAGGTTAGATGATTAGCGGTAACGTTGAGGAAAATAGTTCTGACATGGCATTATCACCCAGTTCATTTTTCACACACTTACATGCAATAACAATAAATATTATTTTTGAGTTGATCTTGATTAAAGCACTGATTTTCCGCCACAAATGCTTATACCATAATAAGGGGCTATGACTGAATGTATTCCATGGAAAACAAATTACTTATCAGATATGAAACTCAGGTGTTACCAAATTCAATTTATTGCCACTTAATTTAGGTGCAGTTCATAGAAATTTTAGGTAAATAAAGCAATATTCTTTGACAGTAGGGAATATAATTCTATAGTGAAACACAATAGTTAAAGGAAATATTAGTATCTTGGGACATTATTGGAAAATATTTTGCTAGGCATTCCTTTGACAGAAAGCTTGCCAATACTTTCCCGTGACATGGTTTCTGGAACCCATTAATAGGCTTAATAGTTATAACCAAATTGGTTTAAAGTAATATTTGAATGGTTCATTGACTGGAATGGTTTGTGTATTCAAATATAGTGAGTTTAATTGGTTGCCAGAGTGTTTCTAACTGGATGATCTATTAATTACACATGCTAAGTCTGCTTTATATAAATACAGGCAAACAAGAATGATTTCCATGTTTAAGTACTTAGAACTGCATTGGTATTTCAGCTAGGTAAAACTGCTAGGTTTTCTCTAATTCCTAGATGCAACATCTGTCTCCAAGGGAGGAGGAGACAAAAGCAACACTTGAAACAAAAGAGGGGGCTACTTTGCTCCAATCAGAACCTTAAACAGTTCTATTAGAGTTCATTATGGGTGTTTATTTCCTAATAGGAGTGCTCTGCTGTTGAAGGAATTCACACATCTTTACTCAATTGGAGAGTGCCTCATTCTCCCGGAGACTGGTTTTTAGTTAGATGTCATACTGTCTCAGCTATGTGCACTCTATATTTCTGTTCTTTCTAAGGTCTACCAGGGAATTGATTGGGTCTCTGTGTGGTAGGAATCTCACTTGTGTAAGAAATTTTACAACTGAACTTATGACTACTTTTAGCATAATATAATAGCTGTGAGCAAAAATTTAGGTCAGAATGTCTATGTTTGAATCCTGGTTCTGAAAAAGTCTTTATGTGTAAGTCTTTGCTGTATTTATGCAACAGTTTCTCAAAAGTATATACCAAGTAGTAGCACTGTTTGGCTAAGGATATGTAAATATTCAACTTGATTAATTGAAGCTATCATACTAATTTCCCAGGTGGTTTAAAACAGAGTTTCGCTCTAGTTGCCCAGACTGGAATGCAATGGTGCGATCTTGGCTCACTGCAACCTCCACCTCCTAGGTTCAAGTGATTCTCCTGCCTCAGTCTCCCGAGTAGCTGGGATTACAGGCGCCTGCCACCATGCCTGGCTAATTTTTTTTGTATTTTTAGCAGAGACAGGGTTTCACCATGTTGGCCAGGCTGGTCTCGAACTCTCAGCCTCAAGTGATCCACCCACCTCGGTCTGCCAAAGTGCTGGGATAACAAATGTGAGCCATTGCGCCTGGCCTATGGTTTTAATATAATGTGAATAATATGGTTGAACATCTTTTCATATATTCATGACCAATTTATGCTTACTTTTTAATGTTCATTGCTACTCATTTCTTTTTCCCATTTTTATATTTGGTTGCTTTTTTTTTTTGTCTTATTGA
This sequence comes from Rhinopithecus roxellana, assembly GCF_007565055.1. Taxonomy (NCBI): domain Eukaryota; kingdom Metazoa; phylum Chordata; class Mammalia; order Primates; family Cercopithecidae; genus Rhinopithecus; species Rhinopithecus roxellana. The sequence goes on from NC_044551.1 coordinate 179,074,022, forward strand.
ATCATTTGAGTGATTTACATATTGAGTCATTTACTCAAACTTCTAGAAACTCATATTCCTTGCATTACAATGAGGATAATATTGGAATTTGAATGATTGTGCCGCAATGAAGAATACATGAGTTAATAGATTTAAAATGCTTAAGATAGTGCCTTGCATAGATGAAGAGCTAGTTAATATTTTTATTACTAAACATATGTTTGCTATGACTATTTCTACTTGGTGAGACATACTAGGTAAGAAAGCAATTAATGGTAAAGCAAAGTTGTATAAAAATCGCAATCTGCCAGCTTCATCTTTCCCTGTAGGATGCAGAAAGTCACAAGAGAATGTCACTGCCACCCAAATCATAAAAATATTCTAACCTACAAAATCACAGTTTATTGAAGCCCATTGGAAAACTGAATAAAATAAAAATTCAAAAAAATGCCAAACTCCTACTGAGAAAGAAGGAAGCCATCTCTTCTTTTCTTCTTGACAGAGTACCTGAAGGGGGTAGAAAGTTCTATAAATGCTGATAAAAAGCAACCAAATACAGTTCAAATTGAAAGTCTGAATGCATGTTGGTGTGGCAGTCTAGAATCCCAGCTTATGACAGGAGCAAAGGATATCTGCACCAACATTTTTGTCCAGAAGCCTTCACCAAATGTTTCTGAGACAGACTAGAGGCGGTGTAAGATAGCTGGCTCTTACTGAGACAAAGATAATGTATATGGCTTCCTAATACCTGAGGGTAGGGCTTGAAATTTAGAAAAACCCTACAGGTAATCCAGTATTTGCCATGAATACCTGGAAGCTATTGGCTGTCACTGGGGAAGAAAGAAGAGAGCTGAGAGTACCCCTACATCTCCCTAGCCACCTATGAAACAGGTTCACAGAGCCTGCTGAAGTCTGAGGGTATAGACTTAGAAATGAGAGAACCCTGTGGGCATGCTAAAACATGTCTGCTAATTATGAAACAGTGATTATCTATGGCTATATAGCTGGAGGTGGGGCAGGAAAGCTGAAAGAAACATTCCCGAGGCAGAAGCATAGGGGGCCTGTTGAAGTTTGAAGGCAAAATCACAAGCAAAAAGTATGAGAGAAGTTCTACACGCTGTTAAGGTGTTTTACAGTGTACCAGGTAGGATCCATCTACAAAGAGGAGAGATAGAAAGAAGAGGCACATGCTGTAGGCTTACAAATCCCATGCCAAATAATTTTAAGCTCGTGGTGAAATGAATCTAACTTAAGCAACAACAACAATAAAAAAACCCAGACTCATTTCAAATACAGACTAGCCTGGAAATAGACTGACATAACCCACACATTAACAGCCAGAAAGAGGAAGCATGACCTTTTGTAGGTAAAAATATTATTTGCTTTAGTCTTTATTTATATTAGACATTCAATAAAAAATCATAAGACATACAAAAAATAAAACACTGTGATTCATTATCAAGAGAGAAAATGGTCAGAATTAGACAATATATAACCCAGATGTTGAATTTTTATAGGGCATCTTTAAAATAACTATGATACATATGTAAAATAGTATAGTGGAAAAGGTTCACAACATTCACGAACAGATGGGAAATTTCAATGGAGATATGGAAACTATGAAAAAAGCACCTAGATGGCAAAATTCCAAAAAACTGAAAATTCAAAAAGAAAAACTGATAGAGATCAAACAAAATTCCTTTGATGGGTGTACTGGCAGACAGAGAATAGCATTGGATAGAATCAGTAAATGTGAAGACAGATCAATAGAAACAAAAAGATGAAAAATAAAATAGTGTGCCCATGATATGAAGGACAACATGAATTGGTCTAACCTATGTGTAATCAGTGTGATAGAAGGAAAAGAGAAAGAAATTAGGACAGAAGAAATATTTGGAGAGATAATGATTGTGAATTTCTCTAACATTTTTGAAAGAAATTATCTAACAGATTGAAGAAATTCAGTAAACTACAAATAGGATAAATACAAAGAAAAACAAATTAAGGCATGTCATGTCAAACTGCTGAAAATGAGTAGAAAATCTTGAAAGTGGCCAAAAAAAGACACATAAAGGCAAAATGATGAGAATGGCAGCTGACTTCTCAGCAAAAACAACATGACACGTTTAAGAGTGAAGAAAAGGCTGGGTGCTGTGGCTCACACCTGTAATCCCAGCACTTTGGGAGGCCAAGGCAGGGGGATTGTTTGAGTCTAGGAGTTCAAGACCAGCCTGGGCAACATGGTGAGACCCCATCTCTACAAAAAATAATAAACTAGCTGAGCATGGTGGCAGTGCCTGGGGTCCCAGCTATTCAGGAGATTGAGGTGGTGGGAGCACTTGAGTCCGGGAGTTCGACTGCAGTGAGCTGTAATGGTACGACCACACTCATCCTAGGTGACAGAGCCAGACACTGTTTCAAAAAAAAAAAAAAAAAAAAAAAAAAAAAAAAAAAAAAAAAAAAGCCACAAAGAAGAAGTAAATCTGGTATTCAATATCCAACAAAAATATACTTCAAAACTGAAGCAAAATAAAGGCATTTCAGACAGACAGATCTGGGAAAATTTGCCTTCAATAGACAAATCCCACAAGAAATTTCTTAAAAAAATTTTTTGGCCTAAAAGAATATACTGTCATGTAGAAATCCAATTTTGCAGAAAGGAATGAAGAACATCAGGAATAAACATGTTAATAAATTCATCTGCACAGATAAGAGGCTAGATAAATATTTTAAATCTCTTCAAAAATATGTGGCTATTTAAATATAAATATGACAATGTGATATGGTATTTACAGGATATGTTAAAGTCAACATATGAAAACAAGAATGCAAAAGACAAGGAGTGATAAGTAAAAGTACACTATCATACGGTTGTTATTTGCAAAGTACTTATTGGCAAAGTAGTACACATTTTTTGAAGTGAGTCTTGAGACAACCTCAAGATCTACATTCTAATCTTTCAACTAGTAAAAACTAACAGAGATGCATGATTGAAGGATCGATAGAGGGGAAAAAAGGAGATAGTCTATTCTATCCAATAAAATAAGGGAAAAAATGAGGAATAGAGGGATTAAAAGCATTTAGAACAAGGAGAACTCAAACACCAAGATGTTAGACTTAAATTTAAGTGTGTCAGCAATTACATAAATGTAAATAGACTAAAAGCCCAAATTAAAACACAGATTTTGTCAGACTCAATGAAGAACAAGTCCCAAGCACACATTATATTTAGAGGAAACACATTTAAACATTAAAATACAGACATGTTGAAACTAAAAGGAAGGGAAAAGTTATGTCATGCAAAAATTATCTTTAAAAAACTGATGTGCCTAAATTAAAAATTCAGCTTCAGGATGAAGAGTATTACCAGATCTAAAGAGAAGCATTGCAAATTATAAAAGTCAAATCATCAATATCATGTAAAATATGATTTTTAAAATTCTGTGTATATGGTGAATCACATTCATTGATTTGCATATGTTGAGCCATCCTTGCATCCCTGGAATAAAATCCAATTGGTTGTGGTGTATAGTATCTTTTTGATGTCTATGGATTTGGTTTGCTAGTATTTTGTTGAGGATTTTGCCTCAAATGCTCATCAAGGGTATTTGCATCAAATGTTCATCAGGGATATTGTTGTTGTTCTGTGGCTGCCTAGCTTTGGTAGAAGGGTGATGCTGGCCTTGTAGAATGAGTTAGGGAGGATTTCCTCCTCCTCTACTTTTTGGGACAGTTTCAGTAGGATTGGCATTAGTTCTTCCTTGTATGGTCTGGTAGAATTCAGTTGTGAACTCCTCTGGTACTGTGCTTTTTGTTTTAATTGGGAGACTATTTTATTCCTGATTCAATTTCACTGCTTGTAATTAGGTAGATGTAGAAAAAGCATTCAATAAAACCCTCAAAACACTAGGCATAGAAGGAACATACCTCAAAATAATAAAAGCCATATATGACAAACCCACAATCAACATCATACCGAATGGGGAAATGTTGAAAGCATTTCCTGTAAGAACTTGAACAAGACAAGGATGCCCACTTTCACCATTCCTATTCAACACAGGATTGGAAGTCCTAGCTAGAGCTATCAGTCAAGGAAAAGAATGAAAGGCACCCAATTTGGAAAAAAAAAGATGAAGTAAAATTATCTCTGTTCATGAATAGTATTAATATAATCATACACCAGAGACCCTTAAAGACTTCTCTGAAAGACTCCTAGATTTGGTGAATGATTCAGTAAAATTTCAGGGTGCAAAATCAATTCACAAAAATTAGCAGCATTTCTATACAGCAACAACAATCAAGCTAGGAATCGAGCCAAGAACTGAATATTACTAAAAATAATGACAAATAAGATAAAATAAAAAAATAAAATAAAATAAAATAAAATAAAATAGAATAGAATTAAGGAGGTAAAAGATATCTACAAGGAGAACCAAAACACTGATTCAAGAAATTGTAGACGATTGAAACAAATGGAAAAACATCCCACACTCATGAATTGGAAGAGTCAATATTATTAAAACAACCGTGCTTCCCAAAGCAATGTACAGACTCAATGTTATTCCTGTCAAATTACCAATGTCATATTTGACAGAATTAGAAAAAAGAATCCTAAAATTCATATAGAACCAAAAAAGAGCCTGAATAGCCAAAGCATTCCTAAACAAAAACAAACAATAACAAAAAAGCAAAGCTGAAGGCATCACCTTAGTCAGCTTCAAATTACATTACAAGGATAGAGTAACCAAAAAGCAAGCTACTACGGTAAAACTAGACACATAAATTAATGGAAACAGAATAGAGAATCCAGAAATAAAACCACATAACCTGCAACCAACTGATCTTTGATAAAGTTGGCAAAAACAAACCATAGAAAGAAAGCCCTGAAGAAATTGCCACTAGCAGTCAGTAGGACTTGGATAGAGCAGAGCATCAAGATTTTGAGTAGCTGAACTTTAAACATTTAAAAAATATTTTAGTTTCTATTCATTTTGCTATAGCTTGACCAATGTTTAAATAATAGAATGTCATATGTTTCAGGATGGGAAAGTGAATAAACATACACTTCTAAGAAAGAATGTATGGTAAGAGGTGCAATATTCTGAGTTCTTTTTTTTTAATTTTTAATTTTAAATGTTTAAATTTAAAATGTTTAACTTCTAAATATTTAAAATTTTAAATTTTTAAATATTAGGGTTTAAAGAAATGCATGCAGATTCCACTATATAAAGGAAGCTTTTGTTTTCCCTCAATCTTTCAACCAGTAAAAATTAACAGAGATACATGATTAAAAGATCGATAGAGGGGAAAAAAGGAGATAATCTATTCTATTCAATAAAATAAGGAAAAAAAAGCGGAATAGAGGGATTAAAAGCATTTAGAACAAAGAGAACTCAAACACTAAGATGTTAGACTGTGACTCTGTTAAAATGAACTTATACTACTTCTGGAATACACATTCTTCACTTATCAGTGGTGTGGTTGGCTAGCTGCTACAAGGTAAATTTGAAGACTCCCACCTTCCCTCTTCACAGAAAATATCTGTCCTTTCTTAAAGATCTGTAACATCTTCACATCTTTCCTTCAGTGTCAAATGCAAATACGACAGGAGAGGTCTCCACGTTCAGTAACTGTACTTTGATCAGAACAGTTTCTCCAGGCCACTTTTCTCTGGACCACAGAAGTGGGGAAATGTGTGTCTTGGGCTTGGTGCCAGGTCTGCTCCTGTACTGTAACGCAGGGGTCCCCACATCCCAGGCCACGGGCCAATACTGGGTGGTGGCCTGTAGGAACAGGGCTGCACAACTGGAGGTGAATGGTGTGTGAGCAAGCAAAGATTCACCTGTATTTACAGCCGCTCCCCAACCCTGGCATTACTGCTTCCTGTCAGATCAGCAGCAGGATTAGGTTCTCATGGGAGTGCAAACTCTATTGTGAACTGTGCATGTGAGGGATCTGGGTTGCACACTCCTTATGAGACTCTAATGCCTGATGATAGGCCACTGTCTCCCATCATCCCCATATGGGACCATCTAGTTGCAGGAAAACAAGCTCAGGGCTCCCACTGATTTGACATTATGGTGAGTTTTATAATTATTTTGTTATATATTACAATGTAATAATAATGGAAATAAAGTACACAATAAATGTAATGTGCTTGAATCATCCTGAAACCATCCCTACTCCACCCAGTCTATGGAAAAATTGTCTTCCACCAGACTGGTACCTGGTGCCAAAAAGGTTGGGGACTGCTGCTCTGAAGAACTAGTTACCAACTCTGAAGCACCTTGTACATTCTGAGGTCTGTATCACTTATTTTTAACTCTTAGGGAGTCGTGAATTCCATCAGGATTGTGATGAAAGCCACGGATTATTTGTATGAGAAGAATGCCCACATGCATACATTACCACCACAAGAAGCCACAATATTTTGCGTAGAATTTCAGGGCAGTTGTGGAGCTCCCAAAAGTAGCTGAGGCTTCCATAGACTCTAGGTTAAGAGCTCCAGGTCTATAGCAATATTAGGGATTATTGTTTTGGATTATATAGAGAAATCTTCTGAAAAGCAAAGAGGAGGCAGCAACTCTCAACTTTCTTCTTTCTCAGGAACTGATTGTATGCCAATCCTCTTTTACCTTTTGGTTATTACTTCAATTAAAATGTTATGATTTTAAAAATAAATTACTGCAGTTAAATTACTGAATTAAATGTTAAATTATCAATATTTAGCAAAAGAATGTTTAAATTGATATATTAACATCCTCAAGTGGGTAAAACTGATCTTTTGTTTATTTCTGTTATCATCACCAGCGTTACTAAATCATCTGCATGCATTTTTATATAAACATCCAGACTTAGGGGCTTGAATTGGGCAATTTAACAATGTAATACTTCAAGCTTTATTTCCCATTCTTATCTATTGTTGTACTTCTGGAAATATTTTTTATCAATACTGGAAAATAAACTGGGAGTTTGAGTCTGAATTAAACAGATCACATCTTTGTTCTCACCTTATCTTTGTTTCTGAGTATATGGCTGACATATACTCACCCTAATACCCTGCCCCATCTTTCAAGGCACTGACTTTGAAAGCATTAATGGAATCAGACACTTTTTGTGTTGAAGGAATATATAGTTTGATAGAGTTTTAAAATGTAATTTAAGAACTTTATTAAGAATTCTCAGTAAACATTTCCACACTTCCACTAGATTCCAGTCTAAAACAAACAACCTATGTAGCTTGGTTGCTGGCCAAGATTAAGTTTAAGATTCCTTTCATAAGCTTCTGCCACTCTTGCTACTATGATATTTTGATTCTACTTCAAAGTTATATTCGAGGTTAAAAAGTTATAAAAATTTATTAATATTACACGCTATTGTGACTATTGGCAAAGCACTTTGAAATAAAAATAAAATTGTGACACCATCACAATAAAACTTCCCCAGGTTGTAAATGGATTGAAAAATCTAAATGAAAAGAAAACCATAAAATATAAGCATATTGAAAATGATTTCTGAGATGGGGAGAGAGAGGATGGCCTTTCCAAATCTGAGGTGTAAGTTATATTGATAATTTTGAAAAGCAAGTTATATAATCTCATTAAAATAATATACATGTGTTTAAAGAGTTATAAGACAAGAGGTATGGAAAGAATGTCAAACTCCTAAGGGTGAGATGAATCTTGCATGGTTTGGGGCAGACATTTATAATGTATGTTATACCCATATTGCTTGAATTTGTTACAATAGTATTGATGACACCTGTAATTAGAAAAAGTTGATAACAATAACAAAGGGGTAGAGGTTATTCCTTCTGTATCTTGATTGCTTTTGTTCAATTTTATATAGTAATAAAAGGTTTCCAAATATATTTTTAACTTTCAATACAATGTTCCCCATGGTTTTTGTTTGTTTGTTTGTTTTTTGTTTAGAGACAGAGTTTCGCTCTTGTTGCCCAGGCTAGAGTGCAGCGGTGCAATCTGGGCTCACTCACTGAAACCTCCACATCCCGGGTTCAAGCGATTCTGCCTTAGCTTCCTGAGTAGCTGGGATTATAGGTACCTGCCACCACACCCAGCTAATTTGTGTATTTTTGGTAGAGACAGTGTTTCACCATGTTAGCCAGGCTGGTCTCAAACTCCTGACCTCAGGTGATCCTCCCACCTCAGCCTCCCAAAGTGCTGGGATTACAGGTGTGAGCCACCATACCCAGCCTGTTTCCCATATTTGTACATGAGAATGAACAGCGTGCCTCATCATTATAAGATTATGAAATGAATCATTTCTATATTACATGTATATTTATAATTCATTTATTATATATATATATATATATAATTAAACCTGGTCACATATCATTATGCTGGAAGGAGAGTTACATGTTCTAGACTGCCAAATATTCACACTTGTTGACAGTATTTTCATGAGTGGTAATAACTTCATATATGTAAGACATAATTATGGACTGTATGATTAAAGAAATCTAAAATATCTCAAAAAGAAACAAAAGGAATTTTAGAATTGTATTAGGACTTTAAGTGCAGGAATTTAAATTGCACTGATATTATTATGTCATTGTAAGATTTTTTTTCAAGGAATTAAAGATTTCTGAGTCCAGATATATGTTTTCATCTATCAAAGAGAATACTTATAAATCAAATAAAACACTGGATGTTAGAGTATTCTGCAAAAGAATAAAACTTGATAAAATAATTATGTATCTGTATTATTATATCTGTATTATTATTTTTGATCACTTAAAATATATTTTAAATAGTTTGATCACTAATGGCATACACTTGCTTTCCTGAGAATACGGAGAATAGATTCACTGGTAAATATTTTTATATAACTCAATCCCAAAATGTCTGTCCAACATTAAAAATGATGAACATGGCATTCAGACAAATGCAACCAGCCCTTGGGAAGAACCACATCTTGGCTTCTGCTGCAACGCTGAGAAACTGGACTATGCTATGTCCAAGTCATGAGGCTTTCAGAAGTGGCAATTTCACAAAAAAATTGGCTTGCAAAAATAATGCTAATTCTTTTCCACAGACAAATTCATGAACCAAGTAAAGCCTCAGAGTGTTCATGCCCATCAAAAATGTTTTCATACCCATCAAAAATGTTATCAATATATCTAGCTATCTAGTTAATATAACCATTAAGATAGAGACACACCTAGGAAAACTTTCATGTGAAATGACAAAATCATATAGAACACTTGTTTTTAAATACCCACTCTTTTAAGATTTCAGACCAGCAGCTCAGAGACTGTCATGCATTTTGGATAAACTCTAGGCAAAATGTCACTCTGCCAACATACTAATCTGATATTGATAAAGAGCCACAGTTGTGGTGGTGGTAGTGGGGGAATTTGAGCAGGAGTAAGATCGGACCCAACTACATGTTTGTGATACTGTTGGCTAATTGAGAGCATCGCAGACATTCCCAATATTTTGCCAAAATCAAAGGAAAAAAATATACAAAATATCTGAGAGAATTTTTGACTCAATCCCATTAATGAGTACAAAAAGACTAGGGACTGTTTGGAACTCCAGAGAAGAGGAAAAATGAGATTGAACTACTCCTTTGGGCAAGCATGGATTTTGGATGTACTGTGTATGCACTCGGTGGTCATAAAAAAAAATTAGAGTCTTTCCTCATTACCTTAAGTTTGTTTGACCCTATGATTTGATGTTCTTTGACCTTGAAAGTGATTGAGATACTGAATTTACTAATAATTTACTATTAGAAATATGTTTTGGGTGGGTAACGTGTAATCTTGTTATAGATAATGTAACTAACATGTAACATGTAGTAGCTATAGATAAGCTTTAAACTTTCAAACCTTTGTTCTGGCTGTAAAATGTCAGTTGGACCCATTTTGGTGCTTTTTATTAGTGCATCAAAACCATGCTGTGAATTTGTAGCTGCCATAAATGCTTAATGTAAGAGCTCATTGTGCAATAAAGTGTCAGAACACTGTTTTTAAACACGTTTTTAAAGAAACATTTTACAGCTTACATTTTTTTCCCACTGCATCCTATAAAAAGTACAGATTTTCAATGTCACATTCATAAGGAGAGCATAATCATTCCTGGGAAAGCCAAGTACAGTGAAAATTACACGGTTCCTATCCAACCTTTTTATAAACCCTGATTTGTCTCTCCTGTTTGGTTAGGCCACTCTGTCTTCCTCAAAAGAGAAAATTGCGACCTTGAATGAAGATGGCATATTTAGAGATGAATTTGGGCACTTTGACCCTTGGATTGATTTAAACTTTAAACATGGGGATGAGCACCAAGACACAGAAAGATGTGGATCTCCATTTCGTCTCAGATGATCTTGCATATCACAAAATAACTGTATTTCATATTTACCATCCAACATATCCAAACTCTTCACCGAGAATATTTCTCTTTTAACATCATTTAAGTTGGAATTTTATTTTCATCTGGAATCTCCTCTTCCTAACCATCATACCAACTTCTCATTCTCTCAAGGTTGAAGGAATTAGCTTATTTTACCTGAGGGTCACTTGATTGTCAGTACACCTTCAGATTTTCTTATTTTTATAATTATTTCACATCTTGAATGAACTGATAGTCCTTGAGATCAGAGTCCTCTAGCAGCCAAACTGAGGTTCCACTGGGTAGAAATTTCACTGTAAGCTTCCCTTTGTCTGCTGCAAACTGGTCAATCTTAAACAAAAATTCTCATGGGATTTACCCTGAATTTCTGTCTCCATCTGTGATTGGCAATATCCTATAACCATGGGTACAACTGCATCCTCTCTACTTTTTAGGGTCGATAGAGTAAATAAATCGTTACTGAAATAAAGTTTTCAGTATCTCTATAGACTGCTTCCTAACCTTCTATAGGGCTGATACATGAGAAAACATCCTTCTTGTGGAATGTGTCCCTCTTTGCCTGCAGACTATTTGATGTGATTCTCAAAGCATGGAGGAAGAGATTTTGTCGGTTATTTCTAACCATCACATTCCTAGAAATTTGGCCCCAGGCTGAGCACACAATGGTACTCAGTAATATCTGTTAGATATGTAAATAAATAAATACAAATACATAAATAAAATATATTGTCCTTACAATCTTTTTTTAATATCAAGAAAATTTGATTTAAGATTTGCAAGTTCTCATATTAGCATGTTTTTGAAGCAATGACAAGCAAATTGGTCTCAAGGTCAAGTTCAAAATAATCCTCAAAACTGACCGGACATTTGAGTCTAGTAAAATAGCTCAAATCCAGAGTTTAGGAAGATATTTCTTTGACTTGAGTCATTTCCCTTTTTCTCCCCAACTCATACACAAAGTACCTTTTTCCCCCTAACTCAAAAACACAAAAATAAGGTCTTATAAAATAGATAAGAGTTTTTTGTGGAGTGGACTGAGCAAACAATTAACTTGTTTGGTTGTAAACCTAACTGAACTAATTCACGTATTATAACATAATGACTCTCTTAAGAGACAAGCTTTTGAAGCTAATTCCATTAAGAAAAACAACACCAACTTTGGAGCTAGTCTTGGTAAACATGAAAATAAGTTGGTGATTTATTCTTATTCAGAGGAAAGCACTTAATTTTTTAAAAGCCCAATGAAAAGTGTCAACTCTAAAATGCCAGAGATGAAAAGGAAATGCAGATGCACACAAGAAGACTTTTACAAGGTGAGTTTTACATTCCACCACCTTTTTTTTTCTTTTTCTTTTTGGCCACCTGGCATGCATCTGTTTAATATGCATGAAGTTGGCAAAATATTTTTTCCTTACCAGCTAGTGACAACCTAGGCATTTGGAATGCCCAGTATTTTTCTCTATTCCAAGGTATGACAATTTATTACCCATTTAATTTTTTAGAATGTTTTCTAACTGTAGAAGTTGAAGTTTTACATAACCTTACTACCTCCAGCCACACCAATCATTGCCTAAAGTTTTTTATCTATAATTTGCTGCAAACAATGATGCCAATGAAAACCACATTCTATTAGACTAAAAGAGAGAGAGCAAGATATTTAATTTCTCATCAGCTGCTTTAGTCATAGCTTCCAATAGTTTTGATCTGGCTTCTTTTAGATGAGGAGTATATGCGTGAGTGCATATTTAATTAGATCACTAATTTTTAAAATTATTTTTTGAAAGTTTAAATTATTCTACAGATTTATGACATAAGAGAATAAATCCTACCTCAGGAATTAACCCCGGATTTACTTTTTCTTCTGTTAAGCTAGTTTTACTCTATAATTTCATGCTCTTTGAGGAATACCTTAACATTTCTGAATTACTTTTATTTGAAGCATCTTTGGGATGATTAGTTGTTCAATCCAAGAAATTCTGGTCAGAGAGTTAAGGTATTAAAAGTGATCCAAAAAAAGAATATTACCTTTTAAAAATTAAATCCTCCAAATCTTCCATTTTAAAGTGCTAAACGGATAAAATTCAATTAGAGAGTGAAGGTAGCTTGACAACAGTGTCCTAATTCTTACTTTCTACTTGGTTATAAATGATAGGTAATATCATCGTCTGTATAACCTCCCACTTGAATACTCAGCAGCAGAAAAGAAAACACAAAAGTACAGGTGTGGTGAAGAGAAAGAGGTTTTTCAGGGCAGAGCTCCTGGGAAAAACCAGGATATAGAACTTGACTCCATAATATGTATTAGAGTCAATGCAATTCCTGATGTTCATCAATGCTGTAAGAGACCCTGGTGGATTACTCCATTATGTACCAATATGAAAAAGAGGAGGAATGAGCTTGTGTTAAACTAGTCAATGCCTTAAGTAGATAATATTTCAGATGATCACAAAGCCCTTGTCCCTATTCCTTTTTCATTTGCATTACTTACATAAATGATTACTTGCTGCTTCTTACAGAGACAAGGGATATATTTTCCCTAGTTTCCCTAGCACAGAAACAGGGATAATTTTTTTGTTTTGGTTTTTTGAGACAGGGTCTTGCTCTGTCACCCAGGCTGGAGTCCAGTGGCACTACCTCAGCTCATGGCAGCCTCTGCCTCCCAGGTTCAAGTGATCCTCCTGCCTTAGCCTCCTGAGTAGCTGGGATTACAGGCAACTGCCACCATGCCTGGCTAATTTTTGTATTTTGGGTAGAGACAGGATTTTGCCATGTTGATCAGGGTTGTCTGAACTCCTGGGCTCAGGAATCCATCCGCCTCGGCCTCGCATTATGCTGGGGTTACAGATGTGAGTCATCACACCCAGCCGATAATTTTTTTAAACCTTACTGAAAGCTTTAATCATGATTTAAAAGAAACGAGCTAACATTTACACTTTGAATTTCCATGTTTTTATGCTTTCAAAATACACAACTACAGAGATATACAGGAGGTAAAATTATAGTTCATTTGTTCACTCATCAAATTTTCATTTATTCTACAAATATTGTTGAGCACTAGGCAGTGATCTGAGTACCGGAAATATAGTAGAAGGTGAAACAGATACACCCAGACAATCAATAAACAAATAAATACCTTAAATACCAGGTGGTTATAAGTAAAATAAAGAAAACTAAATAAAGATTAGGTGATAGAGAAAGAGTAGTAGTCTCATTATAAAAATTTGGAGAAAGATTCAAAAATTTTAATTCAATGAGAACGATACCACAGGATTATCTGGGAGTCGAAGTTCACCAATCAGAGGGAACAATGAAGAAGTGATGTGCATTTTCAGCTACCTTAAAAGACCCACATAGCTATGAGATATGGAATGCATTACCCTTGGACACAGTTGTTTTACTTTTAGGTCTCTGATCTGGGGAAAATACTTGCATGTATTTTCACTACAGCACTGAAACAGTGAATGTTGAAAATGACATAAATATTCATCAACATAGGGTGAAATAAATTATAATTCATCCACCCTATGAAAAACTCAACAGCAATGAAAAGAACAGAAGGGAAGGGAAGGGAAAGAAAAGGAAGGGGAGGGGAGGGGAAGGAGAGAGAAAAGAAGAAGAAGGGGAGGGAGGGAGGGAGGAAGGAAGGAAGGAGAGAAAGGAAAGGAAAGGAGAAAGAAAAAAGAAAGAAAAGAAAAGAGAAAAGAAAAGAAAGATGATAAAAGTGACTATCTCTATTGAGAGGACTACGGTAGAGATCGCTGTAGTGTGGGTATTTGTCCCCTCCCAACCTGTTAAAATTTGATCCCTAATATTGGAGGTGGGGCTGAATGGGAGGTGTTGGGTCAGAGGAATTGATCCCTCATGAATAGATTAATGCCCTCCTTCGTCCCTGAGTGATTTTACACTCTATTAGTTCTTGCTAGAACTGGTTGTTTAAGAACAACCTGGCAGCTGGGTGAGGTGGCTCATGCCTGTAATCCCAGCACTTTGGAAGGCCAAGGCAGGTGGATCACCTGAGGTCAGGAGTTTGAGACCAGCCTGGCCAACATGGTGAAACCCCGTCTCTACTAAAAATACAGAAATTAGCTGGGCTTGGTGGTACATGCCTGTAATCCCAGCTACCCAGGAGGCTGAGGCAGGAGAATTGCTGGAACCCACGAGGCAGAGGCTGCGCTGAGATCATGCCATTGCACTCCAGCCTGGGTGACAGAGCAAGACTCCGTCTCAAAAACAACAACAACAACAAACAGCCTGGCATCTTCCCCCTTCTCTCTCCCTGGCTTCTTCTCTCACCATGTGATGTCTGCACACACCAGCTCCCCTTTGCCTTATGCCATGAGAGGAAATAGCCTGAAGCTCTCACCACATGCCCAATCCTGAACCTTCCAGCCAGCAGAACTGTCAGCTAAATAAACTTATTTTCTTTACAAATTATCCACCCTTAGCTATTCTTTAACAACAAAACTAAATGGACTAAGATAGAGAGCAAGGAGGATTTTGCTTTTCATGATTTTTTTAAATTTAAAATTTACTGCAAATATTTTTGTATTAATTTTCATAAAGAATCATAAAAAGAGGCTAGGCAGGGGGCTCACGTCTATAATCCCAGCATTTTGGGAAGCCAAGGCAGGAGGATCACTTGAAGCTAAGAGTTCAAGACCAGCACAGGCAACAAAGTAAGACCCTGCCTTTACAAAAAATAGGAAATTAGCCAGGGCAGGTGGTGCATGCCTATAGTCCCAGCTGCTCAGAAGGCTGAAGCAGGAGGGTTCTTGAGCCCAGCAGTTTGGGACTGCAGTGAGCTATGTTTGCACCAATGCACTCCAGCCTGGGCGACAGAGTAAGACCCTATCTCTTAAAAAAAAAAAAAAAAAAAAAAAAAAAGATGGCCCTATGGCCCTCTATAGAAATACGTAACCAGTATCATTCTTTGTGTCGGACAGCTCAAGTCAGAGAAATGGTTTTTTTGTTTTGTTGTTGTTGTTGTTGTTTAGTGTTTACCACATATATATTGTTACCACTTATGGGTGATTAAATAACAATAAAAACGTCATCTGGGGCCGGTCGCGGTGGCTCACGCCAGTAATCCCAGCACTTTGGGAGGTCGAGGCGGGCGGATCATGAGGTCAGGAAATCGAGACCATCCTGGCTAACATGGTGAAACCCCGTCTCTACTAAAAATACAAAAAAATTAGCTGGGCGAGGTGGCGGGCGCCTGTCGTCCCCAGCTACTCGGGAGGCTGAGGCAGGAGAATGGCGTGAACCTGGGAGGCGGAGCTTGCAGTGAGCAGAGATCGCACCACTGCACTCCAGCCTAGGCGACAGAGCGAGACTACATCTCAAAAAAAAAAAAAAAAAAAAAAAAAAAAAAACCGTCATCTGCAGGTTACAATATCTTTAATGTGAAAGAGTTTGAGACTTTTAAAGGAAATGAAAATTTCACATAAAGGGAATAATGTACTTCCGAATAAACGAGTAGGAAGTTTACATACTTGATCAAAAATATTCTTTTTTAATATCTAAAAAGGTATACATTTTTATCTTCTATACTATTAACTATTGACCTTACTGTTGGTATTGCTACATAAAGCAAAAACAGAAAGAAAAATGTAAAGCAGTTAAATCATGTAAAGCAAATACAAGCCTAGTTTAAGGCTGTCTGTTGGTGCCCTTTAACTTCAGACGATAAGCACTTCTAATTAGCACTTTAGTAAATTCATAATTTCATCAGAATGTCAATAGTGAGAAACCTTAATTTTAAAATAATCTTAAAATAATAAACTGTATTCACCTGGGCTTTGATTTAATAACTAAACATTCAAGAAATCCTTGAAATTTGTTTAGAAGTTGACCATTATTGGGGTCTTTAAAAATCCACAGTTGCCAGGTTTCACCTGTTCCCATAAATCGCTTTATCTGTGTGTCTTAACAGGCATGAGATACAATACCAAAAAAGCTATGATTCTTTCATAAAATGTGAGGTTTTTATTAGGCACAAGTATCACAATACCACTTCACAGTAAATAGAACAGCTAAAGTTGGTTTTGATTAAACGTTTTAGAGGGGATAGTTACTTAGAGAACATAAACTAAATGAACGATCAGAACCTTTATGAAGCAATGTATAAATAATTTCTTTCAAGTATTCTGCCTTATTATTCTATTAGTGTAGTGTAGTTTTGCTCAGATTTGATTTGCTTTCAGCCAATCAGCATTCTCCTGTTCGGTATTCCAATCAGCTATAATTCAGCCAGCATTATGACAGTTTAAGAACCAGCTTTAGAGCTTAATACGCTGGTGTTTCAGTACCACGCAGCAGTAAAAGCTGGTGCCCTAATCTGCCGATGGACCTGCTCAAGTGAATTGCTAGACGCCAATACACCAAGCAGGTGGCTGTGCTCTTAATTAAGTGAAGAACATCCTCCCTGAGGCGCTGGGATCAATTAGATCAGCTTGTCTCTTACAACTGCAGCCACTTCTTTTTTTTTTTTTTTCCATTGGAGACTGATTGAGTCTCTGATTGTGAGGGAGGATGCAGTTCTAGCTTTCAGGAATTTCTGAGAAATGAGCTGTTTCCAGTGCTGTGTCTTCTGAATTCTATGTAGAAGTGTGTGTGTGTGTGTGTGTGTGTGTGTGTGCGCGCGCGCACGCACGCATGCGTGTGTGCACGTGTGTCTTTTTCCTTTAAGGGAAAAATGCCAGAGGTGGGTGATGAGGCTCTCTAGAAATGCATCATGTTTTTAGCTGGCACTGCACATAGCCACCTAACAAAACAGATGTTTCTGAACACCATTTTGTGACGTGAAGTTCCAGAGAGTCACAGCTTTATTCTAGAGGATCACAATAAGGCTCGTACATCAGAGGGGCTGATGTTAGAAAGTTATAAGAACTAGATTGAAATCTAAAGCTCTACAACTCCCAACCTAGCATAGCCACTTGGGGCATTTAAGCAAGACATGAGTGTTTTGCCATAAGTTGATTTCCAAGAAACGGACAAGTTAGAAAAGACAGAAGGAAAGGAGAATGAAATGAGGAAGGGGATGAGAAAGAGAAAACAAATAAGAAAAAATACACCTAGAAGCAGCAGCAGCAGCAGGCCTAGCAAAGGCCTTCATCTGATGCTGCTCCTTCTTTCCAACTGTATTCTTCTCTTGCATGTCTCCTGAGTTTGGTTGGCAGGTTCATCAGGATAAGAAGAAGAGTTACCTGAGAAATTAAAGCACCAGTTTCCTTATCAATCATAGTGACATATAGAATTGACTATGGCTTTTGTTGGTTTGTTTGGCAAGATTTCTCTGGATCAATTTCATCTCAGTATTTGCAATTAAAACTCGAATACAATAGGATAATGAAATTGCAAGTTGGTATGTAGATGAATTGACCATCATATCATTTTTCCTTTCCCCCCCCTTTTTTGTTTTTGAGACGGAGTTTCACTCTGTCACCCAGGCTAAAGTGCAGTGGCACAATCTCGGCTCACTTCAACCTCTGCCTCCTGGGTGCAAGCAGTTCTCCTGTCTCATCCTCCCGAGTAGCTGAGACTATAGGCGCCCACCACTATAACTGGCTAATTTTTGTAATTTTAGTAGAGATGGGGTTTCACTATATGAGTCAGGCTGGTCTCGAACTCCTGACCTCATGTGATCCACCCGCCTCAGACTCTGAAAGTGCTGAGATTACAGGAGTGAGCCACCGTGCCCGGCCCCATTTTTCTACACTAGTAAATTATTTGAAAATGGTCTTAAGATCATAAACTAAGAGTGTAGTGTATGCTTTGGAAATATATCAGGAAAAGGAAACATTATGTGTGTGTGTGTGTGTGTGTGTGTGCAGATACCTAAATGAAGCTTTATATAACTTTGTAAACCAAATTATATCCTAACATTTTTTGTACAAGGTGACACGCAATCACAGGAAAGAGCTATCTTGCACCTAAGCTTGGCTGGGTACAAGTAAAACGGATTTTACTGGACTAATTCACAAAAAGCAAAACAGGAAACTGTCCTTTCTAGTGTCATCACAGACACAAATCTACACAAGTGAGTGGCACAAAGAGGAAGGCATAAATTCAGTATTGCCTTTGCCATTCATTACGTTAGAATACTCAGGGATGTGGGCTATTTTCTTTACAGAAGTATTTCCCAGCTTTGGCATGGCCTCTTTAACATTGGCTTAGAATTTTTTTAAAAGCCACATTTCTTCCCCTCTCTCCACGTTGTAAAAGATTCTATAAATATGTTATGCAAGAACACACTCATTGGCTATTCAATATCCTGCCAGACACATGGATCTGGCATCTCTCAGGAATGATTGGCTGAGGTTTTTTGATGCAATCAAAACTGTAGCCTCCGTAACTGAAAATTATTTGATAAATGTGTGTTTTCTCATTTTGCTTAAAAGAAACTTATTATGTGGGCAGCTGCCTTTTGAATAATATTAATGCCAAAGCGAAGCTTTCTATTACAAAGTAAAATGAGGCCAGCTTTTAATATTAGGCTGAAAAGTATTGTTATGCAGCAGAAGGAATGACCTTTGACTTCAGCAAGAAAACTGATTTATACAATAAAATGCGGAGAGACAGCCTTTAAAAATGCTAACACCATCTTTTTTCCTAGTGAAGAAAGCCGGAAAAGAATTATATGTGTAGTTATAAAAAGTACCCCAAGGAGAAATGCCCTCCAAAGGGCCATCCTGGTAAAAGCTTACTCTTTCCTTAAAGTTGGGTGAAAAGGCCAAATCCACCGGTGGAAAAGGCATATTCCAACAAGGAGCTCGGGACAGAACCCACCTCAATTATTTAGCTTAAGTACTTGAGAAATTCAGATAAATAGAGTAAATCAAATGGGATCATAGCACTTGGTGATTGGATTGATTTGATAAAAACATGTGGCACATGCTTACATGCTTCTCTTCTTTAGGATGGATTGTGGCTGAGGGAGAATTCTCCTGATATCCAAATAATATTTTAATGTAGGCAGAGGTAATAAAGAACTCAGCTGGGGGAGGGAGGAGGGTCGCCGTACAGTATGTAAGGATTTGCTCTGTTCTGATCTACCTTCCCATCAAAAATTCATCTCTGACTGCCAAATTATACGTGCAGTGGTTAGGTTTTACACAGACGTTGCTAAAGATAAGGTGCTGCTAGCTTAACTCAGTATGTAGTTCCATCGCCCAGTCCAGAAGAGTTCTGTAGACATTTATTTGTCATGTGTAGCCCTGGTTCTATTCAACAGAGCTAGATTACCATTGTAAAAAATGGGCTAAAACTAGGAAAAAATGTGAAAGAAAAGGAAATGAGAGTGATTTTTAATATTCCAAAGTAAAAAGCATAGTGATGATAATGGACTTTTAAAATGTACTGAAGTCAATTTAAATATCATGTTCCCTTAAATATACAGTAGCTCTCTCACATATACAATATTGAGAATTGTCTAAATTGAAGAAAACGTGGATAAAATGAGAGCCACTTGAATTTGCATTGCTTTTCAAACAGTGAGATAAGCACTATTGCTTTCAACATTTTATAGTAGAAAAATGTTTGTCTCTGGCTTTAGACTTGGTTTCTCTAAGACTAGCAACACATGGTGCCAAATTCCACTTTCTGTGCTTGCTTTGTACACAAGCTACAGAGAGAAGAGGAAGCCAAAGATCAAAGCTGGGAGCCTTCGAGGAATGTACTAAAATATATTATAAACTCTTGACTTGGAGGATACACAGGATGAGAGCCCAAGAACAGTGTTTCCACTCCCAGCTTTACACTGTTCTGAGTGTTCCTAGTGGCTTAGTACCAATTTGATTTTACAACTTAAGTTCCCCCCAATTTCTGACCATTTCTACCACTGAGTTGCTAAAGTCTTAACAATACCACGGGAGACCACCCAAATCCAGCTCCAGTGTGTTTTGCCTTGTCATAGTGACCTATAATCTTCTAATGTCCCAATTCAGAGGGCATGAGAGGGAATCAAGGCCAAAAACTATTGTTCCACAAATGCCCATTTTCTCTTGGTACTGTTCACAATCTTTGAAGAAAGAAAGGTGTGGAAAAATGGAGAAACTGGCTAGTGAGTTCAATTCTGACATACAGCCTATTATACCATTATGTCATCTTCTTGGCTTTGGGTGAACTTTGTGTTCTTGATAAGTAAGCAGTATCCTTCAGGAAATGTAATTATTAAATGAGATCACATGTAGAATGCTAATATCTAGTAATGATTGACTTTACAGAATATACTTGCTTTTCATCACAACTCACGGGTATTCTATGCTATTTGACTTTTCCTGCATCTGGAGGTCCTGGCATGATTTTCCTCAAGGATAAAAAAGGAAGGCATTTGAGAAAAACGCCTTCACCACTCCTGATCTAGAGAAATGAGATGTCAAGTCGTGAGAAACATTACTGAACCCAAGCCGCTAACTTCAGTTCTGAGTCAAAATCGCTGTGTGTTTCCATTTCTCATATTTTCATCTCAAATGCTTGAAAATCTCCGGAGCTTGAAAATCTGTCACTGTCTTCAGATATTCAAATGAAGCTCTCTGTTTGGGGAGCAACTTGTCACCCTTGAGAAAGTAGCATCTGACACATAACTTGTTTCTTTAATTTTGGAATTAGTCTTTTCCCACTCTTCAAGCCTCTTTGATTCAAGATCCATTTTGTCTCTATGTATTTTTCTTTCCCTGACACTCTTATTTATCATATTTATTTAATACATTCTCAGGGTCCAAATAATATAAATTAATTTATATTTAAGTCTTGAAACACGTAAAAGGTAGTAACAGTGATTAATAAGTTCTTAAGGCAAAAAACAGCCATTATCATTTGAAACTGAGGCAATCCAGTAGACTGGACAATGCTCTGTGTTAGACCGAGTCGGGAAAGTTCCACTTTGGTTACTGCCATTAACTAGTGTGTGGCCTATGTCCTCACCTGTAAAATGAGTCATGTGGGTGAGATATGTTTAAAGATCAAGTGCTGGGATACCATAATCCTGAGATATGCAACCCTCTGTTTTGCACTCATAGCCATATTTTCACATAAACATCAAAACTAAATAACTTCATAGCCGGGTGTGGTGATGTGCACTTGTAATCCCAGCTACTTGGGAGGTTGAGGCAGGAAAATTGCTTGAACCCAGGAGGTGGAGGTTGCAGTGAACCCAGATTGCACCTGGGTGACAAAGCAAAATGCTGTCAAATAAATAAATAAATAAATAAATAAATAAATAAATAAATATCTTCCGTGACAAAAGTTGTTTTTGCAAAAACCTATATATATATGTTTTTTGAGTAAACCAGATGTTGGTTGGTCTTACCTCCCCACAACAACACATATAGATAAGACCCAATTTCCCAAGATTCTTGCATATTCCCACTGGGCCAACATTTTCTTCAATTTCTTTGGCATCAGTTCCTGCTGCCTCTACGTTACTTTATGAGTCACCCCAACGCCATACCCATGTTGCCCGTATTTATGATGCTGACCCAGGCATGAAACTCAGTTATCTTCTGAGCTGCCATTAAAACAATACTCCTTTTACACAAAATTATTTATATGGCAACTTTATGGAGGGAATAAGGTAGGTAAAGAGGTTACATTGTAACAACCAACAAAAAGAACTAGAAATCATAGGTGGAACATCATCTTTTAAACGTGTCTTTGGATATATTTCTTAGCCATCCCCCTTTCCCTCTTTGCCTCTCTTACGTCATTTATAAGGCACAACAGTTTAGCTATCACTTTATTAATTTATCTCCCATTAACTAGTACCTGGAATAGTCTTGCCTACTACCACAGATGGCTTCTCAAGATATCATTTTGCATAAAATTTGCTCTGAAAGAGAAATTCTGCCATAAGCATGTTAAATCTCTTTTCCATAATGCTAGATACATATCTGCCAATTCCAGTGGAATCTGAAATAACCAGTAATCACTCTGTTTTCCACGTCATCTTCTTTTTCGCAGGGTCGACGGCTAGTCTTTTTAGATCAGATAATTTGAATCAAAGGAGACATAGGCACCGTTGTATCTCACCACAATATTTTTTCCAGTTGTAGAACCATTTTGATGTGGTTGTTTTAAATTATTGTTTTAGTAAATAAAACACCATCTGACTGTTGACTCACATTATTGTCTCTGAGATGATTTATCTTCAATTATGCTTGAACAACTACTGGCAAGACCTCCTGTCTTTTTTCTCCGGATCCCATGTCCCCTCCCTTCCTGCCTTCTTGGAAAGCAGTTAAGGATCTGTCATAACATTTTAAAGGCACCAGGGGAACTAGCTACTTAAAAAAAAAAAAAAAAAAAAAAAAAAAAAATGAGAGGCAGTATACTTGTATTTTCACAACATGAGTTTTAACAACTAGAATCATTCCCACTATTTAAATTTTCTGCAAAACTTAGGAAATCATAAAGATGGATATTGAACTCAAGCTTTTACTTTGCTTTTTGTGAGGAAGTGAGAAACATGTACCTCCAAGTTGTATTAACAGCAGGATTTCACTATTTATAGAGAGGTTTAGGAAAACATTGAGAAGGAAAATTCTCTTGTCTTCCGAAGACTCTCCCTCACTACTCCCAAAAAGAGCAAGGATTGTATGGAGAGACTAAGCTCTGACTAGCATGGGGGGATGGGTGCTGTGCGTTTTCAACCGTGAGGGGAGTGTTCGGAGAGAGTGCACCTGAGTGCAGGGAGAGTTGTCTTACATTATTTCCAAAGGCAACAATGACCTACTATTTGCTGATATTTGCAACTCCGACAACCACTTTGCATCTTTGAAAATGACAAATGTCAGAGCAGGGATGTAAAGTGAATGCTCAACATTGCCAGCTCCTCTTTTTAACTTTGAAAGTGAGCCTAGAAACTTTTCAAAGTGACCTTGCATGGGTTCACTCAAGGCAACTCCATGAGCTACAGAGTCTCAAATGGTTTTTTTTCCTTATTCTATTAGTACTCAAATCAATAGGGCTTGCAGCTATATGACATACTCATTTAGTCAATATTTGCCCTATATTTAGTGTCTGTGCTCTCTTTACCATGTGGGAAATTCTTCCTTCTATTCTTTCTCAAGATTCTAATGTGAAACATCAACTTCAAATTAAGGAGATCAAAAAAAAAGTGAATCTTGGAATCTCTTCATATCTTATGCTTTTATGGCATTTAAATTTTTTACTACTTACCACTGTCTGAATGTTTATATCCCCCCAAAGTTCATATGTGGAAACCTTATCTCCAATGTGATAGAGTGAAGGGGGGGTGCCTTGGGGAGGTAATAAAGTTATGTGGGCACAGTCCTCAAGAATGGGATTAGTTTAAGGGGCCCCAGAGAGCTATTTCATCCGTGTTTACCATGTAAGCACATGCTGAAAAGACATCCATCTATGAACCAGGAAGTGAGCATTTACTAAACACAGAATCTGCCAGTGCCTTGATTTTGGACTTCTCAGCCTCCACAACAATGACAAATAATTCAGTTTTTTTTCTAAGCTACTCAATCTGTGGTATTTTGTTATAGCAGCCTAAAGGGACTAAGACACTTACATATTTATGTTTCTCTCTATATTTCTCTTTCTTACAAAAATGCAGATAATTGAAAAAGAAGTTTATAGCAAAAGGAAATCAGAGAATAAGCAAAAGTATAAAGGAGATATAAAGATGATGCATTGTATATATGATTATGGCCTGTGTGTGTAACATGTGAGATTATGACGATGTTTTATGGGGTTTTTTTGGCTGCATCCTACTTTAAAACATCTTTAACAATGGACTTCTTTCCAAGTCCATAGATATGTGATCTTATAGAAATGATAATTCTGTAAGATAATCAGCGAGGATGCTTCATTCCTCACTCATTTTAGAACTATAAGAACCACAGTGAAGAGAGATGAAGAAGTTTGCCTAAACCCGTGCAGGAAGTTGGAGGCAAAACTGTGACTAGAACCTGCCTCTGATCATGCCATGCCCACATCTTTCTGTCACAGACCACACTTCCTAACTAATCCGAGTCAGAGTCAGCACTCTCTGTGGCTCAATGTCTCGTTAAACCAGATCCTAGTTCCCTTGCAAATACAAATTAATCAGCTTTTCTCTATGTGCTGATGGCTTTTTGCCACGTGCATATAAATTTTAGTACTTGTCTATAATAAACCTCACGTTGTCCTTCTTTGATACTGCATTTGTCTTCATTCAGGTGATTCCAATCATTTTTAGCTGTGAGTCATGTAAACAAGTAATTCCTATATTATTGCTGGTGTTAAGTTCCATTACTTTGCTTGATGCTGCACTACTTCTCAGATAAAATGGCCTTTATTTTGTTGAGAGTGGAAGGAGTGGAGAAGTTTCTCTTTGATACTCGAATTATCTATTAGTGAAAACAGGTAGACTGTAAAGAAGCCACTTTCTTGCTCATTTTGAAAGTTCACTCTTAACTGGATATCCATTGTCGGCAAATGATGCTGTGGTTGTAATCAGCGACGGCCTTCCCACAGCCCAGGATATACACAATCCAAGGGATACAGTGTTGCCTGAACCTTAGAGATTATTTTTAAAAGACAGGCAGTTTGTGGCAAAAACTTCATGTGAATAAAGCGAAAGGGTCGTTGAGGGCATTGGCTGGTTTTATTTTTTGTGGTTGTTAACTGCTACAGTAAGTGAAGGAATTATGGACTTATGTGGGTATTACAAAGGCTTTAGCAGGGATGGCTGAACATGACTTGCGCTCTGTCTCTCTCTCTCTCTCTCTCTTTCTCTCTCTCCTTTTCCCGAAAAAGAAAATAGGATACTTGGTTCTTAGAAATGTGTGAGGACTTAAAATTTCACAGTCCTTTTGTTTCAGAGAGTTGAGAAGCTGTTGTTAACGTATTACATGAGACTGATATATCAGAGTGGGTTCAGAGTA
Source organism: Rhinopithecus roxellana (assembly GCF_007565055.1). Taxonomy (NCBI): domain Eukaryota; kingdom Metazoa; phylum Chordata; class Mammalia; order Primates; family Cercopithecidae; genus Rhinopithecus; species Rhinopithecus roxellana. Next base: position 179,099,271 of record NC_044551.1, read on the forward strand.
TGGGCTATAAGATGTATTGTTTAGTTTCAACAACAGTTGAACTAAATAGTTACCAACTGTGTGGTTTGGGCAAGGGACTTCCTCAGTAAAAATGTAAGATGATAAAATATTATAAAACATGACAGTGCCCCTAGAGATTTTTGTGAGCTAAATGAGATAGTATTTGCAAAGCACGTATTAGCACAATACCTGGAACATAGCAGGGACATTATATTCCTTATATGCAGATTCTGTTACAATGACTGTCCTTATTCCACTTGGCAAACTGAAATCATCCAGGATCTCTCTACAGACTGAAGATGTACAGGCTTGCACTTGTTCAAAAGAAGCACTGCCAATAGTTAAAGCAAGCACACAGTAGGGATTCTTGTGGTTCATAATAGGACATGATTGGTTCATTAAATACATATTATTACGTGCCCCTGTTTTGCCAAGCACTTCCAGGGCCTAGAGACACGTAAGAGAATAAAACAGGAAACATTTTCTTCTTTGCAGAACTTACCTTCTAACATAGGTAAGATTGATAATAAACATAAACTTTTTTAAAAAACCCTAAATTGTATGGCATAGATCAGGGCAAGACAGATTGTAAGAGTCCAGGGAGGGGTGATAGCAGTGTATATTGTAAAAATAATAATAATGATAAAAATAAACAGCCAGCCCAAATGCCAAATTTCTCACCTTCCAACTGGTTCTATGGAACAATTCAGCAGGGTTGAGGAAAGAATGGGTAATCTACTACAAAAACTTTCATTTTTAATTTTTGACTGTTGCTCATTAATTATGAAAATTATATATGCTAATTTCAACATATGTAGGAATATTGATGAAAACATTTTATTTTGTGGGAACTAGAGAACACCATGTCTCGTACACAGGAAACTTTGAATGAATGATGGGTAGATGGGTAGGTATCACTGCCTTGCTAGGGGAAAGTAAATCATCTCATCCACAGTCTTTTAGGTAAGTGGCCTTTTCAGAGCTCTCGAGACAGAATAAGGAGGAATAATGTCACTAGATGTCTGATGTATGCATAAATGGGTAGACCACAGAATCATGTATGAGTCCAACAAACAAATTATAAACAACTACTTTCTATACATCTTTGGAACACATTCTGTGTCTTCTAAGGGTGATGGGTTTCCTTTCTGTTTATGTGTTTTACTGGTTTGGTGCCAGGATGCTTTTATGAGTGTATTTTAAAAATTAATGAAGAGCAGAAGGAACTTTTGAACACTTCAATGACAATAACACCTTACTGAGAAATCTATTCAGGTGTCCAAATATCAGAACCTTGCTCAATGAAGAAACGGTAGTGGAGAAAGGAATATTATAAATGTGTGATCTAAACCAAAAAAGAAAAGTTGAACACTTGGATCTCGATTTTTCTCAGTTTTGAAGGATATGTCCTCCTTTAATTACAGAGGGAATTTATTGTGACTGACATACTCTATACTCTTTGTATAGGTTATGTATTGCTCTTTGTAGCTAGAAGTAATAAAATAATTAGCTGAATGTGCTGGCCCCTCTTTATGATTTTACTCCATCGTACCCTTTGGTTCAATTATTTTGTAACCATAGAAAGACTGCCCTTCACACAGAAATCTCTCATCTTGGGCATAAAACAGTTTTTGCCAATTTCCTTGGAAAGAACGAAGTGGCCTTCTAGATGATTTACAAGCTTAATATAATATTAAGTCTTATATTAATATAAGTCTTTAAGTGTACCATGTCTCCCTGTTAAGGAAGATAATAGTTAAAAACAAGACATAATTGGCCAGGCACGGTGGCTCATGCCTGTAATCCCAGCACTTTGGGAGGCAGAGGTGGGTGGACCACCTGAGGTCAGGAGTTTGAGACCATCGAGACCAGCCTTACCAATATGGTGAAACCCCATCTCTACTAAAAATACAAAAATTAGCTGGGCGTGGTGGTGGGTGCCTGTAATCCCAGCTACTCCGGCGGCTGAGGCAGGAGAATCGCTTGAACCTGGGAGGTGGAGGTTGCAGTGAGCCAAGATCGTGTCATTGCACTCCAGCCTGGGCAACAGAACAATACTCCATCTCAAAGAAAAGAAAAAGAAGAAGAAGAAAAAAAAAGACATAATTGTCTTGATACAACTTCTTGCTTAGAAACAACTCTTGGCTAAACTTTTCCAAGGTAGACAAGGAAGACATTCAAATTTCTCATTTGAGAACAATGTTGAGCACCAACATGTTAAAAGATAACTCCATATTATTCCTCAAGCACCCACTGGCATATAGCTTTGTAGTAGGCACTCTTATGGGAACAAATAAGCATTTTTTTATATCACATATTTCTTCTTCCACTGAAAAGATTTCCTTCTTTCCTGAAGTCATCACTTTCATATACTCATTTGGTCAATGAAGGAGAACTCCAGGCATGTTCTGCTGATTTTCAACCATTTAAAATATACAGAATTAAGCTAGAATTATATAGCTTTTTGCTGCAATACTATCCATCCTTTCATAAGAAGGGTAAAGTGTGATTTTCATTTTATTTTATTTTATTTTTTGAAGTTCTCTGTTCTGTAAGGTGCTGTAACCTGAAAAGTTTTCTGAATGTATTCCATTCTTCCAGAAATGGAATGGCAGGTTCTCAGCCTCCCACTGGCATAACTGGTGAGAAATCAGAAATTCATCCAAAAGAAGAGTGTGAATTCTCCCCACCTTTTATGTTTTCAGTACTTTGAACTCTAAACTAAGTTAAATTACAGTCTTTTCATGTAAAATAGATACAAAACTTCTGTATAAAATATTAGACAATTGAAACCTACATTGTGGTTCCACTTCTAATGCCAACCAAAAGTTAACCCAGTATGAGTTAGCAAAATCTTACAATAGCCAAATTGCTCAATCTTTCTTTATTCCTCAAATATTTGAGAGGTGGGAGTTTTCAGGGATCGTGGCCATAAAGTGCAAAGATGAAAAGGCCATATAAAGAAAAATGAAGAGTGTTGGAAGAAAGGCTCTGTGTTGAAAAGGGCTGTGCCTATCTCAACTCGGAATCATGCCGTGGAGGAGCTTGGCACGGCCAGGTCCAGTGAATGTGCTGAATGGTTGGGTTGACCCAGCATTGCTTGAAACATCAATGCCCTGCAAAAAACATGTTACAAATAACAGAGGCTGAAATGTGTAGCACAAGACTCTTTTAAATGATTTTCAATTTCTTTGGCTGAAAAGGTTTCTGAATGCATTCCATTCTTCCATGCTTTTGTGGAGAATAGACTGAATATAATGGAACATTTTACGGATGAATTTGGGTCAATATTACAAATGTTACACTTGTATTACAATTAGTAGAGTATTACATTGGTATTATAAATACTAATTAATCAATTCATGTCCGATTGAGGTACCCAGGTAGTGATTAATGTTAATGTGGACCACTGTGTACCACAAACTATTTGCTTTTATGTTTTTATAATTAATACATATTTTGCCTTTTTTGCCGTCAGCTATTACATCCATGTTTGTTTATTCTAATTGCCTGTTTTCCTACTTTTAATTAATAACACCAACAATTAAACAACTAAATAGTTTCATGAAATACTTCCACATTCATTTTCACATATATTTATATCAATCTTAGAAGAAAGACAAGTGACAGTCTGCATTAAATAACTTGCTTGAGGCTTCATGTTCTCCCTTCAGAGGAGAAGGACCAGACTTGAAGTTATTTGGAAGGAAACTCAGGTTGAAATAAAGAATGAATTTCTAAGAATTAGAAAATGTACAACAATGAAGTTTATCATATTCTTCTCTATTATACTATGATGTTCTTCAACAATTACACACGCAACTAAATCTGAAATTATAGAGAAACTCACCTGCTGAGAGTCAAAGTTATGCTTTCCAAAGTTCTGAAGCCACAAGCCCGGGAGAGAATTGCAAGTCCAATTCCAACCAAGCTTAGGAGTCAAGTTCTCTCTTATCAAGATGGCAGACTCCCAGTCTCCCACTGGCATGACTATAAGATAACCCGAGAAAGCCAATCTACAGATTCTGAGAGATGGTATCCCTGCTGTGTTGTTATTGTTAAAATCAGGCAAAATTAGGACAGTAGGAAATAGATTGGTCATTTCCTGCCATAGATGAATGGAAAATAGATCCACAGAGAAGAAAGTTTGGTTGATATTTGCAACGAGGGCATCTTGAAGGGTGGAAAATGGGAAATTATGCAATTTCTGGTGCCTAGCTTAGGAGTCAGGTTCTCTCCAGCAAGATGGCAGGCCCTCAGTCTCCCACTGCCATGACTGGTGAGAAATCAGAAATGAATCCAATAGAAGAATGGGAATTCTCCTCAACTTACTTTAACTTAATTCTCATTTTAACAAATTAATTATTATATTAACAGATGAATGTGAATTATCCTTAGCAAAACCTTATAATAGCGAAATCCCTTAGTCTTTCCTTATTCTTTAAACTTCCAGTTGGATGGATTTAGGTAGCAGATGGAACTCTTTTTCAACTTTGTGTACGTGTGTGTGTGTGTGTGTGTGTGTGTATTTTTTTTTTTTTTTTTTTTTTTTGACAGAGTCTTGCTCTGTCGCCCAGGCTACAGTGCAGTGGTGCAATCTTGGCTCACTGCAATGCTTTTTGTGTTCAAGAGATTCTCCTGCCTCAGTCTCCCGAGTAGCTGGTATTACAAGCACATGCCACCACGCCCGGCTAATTTTTGTATTTTTGTTAGAGATGGGGTTTCACCATGTTGGCCTGGCTGGTCTTGAACTCCTGACCTCAGGTGATCTCCCTGCCTCAGCCTCCCAAAGCGCTGGGATTACAGGCGTGAGCCACTGTGCCCAGCCTCAACTTTGTTGAAAGCTTTCCTTACTACCCTTTGCACTGTCAGTATTAGCCATCTTAGCAGGCTCATATTCTGCCTCTGGCTTTTTATCAGGACCACACTAATTGCCAAGGTCTTATTGTTAGTTTTCTTCCACAGTCTTTTTCAGCCTTTTTCTTGATAACCTTTCAATTCTATACAGTGAACTTTATAATATGTTTATCTTCAGCACAAAACCATCTTCTTGACTCTAAATATGCTTTGCCTGTTGAAAATCAACAACTGGATATGTTACCTGAAAACCAAGCTCATAATCTCTACCCCTACACTAATAATTTCTTTAGACATCCCAATTTTTATTACTGGAAGCACTGTTCCTCCTGCTTTTCTAACTCACATCTTTAGGAAGGGAAAGAAATGAAAGGAGCACTCTACAGTGATTTCTCTAACCTCAATCTCTTTGATTCTACAACCCTATTATTTTTACAGATTACATCCTACCTTATTATTTTGTCACCAGTAGAATGGGTAGCTGTGGTTCCCTAGGTCTACTGTCTTTGTTTTCCTCAATTCCTCCTACCCATGACTGCTGCAATAATCTTTCAAACTACATGGCTCTGATTGTCTTACTCTTCTATTCAAAACTTTCACTAGTACAAATCCAATTAATCATGAACTCCTCAGTCTGTCATTCATGGTTCTTTATATTCTAGCCCTAAGCCATCTTCTGAATCTAAATTCCCAATTATTGCACCACGAGGCAATCTCCAGACTCTGCTGATAATTTTGCTTTTCTTTGCATATGTTCTAAACTTTCGTACTTTATTCTTGCCTTCTGCTTGAGATACAAACTCGCATATATGCCTTGTGAAAGCATTCTTGTTTGGCAAATATCCTTCCTCTAACTTATGTGACATCTGTCTACTTTGTACTCCCCCAGAACCTAGCCAAGAGCCTTATACATAGGTTTCAATAAATATTTGTTCAATTCAACTGAATTGAGTGGAAGTTCTTTCACAAACTCATAGTTAAAAAGTTAAACATGTACTGGTCTTTATTTTCCTTCTGTTCTAATAGAACATCAGCTGTGTAATTGGTCTTCTTAGTATTCTTCCTCTTTACCTCCACACTTTTTTTTGATGTTGCAAAAGCATCAACTGCAAAGAAGTTACAAAGACACATGGGAACATCTGCTCTCAGAAGCCACTTGAAAAATAAGTATGACACAGAATGGGGAAAACATCTGTGCAGTGTTCAAGAGATTATTAGTTGTGCTGTAGAAAAGTAGCAGAGAGTGAGAGAGAGAGAAACAGATCCACACACACACGCACACACATAAACACCAAAATCAAGAAATGAGTTTTAGCAAGAGATAGTGGAGCATACATTCGGAGACCCGAGTACGACTTTATTCTTCCCTAACCTTGTTATTTAGTGTTTCTTCAGAAGGAACAAAAGAGCTATTTTGTCCTTCAGATTGTATTCCTGAATAGAAAATATTCATAGCTGTAACTTCATCTGATTAGTCCAGAGGAGAGGTAAGTTTCAAAATGCCAACATTTTAACTCAAATGATACATTTAATCTCATAATTATATGTAGATTCCAGGCAGCTGCCTGTTACTGTAACAGAAAAAGTTTAATTAGCATTAGAAGACTTGAGTTCTGTACCTAGATTTACAACTAAAATTGGCTACTTTAAAATATTTTAATTTTTATTTATTTCATTAAATTTTACTAAATTTAAATAAGTCCATGCCCCTTGTATTTAATCAACATTTCCCCTAAGGAGAGCTGCAATTCAGACCTGGTCTCACTTTAACTATGATATTCCTACAGACAACATCAAACCATTAGCCTTATATAAGATAATATTAGAGGTCAGGCACGGTCACTTGAGCCTGTGATCCCAGTACTTTGGGAGGTTGAGGTGGGCAGATCACTTGAGGTCAGGAGTTTGAAACCAGCCTGGCCAACATGGTTAAACCCCGTCTGAACAAAAATACAAAAATTAGCTGGGCATGGTGGTGGGCAACTGTAATCCCAGCTACTTGGGAGGCTGAGGCAGGAGAATTGCTTAAGCCCGGGAGGTGGAGGTTGCAGTGAGTGGAGATTGTGCCACTGCACTCTATCATGGGTTACAGAGCAAGACTCCATCTCAAAATAATAATAATATTAGAAAATTAATTTGTATATCCCCCAAAGCAAACAAACCGTATAGACTGCTTTTGTTAACAAAATGAAGTATGCTGTCTTGGACTAACCAAGGTAGGATCTTAGAGCCTTCACAGGTCCAAAAATCTGTTTATTCTATTTGATTCAGATTTGTTTAAAATTTCAGGAAATGTCTATAGGCAGAGTATTTCCTGTTGCTCATTTTTAGATTTGTGGGTACTTTAAGATCCTATTGTAGCTTGTTCAAGGTATTTATCTTCAAGATGCTTTAAAATTTACTTGGTATGCATGGATTAAAGCTACTACCTGTTAATACGAACAAAATAGAATTCCAAGGAGGCAGTAAACCTGGCACTTCTTTTCCTAAATAAAGGGCAAAGACATGACATGTAGAATTGGGAGACGTAATAATTATCTGATCCAATCTTCTGAGTTCACAAATACTACACAAGAAATAATCCATAAGGCAAATGTGTTCGTGGCAATAGACGGCAGAGACTGGATGTCTGATGGGTTCTCCATGCCTCATACTAAAAGACACTGAGGCTACCTACCACTTCTCTTAAGTCTATTGTTTTTGTTTTCCTCAATTCCTCCTACCCAGGACTGCTGCCATAATCTTCCAAAATACATGGCTCTGATTGTCTTACTCTTCTATTCAAAACTTTCACTAGTACAAATCCAATTAATCATGAACTATTCTTTCTGGAATAGTGTGTCCATAAATAAATTGTGTGTGATTCTTCCAAAGTGACACTTACTAGTATATGGTAATAAGTATGAGTATAATTATATTGTATACATGGGAGACTTGGTTATTTTTTCCTAAGTTTAATTCAAAAGTAAACATGGGGTGGGGGGACCTTACTTTTTCGTTCTTTTGAAATACGTGATCTTGGACAATAGACAAATTAGAAGAATGACGAGGTTGCTGTCCTCAGATATGAAAATGACTATTCAAGGAATATTTTTTTTAATATGTGTTACCCTAGAGGTCAAAACTGGGGCCAGTGGTTACATGTGAGAAGAAGTCAAGCAGTAGCAGTTCATTATAATGAGGAATGTTTAAACATTAACTTGAAGAATGCTCTGGTAATCACTATCACATCCTTTTAATGAAAAGAATGCTCATCTTTGGAGATGTCCATTTAGAGGTAAGGGAAAGAGATGTTAGGAATACTCTAGAGAAGATCCTCCTACTAAATTTGTACAAATTACCTCTTTATTAAAGAAAAGTACTTTGTTTACTCATTTGGAGTTCAAACTGACAATAGCAAATAAAGTGATATAATGAATGACTTCTCCCTCTAGGGAAGGAGAGAGGCAACCCTTCTGGAACAGTGTGTCTATAAGCACATGACAGGTATAACATGGAAGGAGCTGGAGAAGTGAGGACACATCTCATAATCCTTTCACGCTTTACTCTGTAAAATAGAAAGGACTTTAATACATGCCTTACGGGTTGTTCGGCTCAAATGTCATATAAGCTAATAGAGTTAGTGATTTTCCTTCAAAGTCCTGCCCTCTCTAACTGTTCAAGGGAGGAGAAAGGACACCTGCATTCATTCTCATCCATACACTGAAGATTTGAATGATTTTAAACAAACACTTTCTCTTTGATGAATCTGTTTTCTCACCTCAGGAATGGATTGTTTGAAAGATATTCTACTGTCCATTTTAAACACTATGATTCTTTGGTTCTAAGCCTGCCCTCTTTCTATAGCCCAGATTGAGGCTACTCTTGGAAAATGGCTAGCATGTATGTTCTTAGTTCAGTATCACCTCAAAACAGCCCATTAGGAGGACAGATTGTTAAGGCTAAGAGAAGTGAACCTTGAGAATTCTATAAGAAGGAGAAAATGTCTTAGCAGACTTTTCACATTTATATACTCTCGGTGTTTTTACTTAAATCCCTTGCAGACCCTGAAATGGGGTCCCAGGGACTCTACGGCTATATGATCAAAGTGACTATGTACGTTTCACTTCATCTCAGGCCCTGGAAGGAAAACTATTCTTACACAGCCTGGCACCAAGGGATAATGAAACTATTTCTCTATGGCCTCCTGATGGGTCAGCATCCTCCTGAAAATATTCTTCCTACAGGGTGAAAAATAAATCTCCATATATGTGAAATGCCTTGAGCTCTTTAGAAGAAAAACCCAGGTTAAATTTCAGCTATGATTATTATCATTATTATCCCTCACTCATTCTATATAATCTGACACATTATATTCCCTTTAGCCCCATGGAACCCATTTTCTGAATGTTGATTCATTAAAAATTCATGTATAATAAAAAATTCTGTGTGCCTAGAAATTCAGTGAACCCCATTTTTATGGAAAATCTGTTCCTTCTGATCTTAAAAAAAATCTATTTTCTCCTGGATGTTTGCATTTACATCAGTACAGTGTTCTATCAAAACCAATCCAAGATACAGAAAAGAGGTTAGTGGAATAGAAATAAAATTGTACTACATGATCTGTTTCTATAGACCCATCTTGTGTCTCAAGATTTCTTTTAGAGGCATTAATTTTTTCATATTCTCTTTACAGATCTGAAACTGGCCTTTTTTTAAAAAAGCTATGAATCTTTTCAAGAGGTGTCATTTAAATGCTGAGAGCATCAAATTCAAAAATGAGGAATCCTTGCAAGCACTCCATAGTGCCTCAGTTTCAATTCATTGCAAAGACTAAAATAAATTGTGTGTGATTCTTCCAAAGTGACACTTATTAGTATATTGTAAAAAAAGAAAACAAACAGGAGTTTTAAAATGAGCAAGCATCTTTTCAGTATATAAGTCACTTCCTGGGAATTAGATGCTTAGGGACACCTGCTTATCACGATGGAGATTTTAACATCAGCATTGCACTACACTAGAGAATAGCTGATACTTTGGTCTCTATTTTAACAAAGGAGAGATAGAGCTTGAGTACCATCCAACCTAATCTACAGATTTATTCATTGTATCTTTAGTATGTATTTAAAATCAGCTTCACTAATCACATCTTCTGGTGTGAAGCTGGTTCATCCAACAAGATTTCCAGATAATTAATGGTGGTATAATTACATCCCAAGTACATTTCTAGAACTGAAGATACAGGGATGAATCAGACATATTCCCTTGTGGTCTGAAACTCACAGATTTGGGAACTTAAAAAGGCATATAAAATATGTAATCCACATGTCAGCTGTCCCCTCATGCCATGTACAATTTTAACCTGTTTCAAATTCTGTGCACTGATATAATTCCATTGCCATTTGCCCAAAAGAGCCTCTGATACCAAAAGTGTAAGTGAAGTCTCTAGTTTTCACTTAAGATGAGGTGGTAGCAATGGAGAGGGATTTACACCTCATAACTTACTCTTAAAGACGTAAAGACTTCCACCAGGTATGATGTAATCCTAACCTCCTCTTTCCCCTGGGGGTGGGGGCACACTGAAGGTAAGGCCAGTAAGGTTTTCTCTGCCATTTCTCCAGGCATAAGGCCCTCTGGCTGTTGTTTTCTCTGATCTGCTTACTGTCACTGTTTCTCAGCTCTCACAACTCTTCAATAATTGTGCAAACCAACTCATTCCTCTCACAGCTTCTACATACAGATTCAAGCACACACACATACACACACACACACACATTATCATGCTCAAAAGAAATACCCATCACCCCTTAAAACTATATGATTTATAAAAAGAAAAGACACAGAAACAATTCTGACAAAAATGAAGATACAGATAAATACTATGGAGGCCAGAAGAGAATTTAATTTACTTGGCAGGGTACATTTGAATGCAATTTCGGAACCCATATCAGTAGCATTTGCAGCTTCCTTTGGCATTATTATCTGAAGTTCTGACATTCTCAGCAGAGAAGAAGGTGAGACAGGTACTATGATTCTCTCTAGATGATACTCATGGAAGCCTAGAAGAGTAAACGCAACTTTACATGCTTGTTTACGTATAGCTATGTTTGCAAGGATGACCCAGAAACTGGTGGCAGAATTGAACTTTGGGGAGGAGATCCTGGGAGACGAGGGGAACAAGCCCAGCCCTAATATTTGAAGGATCTGGGTTAAGAGTACAAATGGAGGCTGCATATTATCTGTTTAAAAGTCATAAACCAAGCTAATAAAACTGTTAAATAGTCTATTCTCTGCCATGACAACCATATTGTTATAATAGCAAAATATAAAAACCCTAGAAGAAAACCTAGGCAATACCATTCAGGACATAGGCATGGGCAAGGACTTCATGACTAAAACACCAAAAGCAACGGCAACAAAAGCCAAAATTGACAAATGGGATCTAATTAAACTAAAGAGCTTCTGCACAGCAAAAGAAACTACCATCAGAGTGAACAGGCAACCTACAGAATGGAGAAAATGTTTACAATCTACCCATCTGACAAAGGGCTAATATCCAGAATCTACAAAGAACTCAAACAAATTTACAAGAAAAAACCCAACAACCCCATCAAAAAGTGGGCAAAGGATATGAACAGATATTTCTCTAAAGAAGACATTTATGCAGCCAAGAGACACATGAAAAAATGCTCATCATCATTGGCCATCAGAGAAATGCAAATGAAAACCACAATGAGATACCATCTCACACCAGTTAGAATGGAGATCATTAAAAAGTCAGGAAACAACAGGTGCTAGAGAGGATGTGGAGAAAGAGGAACACTTTTACACTGTTGATAGGACTGTAAACTAGTTCAACCATTGTGGAAGACAGTGTGGCGATTCCTAGGATCTAAAACTAGAAATAACATTTGACCCAGCCATTCCATTACTGGGTAGATAACCAAAAGATTATAAATCATGCTGCTATAAAGACACATGCACACGTATGTTTATTGCGGCACTATTCACAATAGCAAAGACTTGGAACCAACCCAAACGTCCATCAATGATAGACTGAATTAAGAAAATATAGCACATATACACCATGGAATACTATGCAGTCATAAAAAAGGATGAGTTCATGTCCTTTGTAGGGACATGGATGAAGCTGAAAACCATCATTCTGAGCAAACTGTCGCAAGGACAGACAACCAAATACCACATGTTCTCACTCATAGGTGGGAACTGACCGATGAAAACACTTGGACACAGGGTGGGGAACATCACACGCTGGGGCCTGTCGTAGGGTGGGAGGAGGGGGAAAGGATAGCATTAGGAGATGAGTTAATGGGTGCAGCACACCAATATGGCACATGTATACATATGTAACAAACCTGCACATCGTGCACATGTACCATAAAGTGTAATAAAAAATAAATTAAAATAAAAGAAAAATATGGTTATATTTCTAAAAGTGGACAAAATAACAAAGATGACTGAATTTTATTAATGATACAGTTCTTGTAGTTTTGTTGAAGAGTCAACAATGTTGAGATGAGTAATAAAGACATAATCATTATATATTTAATATGTTAAATTATCATATATTGATTACATAAAATTATTCACATTATATATGTATTACATAAAATTATTAAAAAATAAAATAATTAAAATAAAGCAAATAAAAAGTAGTAACTAAATAGATACCATATATTTATTCATAATTTAATTTTAATAAACAACAACAATAATAATTGATAGCAGCAGCAGCCCAACTGGAGCTGTGAAGAGGCCGGCTGCAGCAGGGAAGGCATTGTAGGGGCTGCGCACTCCACAGAGCTGGCAGGAGCCAAGAACAATGGGAGCCCCACCTCCCTTCCTAGTTGGCAGGGCGGGAGCCCTGTCCTCCTGGGAACAGCTGCAACTACCCAGCTGTGACTATGAACCTGGGCATCCTTGCGCCCTTGGGGTCCAAGGAAGCCCCTTTGACCCCCATAGGTTCAGAAGTGCCTGCTCCTGCTGCCTGGCCTCTCCCTGCTCCCAGCACCTGCTCCAATTTCAGAGCAAAATTGTGGCGGAACCCCGGTGCTGTCATGACCTAGCCAAGTGTACCCGCACTCAGAGAGGTGCTGACATGCCAGCTCCCTGCCATCTTGGCCCCTCCAGACTTTGGGTGCTAACAAGCATAGGAGGGAAGCCAAGGGGGTGCTGAGGGTGGCTGATTGGCTCATTGTGGGCCTGAAGGCACCCCTTGGCACAGTCTGGGCACCATGGATGACACATAGATGCTAGCAGGAGGCAGATAGGCTCCTGGGCAGAAAGGGGCTGGTCCCCAGTGAAGCTGCACCTTCAAGCCAGGTATGGCCTGAAACATGGGGACTGGGCTATCAGTTCCTGGTGGAGTCCATGGCCTGGAGTGAGAACTTATGGTGCTTTTTCTGGATCCACCTATGGCCGACCATGGACTAATCAGCATGCACTTCCTCCCTTCTGAAGCCCATAAAAACCCCAGACTTAGCCAGACTCACGAAGATGTTGGGAAAACTTGCCTGTGGATTGGAGCTACCCACTCCAGGTCTCCTCTCTGCTGAGGGCTGCAAACTCAATGGGATAATCTGCCTGCAGTTAGGAGCTACCCACTCCCAGTCTCCTGAGAGCTGTACTGTCACTCAATAAAGCACCTCCTTGCCTTGCTCACCTTCCACCTGTCTGCATACCTCATTCTTCCTGGATGTGGGACAAGAACTCAGGACTCACTGAATGGTGGGACTGAAAGAGCTATAACATAAACAGGGTTGAAACATGCATCCCTCACTTGCCATGTTGCAGGTAACAAGGAGAGAAGAGCTGTGGCCCTTCCAGGGCCCAGACTTAGGGGCTTAGACCCAGACTTAGGGGTTCTCTGAGCCATGGCTGTGACACCCTCCTTGAGGCTCTGTGTCTCCAAGCTTCTGAATGTCACTGCATTCCCCTTGTCCAGAGGCAGGTCCCCACAGTGGAAGCAACTTACAGTTCATCTGATCCAGCCACAGGTTTGCATGGAGCCAGCACCTGTGCTGGCACCTGGAGCTGCCCGCCCTGCCACAGCAGCTGGCATGCCTGACTGTGCACAGAGGCCAGACCATGTGCTCTCTCGTTCATGCACTCCTCACTGCTCTGTGCCTGGCTTGCCCTTGGCAGGCATTGATATAGAGTTAAAAAGAAATCACTTAGGCAGATAGCAAAGGTATGGGAGTTTTCAGTATGGCTTTTCTTTGTAATGAAAAGCAGCCCCAGATTATTTTCCTTTCTAACAAAGAGCAGCCTATAAAATTGAGCTGCAGACATAGATAATGGCAGTTGTGCCAATAACGTTCAAGATGGCGGGTCCATCTTCCCTTGCCTTTGTCAGCAACTTTTTGCAGTAAGGAACAGACAGGATGGCACCAATCAACTTGGAAAATTGCATAATAAGATTAGGGTGGGGCCACCAGTCTTCCTCGAATACTGTGTAACCTGATTGAATCCATCTGTGAGCCCTATGTAAATCAGATACCACCTCCTCAAACTGGGCTATAAAATCCAGGGCATTTGGCACCATCCGGTCCTTTCCACTCAGAGACAGCCTTCTCTATGTAGAGAGCTGTTTCTCTTTCTCTTCTCTTCTGTCTATTAAGCCTCTGCTCCTAAAATCCTCACGTGTGTCTGTGTCCTAAATTTTCCTGGTGCATGACAATGAACCCGAGGGTATATAACCCACACAACGTAGCCACTTCAGCATGGGATCCAGGCTGGTAGCACCAGCCAAGTGCAGCCTGCCAGGCCTAGTGGATGGAATGCCCCCAGCAGGCATGAGCAAAACTCAGGCAAAAGTGCCGCTGGCCACAGAGGCGTCCAGCTGGAAAAGCGACACCACAAGAATCCCACGACATAATGATTGAAACATAATGACATAGATTATTATATATTTATTCTAGCCATTTTTTATATTTTCATATACCAAATTCCCTAATTATATTTTCATGGTCAAGATTTTATTCAGACTCTGTGTTCTATTGACACAAACTTTCTTTTATTATGTTAATTGTTGTTTATATAGCATGTTTTACTGTATCTTAAATCACTATCTAAGCACTTAAGGGCACTTTTTCTGTAAAAGCCCGAAGGGTAAATAGCTTTGCAGGACATTTGGTTTCTGTGGCAACTACACAATTCTGCCATTGAAGTATAAAAGCAGTCATGGGCAATACCTATACGTTTGGCCATAGTTGTACTATAATTTTGTTTACAAAATGAGGCAACAAGTTGTCTTTACCCCTAGAGCCATAGTTTACCGACCTTTGATCTAGATCCATACAGTATTTCTAGCGTTTTCTTTAGAATTCATCAGTGCTGGTGTATTACAAAGAAAATGGAAAACTGCATACATTATTTAATGTTTTTCAAATCTTCAATGGAGATTTCACATTGATCTACGACAAGAAAATAATTTCTATAGAAATTTGTATTGCTTTTTTTGGATCTTCTTCAAAGTTATGCAAGTATTTTTACTTTCTTGTTAAAATGTTCTTATGTTTTATTGAGATATCACTTATGTTGTCTATTTCACAGTTTCTTTTGACTTGTAAAAAGTTTTTATTTAAAAAAAAACTGTCTTAAAAAGTGGTATCACCAAACTTAGATCTATTTAGCATTCTTTTTAAAGCTTTTGTTAGCATTATTCAGAATCATCAAAAAGTGTGGAAGTTCGAATTCCAAAATAATTTCACTTTTTCACCAAAGGTCCTGATCTACTCACTAAGAAGACTTCTGTTGTTTCACCTAATACTTTTAGTGCATTTCATATCCTGTCTTAACTAATTCTTATTGCTTTGACATACTTTAGTTCTCTTTCCATCAATCGTTCAGGAGTTTTAGTAAGGCTAAATTTTGATATGTGTCTCATCACCATATTCCACTTTACAGAAGATCTAGAAAATGCCATATTTACTCTTTGAATTGCTTCAGAAACTATTCACGGTTAATGCCATGTTTCCTAGTAACAAATGCAATCTATGTGCCACACATAAACACAAAGAATGGTTTTACATTTTCAGTCAAAAGTCTAGCTTACATGTCTTTTTCTTTACTAACCATGTTTTTCCCCTTATCAAAGGCATGCATTTGTCAATATTTTAAATCAATCTCAAAAATTAAAAGGCATCTTTTTAGATTTTCATTGAAGTCAAAACCTATACTTCTTTAAATGAACAGGTGTAAACCCAGGGAAATAATCACTAATTTGTACTATTCTGTTTCATTCTTTCAGTAGATAATATACATCTACAACAAATACTAGGTGTTCAACATGACTTCTATTTGTGGTCATAAAATCTCCATAAGTAATATTTACTTTTCATTTTTAAAATTTTTGTATGACTTATCTCACTTTAATATCCATTAAATTATCATTCTAATTTTGATTTCACTATTCTAGATAATTACTTTATATTTTTTATCTGTCATATGTTGGTCATTCTTGCATCACATTTCTAAAATACTTCTTTCAAGCCAACAAATTTACATTATTTCCATTGTTGTCTATTTTGTGGGAAGCATCCTTCTGCTTAGCTTAATATTAGACATGTACTAGTCTTTTAAGAACCAGACTAATGTTTTGTATCAAAGTTTTACTTGTCTTTGCTAAATACTATTAATCATTTGCTACTTATTGAGCATTTTTTCTTCAGTTCCAATAATTGTATATGACGTACATGTATGTATGTGCAGGTGATATTTCTGTATTATGTTACCTGAGAAACTAAATGTTTCTAGTCACAAATATGATTTTTGGCCTAAGTGGATCTTGAAGATTGGTACATACAACAGTAATACCTATGTGTTTTGTCTTTGAAATTAGAACATGAAAGCTAATTTCTAAAAGTTTTTTTATCCAACTAGAAATAATTTTGTTTTAAAATTACTTAACTGTTATGCCATGTTTAACCAACGGAAGTTGTACTTACAAATTTGAATTTGAAATCTGAAAACAGACTTTGTACCAGGAAACATTCCTGCACTTTCAGAACTACTGGTGGGTGTGTTCTAGAACCATCATTGAAGAAGTGTAATTTAACTCCAGTTTGTCTCATACTTCTTGTTCAATGTGATAATTGTATTCGTCAGGGTTCTCTGGAAGGACAGAACTCATAGGATAGATGTAAATATAAAGGAGTGTTTATTAAGGAGTATTGACTCGCACCATCACAAGAGGAGGTCCCACAATAGGCCGTCTGCAAGCTGAGGATCAAGGAAGCCAGTCTGAGTTCCAAAGCTGAAGAACTTGGAATCTGATGTTCGAGGTCAGGAAGCATCCAATACAGGAGAGAGATGTAGGCCAGAAGCCTAAACCAGTCTAATCTTTCTGTGTTCTTCTTCCTGCTTTTATTCTGGCCACACTGGCAGCTGATTAGATGGTGCCCACCCAGATGGAGGGTGGGTCTGCCTTTCCCAGTCCACTGGCTCAAATGTTAATCTCCTTTAGCAACACCCTCACGGACACACCCAGGAACAATACTTTGCATCCTTCAGTCCAATAAAGTTGACACTCAATATTAACCATCACAAATGATTTTGTGAATCCAATCTTCTTTACCTTCTAATCAACAGAATGAAGATGCTATTGTTGCTTTTGAATTGTAAACCTGATGTGAATATTTCTTTTCCATTCTCATTGTATTTATAAGCATTTATGTCTTTACTTAGTAGAGCAGATGCAGATGCAGATATTTATCTGACCTGTTCATTGTGGAATTGATAAGAATCATTTCCTTGCTCGTCTTCCTTGTTTCGAGCAATATTTAATATTCATTAAACAAAGAATGTGTAATATCTTTTACATGAATTCTTGAGTCATATATGATAGAAGTCCACTTGCTTTCACTCTTTTATACTTTTAAAAATTTAAGTAAACCACCTCTTTGAAGATTTGCTATTTCTTTTTTATTGTCTGCTTTTTTCCTTTTCTGAGCTTGCCTCTTTTATTTTCATTACAATCTTGACTTGTACACAGTCTCAGTTACATAAAAAGTAAATGAATTCAACATTCACCAAATTTGAAAATAATTTTTATTAAAACTATAAATTTAAAAGTGAACAAAAATGAAAGCATTCTGTATATTTTCAAAATTATTTTATTCTAAAATATTTATTAACATTAAAAACACCAAATATAAATTTAAATTTAAAATACTTCAATCTGAAACCAAACTATTCAAATAAACGAAAATGCTTTATTTACTTTTTTGAAATTTAATTCACTATTTTAAAGTAATTTTATAAAAACACATATTTCTAACATTTATCATCTTTCTAGTGGTTAATGTAAAAAATTGACATCATACTTCATCATACTTCAAATACATTTGTAAAGATTTGTGCAATATATCAAAATTTAAGAAGAATCTAAATTGTTAGTGATTGTGAAAGTTCTTCAGTTTTCATGTGCAACTATGGTGAGCCCCATGCTAATTCCTAAACACCCAGGAACACAAGTTGGAGCAGGAAGAGAACAAGACATGGATCATTCAGGAAACTATTACCTCTATACTACCTCAGACAAAGTACTTGACGAGTTAATTAATTTGTCTTTTTCGGTTATTTAAGTGCTTCCCTGATCAAAACCTCTCTATACTCTGAAGCAGTGTCTGTCTTCGATGTCAGCTGTGACACAACTCACGAACCTTCAGAGCCTGTGAACACAGTTGCCTTTTATTTCAAGACAACAGACAAGAGACACGAAGGAGCACCTCCCTGGGGCTTGGATTGTGATATCAAGGATGATGAGCAGCCCTGTGAGCTGATGCTCTTCTGAGAGTAGAAGCATTTTGTCTTTTTAATAAACTCACATCTCTGTGTGTTTGAGACGTGCAAGACCCTCTAAATCTAAAACATGTGGAACAAGGCAAGGACTCCTCTCACTTTATTCTTACCTAAGTGTTTTACTGCTTGGGACAAGGGTAGTAAAGAATTACTTTTCAGTTTACGCTCTTCCCTATTGATTTTTTTAACCACATGAATAGATAACCAATTCAAAAAATACATACGACTTGTGTTTTTCTAGAAGCATACCCTAAAATAAGAATTTTTATGTAGTTTAAAGTGATGTAATCTCAAGAAATCTTGATAAAGAAATAAGGAAGCAAGACAAGAAAGAAGGAATCCAATAAAATGTACATTAGCAAACAGCCATTGTGGGCAACTGGAAAATAATCCCATGGGGCATTCCAGTCTGCTGTACGCACAGGCAGAGGTGGATTGCAGACAATAGAGAGATCTCTCAGTCCAAGAATCTCCAGTGCCGGCAGCTGCAAATCCAGTAGGCATGCTCCAAAATGGTTTGTTTTGGGGGGACTATGAACAGGGCACTGGCAGTATGTGTTTCAATTTTTAAAATATTTCTTTTTTTTTTAAGAAAATAAATATTTGCATAATGCCAAGTTAAAAAATGAAGTTACATTCTTCCGCATTCCAAAGTTCATGCAAGTCAGATGTAGCTTTACTATGGTGAAGGAGCATGCAATAATATTTCTAAATATTAGCAGCCCTTAGCCCTGCAGTGCCATTGGGGCTAACCCTAACATGTTTCATACAGTATAAAAATAGAATTAATCATTGCACAATAAATACGAACACTTGCAATCTTGGCTACTGTTAATGGCTGCATTTATAAATTCAACAGTTTTTTTTTTCAGTATTATTTCCCAACATACTCCAAGGACCTTTATAAACACTTTGTATACATTTGCTTACAAAATCCTTTAAAACCAAATCAATGCTTTATCTTTTCCATGCCTCAGGCCAGGAAAAACCCACAAATCTCTGATATTATATAGAAATACACCTATTCTCAATGGACATAAGCATCCTTTACTCCTTCCCTCTCTCTCTCTTTCTCTCACTCTCCTCTCTTCATTTCTCTACCCCTCTCTTTCCATGGAGTCTTTAAAGAAAAAATAAATTAATTAATTGCTTTTCCTTTAATTTAATCAGAAGTATACCACCCACAAGATTGCTTATAGTTTTTAAAAGGATTGATCTTTATAAGAAAACTAAATCATGATGTTGTGAGTCTGGACTTGATGGTCCTAAAATGTCAAAATGCATGAAGCAGCAATTAATTCTTATCAGTAGAGAAAGCAGGACCTATAATCCTGTTTAGAATAAGGCACTCAAAATGAATAACCAATAATACTCCATTTGCTTGGTCTATTTTTTTTCCACTTCATATGTAGTCCAAATATTTCTCTTTTAATTTTTGGAGCACTGTTGTTAAATGCTAGAAAGAGCTCCTATAAAGTTAAATTTTAAAGCTTCACATTATGAATTGTATTTTTCTTAAAAAAACAACAAACAAATATATCATGTGAGCAAATATAATCATTACCGATGGCCATAATCATGCTGCATATGTAGGTACAGATATAGGTTGGGAGAGTTTTCTTGGTTGATGAAAATTGCTCATATTAAGTTATATACATGTATATAAAATAACTAGCTAATTTTAAAAGACTAATTCTTTTTCTTAAAACAAAGGAAGAATACAGATATAGTCTGTAAATTCTAAGCATTTTTTGTAGACAAAAATAATCTAGTTGTCTCCTCATAACACAAAATGTTTTCATTAGGAATTTAATTCACTGAATGTCTTGATTTCTCTACCACTTAAGAAGATTTTATGTTGTGTCTGTATAAATTTCTTCCTTGCTGTAAGATATTATTTTAAAAGGCAGAAATGTACTGTGGTATAGACAACATGCTGCTTTTTCCCCATGTCTACAAACACAGACTTCAATATAATTAAGGGGGGAGGAAGACAAAACAAAACATGCTTCAATATAGAATTGTCACCTACAAGAAATACACAAATACAAGAATATCTATTAATTTGTAGAAAAATCCTTCTCCCTTTCAGCCAGAGCATACAGTTTAGCAACAAACATGATACTCATGGCTATTGGAAATGTCTAGTTTCATTTTCACTTTATTGAAAGTGTTCTCATCTTGTGATTATTCTTCCATCTACCATAATAATCCTTTGTGGCATGCTACATGGTTACTATGCAGGGATGCTGTCTTCATAGGAGCACAAATTCAGGAGTACATAAGAATAAGGAGCATCTGTCCAGGCTAAAATCCATTAAAATGACTAATTCCATTGTCTAAAGCCAAATGCAATAACTATTTTTAAGAAAATAAGATACTGAGATATAATTGTTCCTAAGAGTTTCTGTAAGATTTCTTCCAGTTTTCTAATTATTAAAAAGACATCCTTAGGGTCTAGGTACCCATCAAGGTGTAAGAACCCACAAGCACAATCACAGCTAATGCTTAGGTGTCCATGAGTCAAATCAACAGAATTGAGTCAGGAAATGAAGAGGTACATAGTTCTCAGGGTGACTGGTGATATCTAAGCAGAAAATAAGCCATAGAGAAAACACAACTGTGAGTTTCCTACTTGATCTACAGGGAATTTCTCAAGGGGTATAAAGAATTGTAAGTTTTAAACACTTCTGGAAGGTACAGACCAATGCAAAGCACCAAGCTGGATTGAGATGTTCCTCAACTCTTCTAGAGAATCATGTGTTTGCTAATAAAAAGTAGCACTTAGATATTAATATCAAATACTCCAACAGTGTAATATATAAATCATGTTTCACTCCTTTCTGCAGTTCATATGCTAGCAGTACTGAAAACAGCTTTGAGTTACACTGGCTCGTCTGATGTCCAGTTTCAAGGTAATTGAGAAACATGTAGGTTATATCTCCCAAGGCAAAGAGAGAGAGCTAAAAATAATCTATTCAGTCTGGATATTTTAGGTCAAAGGAAAATACTTTCCACACGGGGTAGCTGAGCTCTCCAATATCAGGGACCCCAAATCTCCCCCAGGAGCATCTGAATTATCTACTTAATTGCTCTAATTACCCAACTTTGTCAACACAACCTTAATATCTTCTTAGATATCTCCCAATACTCTAAATTCTCTTGGATGCCAGTAAATCCAATTTGTTTACTTTCAATACTTTGGGAAAAATAAAACATTTACTTTATCAAAGCCCATTTAATTAAAAAAAAAAAAACTTTAAAAAATTGTTCCAAATTGCTAAAATACTTAGGCTTCTGAAAAGTTTGATGACTAGGTTAAAACAGTCATAGAAGGCTCTTTTAAACAGTGTCATCAAGCATGATTTAAACCATTCTAGTTCTGAGAAACCAGTCCTCGAATGTTCATCAAGATGGTATTGCTCAAAAAGGTTCAATTAGATTAAAAAAGAAACAGAAACAAATATGGGTAATTAATTTATTAATAGCTTGATTGTTACCAGGATTTTGAAAACGTGGGCTCTGTGGCAGGGAGACATGCACACACAGTTCTAATTAACACCAATCACAAACGCTAATGGTAGAACCTACTGCTTAAGTAAATGAACATCCTCACCCCTGCTGCTTTGAAGAGTCTGATAGGCATGCACTTTATTGACAAAGTAAGCTAATTTACAGAGTGATTGTCCAAGAGGGAACTGCTGTTTATTTGCAGAGTTTTTCCCATTGAACTCACAGGGCAAACATTGCACTTAAATTGTTAATTAAAATATCAACAGATAAAAATGTAAACATTGGGTTTTCTTCAGAGTAGACTGACATATACTCCTTCAGAATCAAATGCCCTCCTGATCATTGATTTCTGAGAAATGAGAGTACGTTCTCTGAAAAGGTTAGGAGGCTGAGCCTGATTTGTACCCAAAAAAGAAAACTTATGAGGATAAAATCACAAACACTGACTCAGCTTGTCGACATAGAGTAGCCAGAAACCTAAGGAGGTCTCTACTTTTTTTTATTATGCCTTTAGTGACAGCCATCTGCACTTACCAGATGTGAGCATCCTAAGAAAAGCTTAAAAGTGGAGTGAAGACAGGCTGCTGGTGGAGTGTTTTTCTTACAAAATCGTCATAAAGGTCAGGAAAGAAAGAGGCCCAGTATCTACTTAGCTCCAAAACAAAGTGACTCTAGCTTGAAACAACAACAAAAAAAGTGTTGGGCTTTTACTGACAATGTACAAGTTAATTCTGGAAACCAAGGCTGTATTACTGTGAAATACAAAAGTAAGTGAATAAATGCACCATAGTTTGATCTGTTTTGGCTGGTTTCTTTCTAAGGCATTCTGTCTATCCTATCTCCTTTGTCTACATACCCAAGAGAGATTCCCACTTAGTTCTTTCCTTAGAATGAAGAAGGTGCATCCTTGCTATTCTGAATAAAGACTGGGGTTCGTTCTGGAAATGTACCTGGTGATAGAAGAAATATGACCTTCAATGATATACAAATAAGTAATGTTCCTGAAATTCACTTCTCTGGGCCTAACTTTTCTTTTCAAACTAAATTTTGAAGAAACTCAGATGTGCTTCAGGAATTGCAAGGGGAGGTAGAGGGAGGAGGATTCCAGATCTCCATTGCATCCACCAGAGCAGCACATTATTCATCTGTATTCAGTACCAGCATTCTATCCAACAGCTAATGTGAAGAAAGGCTTCCATAGCTGGAGGAAGACAGGGGTGGGGTATAAGGGATGGGGGAAGTTAGGAGAAGAGGCTCCTTTACTAGAAGACTTCACATTTTCCCTTAGCTATATAATTAATAGTCTATATATTTTTACATTCTTTTATTTACTAATTTTTAAAATTGGTACAGTGTAATTGTACATATTTATGGGGTACAGTGTGATTTCTTGATATATATCTATGTTGTATAATGATCCAATCAGGGACCATTAGAGCATATTCTACATTACTAAGTGACTATTTTAAATGGCAGACATCTTCAGAGGTGTGTGTGCAGGTGCGCACACACACGCATGAGAGCGAGAGGAGGGAGATTGAGAATTTGAACGGATGAGCTTATTTGTTTATACGCCTGTTCCTTATCACATGGGAAATAAGAAGGACAAAGTAACTGCCAAGTGATTGAATGTTGTGGATTGCCCATTTCCCCACTGTACTTTAAGAAGTATTAGAGCTAATACTTCACCAACCAAACAGAACAAACAAAATAACTTGTACAATGCTCTTCAGTGGAT
Organism: Rhinopithecus roxellana; assembly: GCF_007565055.1. Lineage (NCBI taxonomy): Eukaryota > Metazoa > Chordata > Mammalia > Primates > Cercopithecidae > Rhinopithecus > Rhinopithecus roxellana. Next base: position 179,123,182 of record NC_044551.1, read on the forward strand.
TCAGGAAGCGAGCTGATGGGCCATTTGTTATGGTTTCCTCATCTGTAAAATGCCATCCTCACCAAATAGAATTATTATGAAGACGGAATAAAGCACTTAAAAAATTTCAGCATTTGGAGGTACCTTGGGGCTCATCTGTTGAAGCTTTTAATTCAGTATCCGATAGAACTCTCAGGTGAAGTTACAAATGTAAGCCACATCTGTAATTTTAAATTTTCTAGTGGCTTCATTAAATAAGTTAGAAAAAGGTGAAATTAATGTTAGCAATATATGTTATTTAGCCCAAATAAAAAAATATTATCATTTTAACATATAACCAATATAACAATTGTTTAGATTACATGATTTTTTTTTTCTTGCAAGAAAGAAAGCTAAATAAGAGATTATATTTTTTTTCACGAAGTTTTTGAAATCTGGTATGTTATTTTGCACTTCTATCTCATTGCAATTTGAACTTAATCATATTTCAATTGCCCAGTGGCCACATGTAGTTAGTGCCTATGGTACTGGAGAATAGAAATCTGTTTTGAATGATCTGCATGCAGGTAAGGTATATTAAAACAATTCATTTCATTTCTCTCAAAAAATTACTAAAAGGGAAACTAAAGTCACTACAGATATTCTAGCAATGAGAGGGCTTAATCAGGGCCAAAACTATTCTCTGTATACTTGTCAGTATCTCTACCAGCACAAGACTCTCCCAAAGCTGCTCTCCAGGCCTGGTGGGACAAGCTCAAGAGTTAGGAGATAGTGTTGAGGAAATGGAGCTGTCTAGAGCTAGAATGGTTCCAGGAAGAGTATCAGTGACATCCCTGGGCCCAGCATCCAAGTGATTTGCCTGTCCTACCAGCCTGCAGGAGGTGTGTTGAGTAGCTAAAATAATGGCAACTGAAAAAGTCCATGACAAGAAAACTTTTAGTTCATTAGTAATAGTTGAAAACCAAGTTCTTGCTAACTTTTTATCAAACCATTAATGAAACCAAAATAATACTCTTATTCTCTGTGGGTTCCTATAGCTCTTTAGGTATTGTGCTGTGATAGCATTTACCACGATGTTCTGTAATTATTCACGTGTGTACTTAGTTTCCCCGTGAGGATGAAGAACTATGTCATGTTCATCTTTTTCCTTACACTTCCGTTCACAAGGCCTGACACGAGTTAGTACTCAATACATGTCAAATAAATAATTGACTGCTTGAAGAGGATTTATATTTTTAAAATGTCAAGGTAAAATATTAATATCAAATGTTATTTCATAGCATATTTTCTTATTAAAAATGTCACAATGCTCATTGATGAAAATGTGGATTAAAAAGAAAAATTATGGGCAACATCAACATTTCTGAAATAATTTTTAAACCTTCTGTTATTTCTTTCAACTATTTTTTCCCTTTGTGTAGGACACAAAGACACATACTGTTTTTTTCACTCCAAAATCTCATATTACATCACATTTAAATTTCATTAGCCTGCTTTTTATACTAACTATATTGAGAAACTTTTTCTATGTCAGTGCATATTAGCTTACCACATTGATTAACAAAACACACATTTGCTATGAAAAACTTTGAGCATTCCAAAATTAGAGAAAACAATATCATGACAATACCCAATTGTATCCAATGACCAAGTTTAATAATATCAATATTTTTCCATTTTTATTTTGTTAAGTCCCTCATATTTATGTTTCTTAGCACATCAATTTCAATAATGGTATTCTATTCTGTTTTTTAATAGACAAAAATTATTTAACTACTGTACTATTTTTAGCATGTAGAGCATTACAAATTTCCAATGCTCTAAATAATGTGCAAACAAACAATACTACAGCTAAAGTTTTGTTCTTGTCAATATTTGTCTTCTTCTGATAAATTCTTAAAAGTGGAATGGTTAGATCAAGGGCCTTGCAAAATTGCATTTTGCTGTTTATTGCCAAATAACCCTCCAAAATTGTTGTACCTATTTATAATCTATTTGTGTTATAATTTGTTTGCCAAATTGATAAAAATGTATTTTATTACTATAATTTAAGTTTCATTACTTGTGTTTTTCATGTTCAATAAATATTTAATATGCTTTTCTTTGAGAATTACATCTTTCTGTCTATTGGCCATTTCTATTGGTATACTTGTCTCTGCTTACTGATTTATAAGACTTATTTCTATCTCAAGGATATTAACATTTTGCAACATAAATTGCAAATATTTTAATCCATTTTTTATTTGCCATTAATTTTGTCATATGAAAATTGACAAATAAAATTTCTGATTTTATTTCATTAAAGCAAAGTTTCTCCATTTGAATATTATATATATGTTTGTATTTGTCTAAACTTTTTCTAGTACTTTTGGTTTTTAGCATGTATATCTTGGGGATACACATGCATTTTCTTTTTCAATTACAAGCGAATAATTCCAATGACATTGACTGAGGCATGTATTGTTTTTTATCATGATCATATATTAAATACTAATATATTGGGATTGAGTTTTGAATACTATATAGTGTGGTCCTGATCTTTCTCAGGTATTGCTTTGTCAGTACTACATCATATTATTAGGTTAGTGCAAAAGTAATGGCAAAGACCACAGTTACTGTTGGACCAACATAACGTTATTGCTGTTGTTATTATTCTGGTGGTGATTGTGATTTTTATGCTATAATATCTGGTTAAACAATTTCTTATCCACTAGTTTCTTTAAGATTTTCTTTGCCATTATCTTATATTTAGAGTCCAGATAGCTGCCAGAATTATTTTCAATAATATCTCAGTTTTTTTTTTCTTAAAACCTTAAATTTTTGGGGAAATATCTTGCCTCTTTCACATTGCTCCCACCTCTGTATGCTAAACCCAGGGACAGCTAACCGCCTTTGTAAAGAAGATAAAACTGTTCCTAGTCATTTCCTGCCACTCATGCCTCTGTCACCTTCTGTCACCCCAGATGCTTCATGGTCTCACTTCGCTAGGATCTGACCTCTTTAGGTAGCTGAAACATAGAGTTGATTTACCAGTGTTCTAATACAGCAACCAAATGAATGAGGGAACAGACATTGTCTCAAGAGCCTACTTACACCTATGAAACAGCATCTTCTAGAAACGTAATCACTTAACCTAATTTTCTCTACATTTATTTCTATATCACTTTCTCTTTCCACATACAGTTATACTATTTCTTGCTTAACAATTTTTAAAGTAATTCACTCTTTAAAATAATGCAAATGTCTACTTTAGCTTTGTGTGAAAGAATGTGTATGAGATAATGGGTTTGATTTATTATAACACTTAAAAAACTACATATAAAAATAAATATGTAACTATTCAAAAATATTTCTCTACCACAGAAGCCATCTTACACACGACATGACATGCATGAATCAATTTGGGAAATACTGTTTTAATTCAAAGGTTCATGCCAGTGATTCCCAAACTTATTTGCACTTTTGATCACCTAGAGATCTTTGAAAAATGTCCAACTCCAAGTCACTCCCCAGATCGATAAAATTACAATAAATGGGAGTGGGACAAGGGCATCCATATATCTAAAGTCCCCCAGGTAATTTCAACGTGCAGCCAAATTTGAAAAGCACTGGTTCATTTTGTTTAAGTCGCAGCCCTCTGTGCTGTCTATGGTGACTATGTTGGGACTCTTCCCATCCAAAGCTATCGTTGCACAAGGACACCTGGACAGTTTCAAAACTTCAAAGTTTTCTAGCTTTATAATCTTAAATTCATTTCTTCAATCCTCAGTTTCTTTACCAATAAAACAAACATAACTTATCTGAGCCTTATAACAGATTTTCTTAAAGCTTCTTTGAGATTCGCCTGCTTCACATTCACCTGCAGATACTTGTTAAGACATGGAGCACTCATCTCTCTCTCCCCCTTCCTCATCTAGTGACATTAAATCTGTCGGGGAGGGACTCAGGAATATGCCCATTTACCAAGTGCCCCAAGTAATTTTCATAATGGTAAAGTCTGAGTTATTCCGAGTCCTAAGGATGTGAAGCGGATGATGTATGTGAAAGCACATTACAAACCGGTACACACCCTACTGAAACAGGCTATGATCAGAAAACCAAAAATAAAATGCTACATTCCATAAAACCTTCTTACTTTATACATTCTTCTATCCCTTCTCCGATATTCTGTTTTTTATTGGAATGCACAATTTCTTCCTTGGGCAGAGAAGGACTAGAGGGAATACTGCTTGATCTCCTGGCTGGCAGCATTTGTGCGCCTTGGTGGCTGTAGACAAATAAACCTTGTGCCAGGAAGTCTTTTCAGAAGGGAGTTCCTATTCCTAACCATTTATTTTACAAGTGAGCCAGGGTGGATCTATTGTAAAGATGATACTTTTATCTTAACTAGGGCTACAGAAATCTGAATTAAAAGTTTGTCCATCTTGGCCGGGCGTGGTGGCTCACGCTTGTAATCCCAGCACTTTGAGAAGCCGAGGCGGGCGGATCACGAGGTCAGGAGATCGAGACCACAGTGAAACCCCGTCTCTACTAAAAACACAAAAAATTAGCTGGGTGCGGTGACGGGCGCCTGTGGTCCCAGCTACTTGGGAGGCTGAGGCAGGAGAATGGCATGAACCCGGGAGGCGGAGCTTGCAGTGAGCCGAGGTCGAGATCGCACCACTGCACTCCAGCCTGGGCTACAGAGTGAGACTCTGTCTCAAAAAAAAAAAAAAAAAAAAAAAAAAAAAGTTTGTCCGTCCTGCAGGGGAACCAAGGTCTGGATGAGAAACCCTTGCTAGATTTTGCACACTTAGGTGCAGATGCAAAAGGATGTGTTTTTGTCTTAAAGTTTATTAATCATTTTGTCACCAGTGAAACTATAGCAGCGATTAATCACACATGTAATCTACAACAGCTCTTCTGTTGGACTTCTAGTCCTAGTATAAATTATCATGTCAAGGGTTAATCCATTTGATTTGCTTTAATCCTCTGTTTTCATTCTTTTTTTCTTTCCCCCCAACTGCACCCTGTTTACTCAGCTTTTGTGCAGAACGGTTTCAATTGTCTGTTTGACAATTGCAATCTGAATGATTAATAACAGTGATGGAAACTTGACCAAGAGTTCAACAAACCATGAATGAAAACATTGAGCCCAAGGTCAGCACAGGTTACGTTTATGCTCTATCATCAAAAACAAACAAACAAACAAACAAAAAACAAGAAAAAGAAAAGCAAAATAAAGTAGGGCTGAGGTGAGGGAGAAAAGCAGCTTCTTCAGGCATTAATGCCTTCTCCCTGAAGATAATCTGAATACAGCTTGTCTGGCCATTTCCCCCCAAACAGAGCCGTCTGTTATTAGACTTGCTGTATAGGCCACGCAGCCTGGTGGAACGGCCCACTTCAGCAATTTCAAATCACAGTTAAATGCTGATGTCTCTAGGGCTTTGACTACTGCAAACAAAGTGAAATGGCAAGTTGCATAAGCTTCCCTAAAGTGTGCTATAGGATCATGTAAATTTCTCATGATGGCTATTAAGAGGCCTAAGTTCGAGTCAGAACATTTTACAGTCAGTGCTACTCACGGAGCCTTTTGTTCAGGGCTGAGAGGGCGCCTATCTCAAACCAACAAGTACCGGTACATGGTATCATTAATTTGGCACCTGGCAGTCCAGATTTTCAAACTTTTATGCATCTGATGGAGGATTGCATTTAATGTGAATGAAAGACTCTTACATTGCAAGAGGAATATTTTAAACAGAAGGACTAATGCAAAGCCATTGGATACCAAACACTCAGTAAATATTAAGTAACTATAAGGACCTCAAAGGGTGGGTCCAGTAAGTGGAGAAATGAAACTCAGCCACCATATATGGCAAATCAGATATGACTAAGCATAAAATAAACATATGGCAGAATTTTCTAAAAGTTGGTCATTATGTAAAAAAGTGTACAATTTGATTATCCTCAAAAGCTTGTTTTGGCCCAACACGAAGTTAATAAAATAAAAAATTAATTTGACAGATATTTAAGATGTGGCTTTGTGGCAAACACCAGGAGTGCCAGAGTGAAGGAAACATACAAGGTGTTTGCCCTAAAGGAGCCTATATTTGATAAGACGAACAACAAACAGCAATAGTAATCAACTCTTCTAGTTCATTAGGAGAGCAATCCTAAATGTCACATCTACTTTTGATTCAAACACGAGGCAGGGAAATACTGGGTAGAAGAGGGTGGTTCCCCAGCAAAGGCCCCACCCTCAAGCCTGGATACCATAACCCTAAATGAGAACAGCTATCCCTGTTTTCCCAATCAAATGTTGCTTTTTCCAAAATTGCCCTGGCCTGCCACACTCCCCATCCTGTACCCATAAACCCCCCAAACTCTGCTAGCAGAGCAGCAGGGAAGTGCAGCAGAAAAGGAGAGAAGAGAAGAATTGTCTGAACGTCAAGAAGAGTTTGGCTAGGGACAGCTGAACTCCAGGGGAAGATTATCTTCCCACTCCATCCCCTTTCCAGCTCCCCATCCTGCTGAAAGCCACCTCTGTCCTCTGTCACTCAATAAAATCTCTGCATTCACCATCCTTCAAGTCCCTGTGACCTGATTCTTCCTGGATGCTGGACAAGAACCCAGGCACCAAGAGGGCAGGGTGTAAAAGGCTGTCACCCTGACTCTCCACTGAGCTAGACAACACATAGTCATCTGTGGACAGCAACTGCTAAAAGAGCATTAATTGTAACACACTCCTAGATGCTGCCATGGGGCTGGAACCCAAAAGCACTTACCCTGGCCCTGGCACCCACTTGTCTGTGTGTGCCCCATCCCACAAGGGGTTTGAGTGTGGTGGCAGCCAATTAAGTGAGCCACACCTCTGTCACAAGTCCTGTGAATGGGGTCAAGGGAACCCTCCTGTCTCACTTTCACCAGGGACCAGTTGGAATGGAGAATTCATCTTTTGAACCCCACCTTTTTAAATGTCAGTCAGCATGAAGTGAAATACCTTACTCACTTAGAGACTAAATATTTGCTGATCATGTGATAGATAACCAGTGGCATTTTGAGCTTAATAGTTAAGAAGTTGACACAATGAAATAAAATCCAGGATATTTTGCGATCAAAATAGGCTAAGGCAGAATTTAAACAAGGTAAGAATTAAAGATAAACTGAATAAAGCATTCTAGGCAAAAACTCACTTTTCTTTGACTTCATTGAATTACAAACACATTTCTGAGATGTTAATAATGACAAGATGTTACTTTTATTTTGTTAAATAGGGTTTTTTCAATCCATATTTAAGTTCACAGAAATACTAAATACATTGCTAAACATGCCAAGTGCATTTTATAAAAGCTGGTATATATGTTGATAGGAGTAAATGTCTATATTTGGGATGTTTTATTTAAACATAGACATTCAGTGATTATCACAGTTGCTATTCACTTCAATTGGTGCGGGAGACTACATAAATACAAGACCAGTAATTTTATTTATAAAGAAGAAAGTATGCTTTTTAGATCACAGTTCAAGTCCATCATATGAATTCACAATATCCTCTATTTTAACAAAAAAAGATTTTAAAACATACACACATATATGTAAAGACTCACAAGTAGGGCTACCTGAAAATAGTTAATTAAAGGAGGAGATACTATAAGCATAGTTAATTAAAGAAGAGCTACTGTAAGTATAATTTAACAGAATGTTTAATCAATTCAGATATTATAAATACATTTATTAATGAATGAAAATTTTGTCACTCAGGGCCGCTAAGAGAGGAAGAGTCAGAAACTCTTTCATTGATCAAAATTATAATTATCATTCCACTCTCTGGCAAAAAGACACTGAGTGGAAGGTAAAGACTTCAGTCATTCTGGATTTGTGTCCTGTAGTCAATAATTTAATAGTAACAAAAGAACAATAATAATAACAATAGTTATCAATTCTATAAGCAATATAGCAAGGACACTGATAACAACAACAGCATTCATAGCAACTCCCATTAACAGAATGTTTATTAGACGCTTGCACATGAAATCCATGTCTTACAGTTAACCCTGTAACATCCCAGCACCAGAATGGAAACACATGCTGTGAAAAGAGCTACTTCTCTGATACTCAGAGAAGTAACTTACATCGTAGCTTACATTGGTTGTTTTTGTACTCCCTCTTTTGATTTCTAGGGCTGGATCTTCATTCCTATTTCCATTTCTTTGTAATAAATTCCTCTAGCTTAGGTTTCAAGGGCCCTTTGAGAGATTGTCTCTCAATGACCTTTTCTACAATCCTTCCAAGAGTGGGCAAGAAAAAAATGTATAATTGTCATAGGCTATGAGAGAAGACTAAGATATTAAATAATTAGCAAGTTTCAAAAGATACTCTGAGATCTAATGCTGAATTGTATAATGCCAACAATTCCTATGGTCATATTTTGGAAGAGAGGAAGCATAGTGAGATAAACGGCCTGAGTGAAAGGAAATACGGAATTCAGCCCCAATCACAGATGGCCTAAAATCCAGTTAGAGTCCAGATCTAAGTGTAAATCTTTAGGGGACACTGAAGGTCTAAGAGCAAGATTGAAGTAGTGTTAAAATTTGTACTGGGGCATGGAAGTGAACCTTTTCCCTCTGGCTTTCCTAATTTTAATACCTATCTGTGCTTACACAACCAATAAAATTGTGCATATCTGCCCCAACCATGCAAACCTCAAATGCTACATATAATGACATTCAGTTAGCTTACTCAAAATAAAAATTATTGTGCACATTATAATGAAACCTTTGCCATTATCCATTCCACATGTCCATATTAACTGTTCATAAATTCTATGTGTGTGTTTTTGTGTGGATAATTACTGTATCAAAATGCATGATATCATAAGGACAAATTTCTTAGCAAATCTGTGAAAGGAATACTTAAGTACTCAGCATCTGCCATTGAGTTTGAACTTTCCAAAGCCGTGGGGTCTAAACAAATGCTTTTAAGATGAATCACAGATTACATTTACTTAACAAGAATACTAAAATCTATATGGACTTTTAGCTGTCAGGTGTCCTTAGCTGCTCTTTACTATGTGATTTACTTTCTTTTGCCACTCTTAAACAGGTGCTTTTATTTTTGTAAGGGGAAAGATAAGTTTTCTGTTATTTAAAAGTCCAGACTATTTAGTTTGAGCCCAAGTTCCCAAAGAACATATACATCTCACTTGAAACCACAGTTTTGAAACTAAGAGAGGTTGGACTGAAACAGATGATAGGACAGGTTCTAATCTTCTGGGAGTGCAGAGTCTAGGCTGGGGGAGTTGTGGCACTTGTTGGTCAACAGTGGGAGGAACTGGATAGGACACAATATAGGGCCAACATTTGAGTACCGTCTGTATGGATATTATGGTCTATTGAGCAGCCTTGGTACCGGCTTTCACACCATTAACACCAATGGCTTTCCATCTTCATCATTTTACCAGCTATAATACCATGAGAATGTATTGAAGAGGCACCATTTTGAACAAGTGATTATTTTCCCAGCTGCATCTCAATTATGCTTTAAGAATGGAAACCACCTAAAGAGTAATTTAGTAGCAGTTCTCAAACTATGTTCTTTCAAGTTTATAGTGGTCTCTTTCGCCACCATGAAATAATTTGGAGTTATCTGATGAGATAGATCCCAGGAGGTAGGGTTTCGAACATTTAACCTCTTCATTAACCAGTCATTCTCCTATTTTCTGCTTTAGATATTCAGATTGAATACATTTCATTTTAAAAAAAGGAAAACTAAAAGGTGTGTGCTACTCTTGCCCCAAAAGAAAAAAAAGAAACAAAGACAAGAAACACGTTTGTAACATTCGATTTTTAGGACAGTGAAACTATTTTGTATGATACTATAATGGTGGGTACCTGTCATTATACATTTGTCCAAACATAGAACTTACAATACCAAGAGCATCAATGGCATGTCTATGTTGGTTCCTCAATTGTAACAAATGTGCCACTCTGGTGGGGAATGTTGGTAATGAGTGCGACTATGTATGTGTGAGGGCAGAAGTATGTAGGAAGTCTCTGAACAGCAGTCTTCTCCCTTTTCTGTAGTTTGTGTTACCCATGGTGCAGTACAAAATATTTTGAGAGAGAAAGACAGAGAGAGAGAGAGCACACTCACATAACTTTTGTTATGATACGTTGTTAAAAATGTTCTATTTTGTTTCAAGTTATTGTTGTTCATCTCTTACTGTGCCTAATTTATAAACTTTATCATAAGTATGTACGTATTATAGGAAAAAACATAGAATGTATAAGGTTCAGTACTATCTGAGATTTCAGGCAAACACTGGGGTTCTTAGTATGTAGCCCTGGAGATAAGGGCAGACTACAACACTTTTCACTCACAACTTTGTTTACAAGTTTGTTGTGAACCTAAAACTGCTATGAAAAATAAAGTCTATTAAAAGAAAAAAAATAGCACATTTTTAAAACCATTGATCTAGTCTCATGGAAGAAATTATCCCAGAGAGGGGATAATGCTTTGCCGTAAGTCACCGGGTTCATAAGTGTCATCACTGATGAGTTTCCTGGGGTTGCGATTTTAATATTGTTTCAAGACACGATCACATTTTACAGGATGGCAAATGCAATGATCTTTTTGTTACATGAACTGTTTCTACGTCTCAGATAAAACATGTGCATAGGAAATGAGGCTCCTTCTTCTTGGTCTACTATTTCTTTATCACACTTCACTGCTATTTAGGCAGCCAAGCTTTAAGGCTGAAACTGAGCTTTTAGGAGGTTCTAATTAAATTGAAAATATGTTATATGAAATAAGACATTAACTCTATGGTAAATATGAGTATATGTAGAGTTGATAGGGGCAAACAGAACCAAACGTGGGTGAGGGTTAGAAGAATGGTAGTAGGAACAGTTATGTCTAGAGAGGGTGAGATAGGTTCAGGAAGGGGTTTGGAGGAATGATCTACCCAGAAGATCCTAGTGGGATGAGGCTTGAACACACACACACACACACACACACACACACACACACACACACACACACCATCCTGGGACAGCAATCCTCAAGATATTCTTAATACAAAAAATAAATAGAAACTGGGGCTGGGTGCAGTGGCTCACACTTGTAATCCCAGCACTTTGGGAGACCAAGGTGGGCAGATCATGAGGTCAGGAGATCGAGACCATCCTGGCTAACACAGTGAAACCCCATCTCTACTAAAAATACAAAAATATTAGCCAGGTGTGGCGGCGGATGTCTGTAGTCCCACCTACTCAGGAGGCTGAGGTAGGAGAATGGCGTGAACCCGGGAGGCGGAGCTTGTAGTGGGCCTAGATCATGCCACTGCACTCCAACCTGGGCGACAGAGCAAGACTCCATCTCAAGGAAAAAGAATAATAAATAAATAAATAAATAGAAACTGCTTGGGACTTTGTATCTCATACCTTGCAACCAGAGTATAAGAAAAAAAAAAAAATCAAATAGTTCTAGACTTAAAATTTAACAAGTGTTTTTTGTTAAATGACAGACAGTTGTAATTTTTAGCAATTGTTTGCCCTCATTATTATATAGGGAAAGGCCTGGCACAAATACAGCATGTAGGAACAGGAACCCTTTCTAGAGTATGGAAGAGTTGAATTTGAAAAATAGAATGATGAAAACTATTTTTCATTGACATTTTCTTTATTTCCTTGCCAAATATGAGGCCCAGGTGCTAGCTAAAGCAAATCAATCACTGAGGACAAGTACAGATAATTAGTTCTTATATATATTTTTAAACTCTTAGATTTTCATTAAATTATTATGCCTTGATTTCATGGGCCAATTTCTCACGACTTGCTAGAGTTTAAAGCCAATACATTGTATGATTGGAAAATGATGAGTTTCCTGGAATTGTGATTTTTTTAATATTGTTTCAGGACACATTATCACATTTTAGAAAATAATGATAAAAAATGATATTTTTGTTGTGTGAAATGTTTCAGAAACACACATAAAAACATGCACATAGGAAAGCAGACCATGCCCATCTGCTGTTCCTGAGATTAAAGTTAGTATCACCCAATTTAATAAACATTTTCAAGGGGAAATATGACAGAGCTTTGAGTTTTAGTTTTGGGTATTTTAAGAAGAATGCACATACAAAACTGTTAGAACAAAAACGCATTCATGTATCATGAATACCGTGGAAGAGATGGTTGGGATTGACAGAAGGAGAGTTCTATACATTCCCTATCCAATGTAATGAGCAGCCCCAGGAGGAAAGGCCTCAGACTGAGTTTTTAATAATGATAACCATAGATTCTGGCAGATAGGAAGAAAGAGTCAGTCCTGGACATGAAAATTCCCATGAGCAAATTCAAATGACTTCATGATGAGTAAAGGCAGAGAAAGGCAGGCAATTTAGCTTGACTATAATTGAAAGCCTGGATCTGCTGGAGGTGAGCAATTAGCAGGAAGCAAATGTGGTAAAGTGTTCTGCATTCTTGGAGCAAGGAGGCAAACGTATCCAAATAGTTAATTCTGTTGATTTCTTTGATTGAACATGATTGTTTCTTGCAGGCACCAGATTTTCTTTTTTCACCTGCAGAGCATACGGGGTGGAGACAGGGGTGTCCTATAATTGGGACATTACAGAATGCTAGACTACATTTTTCATGAAATCAGCCTATCTTGCTTGATTACTTGAGAAGCTCCTTCGAAACCAACTCTCTGCGGTTGTGTTAATGGGAACTGGAACCTAGACCTAGTTCTGGGCAAATCAGAGCTTGCCATTCTCATACTCTTTTCTTAGGGACCTTCAGAAAAGTCCAAGATCTTTAGCCAGGTTTTCAGGCTCCCCCATCACTTGGCCCCTGCTGACTCTGCTGGATCATTTATCCATTTCTTACCTAATTAACTTTTACTTCTCTTTATAGATGTGGCTCAGGGTTTGACTCCTCCGGGAGGCCATTTATGGTCACCCGTCACTTCTAGCAGGGTTTTGTTCTTCCCTAGTGTCCCCGTAATAACCCGTAGATATTTCCATTATTGTATTTTCCACATTATTGTCTGTTATCTGTTAATTGTTGGTTGTTCCACTAGGCTATCTTGCTCATTGTTATTTCTTTACCTTCCGAGCCCAAGGTTTTCCATATATTTAATAGTCAGTATATGCTTGAACTAAGGAAGACATTATCCATGAATAAATTTGAGTTTTGTTTTAGGCATTATCCTTGTGTGGTGATAATGTCCTATTCAGTTGACTATTTACTAAACTTTCAGCCTTACGTTTTTGAGATGCAGCTAAGATCAATTTTTATAAAACAAACTATAAAATTATCTATAAGCATTTAGAAAAGCAACCTGTGGAAAGTTTTAGAAATATTAGGTTTAGCATGTATACAGTGGAATACTCCAGTGCAGTACTCCTTAGAGGAGTACTTTTTTTTTTTTTTTTTTTTTTTTTTGAGACAGAGTCTGACTCTGTCACCCAGGCTGGAGTGCAGTGGTGCGATCTCGGCTCACTGCAAGCTCCACCTCCTGGCTTCATGCCATTCTCCTTCCTCAGTCTCCCGAGTAGCTGGGACTATAGACACACGCCACCACGCCCGGCTAATTTTTTGTATTTTTAGTAGAGACGGGGTTTCAACGTGTTAGCCAGGATGGTCTCAATCTTCTGACCCCGTGATCTACCCACCTCGGCCTCCCAAAGTGCTGGGATTACAGGCGTGAGCCACCGCACCCGACCGAGGAGTACTTTTATACTGGAGATTGTCCTTTGATCTTCCTTCCATCCACACGGTTGTTTTGGGAATTGTTAGACTGGTCACAATTGTAGCCCATATTCTAACTACAGTTTACCATTCAGTGTGGTCACCTAACCTGAGCTGGACTGATGATTCTCTCCTTAGGAATTCTATTACAGAACCAAAACAGAGAAAGCTTGTCAATCTCTTTTTGAAAGCCTAGGATATGAGACGTAATTCTTAGATATTATTAGTAATCTGATTTCCTTCCACTAGGACCAGTGAATCATAGAAAATACTTCTACAGAGAGAAAGCAGATACTGACCCTGACCAGTGGAGAAATGAGGCAGGATATGAAAAGAAAGTCCTAAATATGTTTGAGTTTGTTGTTTCAGTACTTCAGGTCTAGCCATATTCTTGTTCTTGGGTTTCAGGAATGACCTAAGTATCCTAATAATAAATCTATACTTTTGCTTATGTTCGTATGAGTCAGATCTTGGTCACTAGCAACAAAGATCCAAACTATTACAATATACTAGACAGGGTCAACGTTTGTCTTCAAATTACGCATTTCAATTATTTTTCTGATACATGACACATTTTCTTAAAATATTTCAGTTGGGTAATTGCGATCTTAATTCTGGCAACTAATTAGTAGAAAAGCAAGGTCTGTGAAAAACAACCATTCCTACACTGCGTGTGTAAAGAAGGAAATAAGAGGCAATTTAGAACTGCAGAAGCATAGAATGAATGAAGTCACAACCCTTAATTTTAATGTTCTCTCTTTTAGCTCTTAAAATTCATCTAAAATATTAGACCTTTAGTGGGAACTAACATGAAAAGAAAGGGAAAACATTTGTTCTCCAATTAAAGGCAAAATATATTTGGAAATACTGGTCAAATTTTATTCTTTAAAAATTTGCCTAGGGTTTTTCTATCATCACCTTATCTCATTTGAGTGATGAATAGAAATTTTTGTAGAGTCTAATTCCAGTAATAAGCATTTCTCTTTGCCACTGGAGACTCTTTCCCTCCTCAACGCACATCACAAACATTTCTTGATTAAACCTTCCAACAATTCTTGGAAGGAAATTGGGTGATATTTTCCGTGACTGCATGGTCTCTGAGGAGACTATCTATTGGGATAAACCAATTACAAGGACAGTAAGTATATCTGTCTGCAAAAGGATAGAAATCACAACATCCTGAAAGTCTTCCTGCTAGACTCATCAGACAGGAATTCAGTGCCAAATGAACATTTAGCTAATTCCCTAATGAAGGTCTGGCTGTGATTATAAGATGATAGCAATAAAGTCATACAAGTTTATCCAATAGGTTTTTTTCTCCCCCATACTACTTTGTGGTTACGTGTTCAAACATTTTTTATTTCATTAAGATATTGATTTGTAAATACTTTTCTTTAGGTTGGAACCAGATACCAACCAACCTTATATAAGCAGACTGAGAGAGAGAGAGGAAGACAGAAGGAGGAGCAGGAAGCAAGAAACATCAGGTTCATATTGTACTTATTTGTTAATTAATATATATCAATCTAGGCTGAGTGATGAGGACAAATATACATTTTATCATCTAATAATAAAAATACATTAATATATATTGTTTATATTGTACTATTTTTCAGTATCTTTTTATTTTATTCTATCTACTTGGAGGTCAGATATGTAGAGATAGATTATGGTATGCATAAATTTTGCATCATGCATAATCAGACAATAATTTATAAATATATACACATATTTATATATACATACACACCTACACAATGGTGAGAATAATCTGATAGCATCTTTATTTTATGGATGAGAACACTGGGCCAAATTTACTAACTCATAATTATTCAAACATTTTTTGAACAATCTAAAAGATTTCAGGTTTTGGGTTAGGTTATGGAAACTTCATATTAAACAGAAGGAAAACAAATGCATAAATAAAAATAAATGGATCTTCCATCTAGTAAGATAGGGTGAGTGAAGTGACTTACTCTACGTTGTTTTCAGATATGCTAAAATTACCTTTGCTGAGAAGAACAAGGCTTTGAGATCAAGCATTTTCTAAAGGGATAATGATACGTTCAGTTAATATATTTCACATTTTTTAAGGTTGGAGTAAACAATAACTTACAAATATTTGGGGGAAATCAAAGAGTAGAAAAAGACTACAGTGGTTATTTCCCAGTCTGTACTGCAGATATGGGTATATTCGCAACCTCGAGGGCTCTCTACATGTTGTATGATCTTCCTTTATTACATGGTCCAGGCTGCTGTCAACACATGCACTTCCATATGCTTGTTGACAAAGGTGCATTTGTAATCTCCGACAACTCTGGCTGAGTTCAACCTGCTAAGTCAATGTTCAGAAGATGTTGGTTTGACCCCAGCTTTAGAAGTGGCGGGCACACTTCACTGCTGGATCATCTGCTGCTTACTTTAAAATTCACATTTGTTTATGTCACATGAAAACGTTCATTGCTAATAGCAAAACTCAGTGTACAGGTGCATGAATTCATACTAATTCATATTAGTCCATATTTAGAAAGAATAAATAAAAAATAAGGTATTGAAAAATGCAATTCAAAAAACTGTGGCACTGTGGTGGCAGCAATGTATAGTCAATCAACCCCAGGGAGCATTTCGTACAGCGTTCTACAAAGACCCAAGGTGCTGAGATTCTAGGAAAGGCACCATTTTGCAATTTTTTTACTCAGGTCTGATTAGACAGTGTTCTGTAGGCAAATTTCTGTAGCATCATCCAATCTTGTCTTTATTCACTGATATGTTTAGTGAGAAATTGATTCATGCAATTTATTGATATACTTATTCATTGATACATTTAATGATAGATGAATTCTTTTATTTATGGATGCAAATATGATCTATTCAGTCACTGCTAGGATATGTCAGGTACTACATCAGATATCGAGATAAAAACATAAATACAACATAATATTTACCCATCATTTGTTCACAGTCTAGCAGATATCCAATAGATGACTAGGTAGGTGCAGAAATACTGATGTGCTGAGACTATTTAAAAAGTTATGGAAAGGGCCTGGCTTTGAGGGGTTCAGTATGGGCCTGAAAATTTGTTCTAATGTAAGAATCTCAAACCTCTCAATGCAAAAATATTTTGCAAATTTCTCGTTTTCTCATTGTAAAGAAATATATTCAAAGGCTTTGAGATTTCCTGTGGACTTATGGTCAGTCTTTGGAGATTAAAAAAGTAAAATAGAGCCTAGAGTTCTAACTGCCACCTTGGACAAGACCTTCATCTCTCTAAGCCTCAGTTTCCCTATCCTTAAATTAGGGATAGTAATAATTGGCTCACTAGTGATTCTTGAAGATTATATATAACAGTGACTATAAATGCGCATATTGGTGTATGACATGCAGGTAAAGCTCAACATGCGGTCACTATTATTATTTGCAACAATGCTGTAGCTCAAGAAAAATCTTTATGCAAGATTCTGGGCTTAACACCTTGGATAGAAACTAAAAATTGAACACATTGTTTTCCCTCTATTTATAATCCAATTTAGAGGGTAGGACACAAATATTCAAACCATAGAAAAAAGGCAATGCAATAATCGTGCTCCAAATTACTAGCTAGAAACAGTTGAGGAAACAAAGTTAAACTAATTGTGAAAGCAAGGATGAGGTGTTAGACATACAGAAGGTGGTTACGTTTTGTTCCAGACTCTATCCCCCCAATAAAACAAAACACAACTAAACAAAACCCACAAAAAACCAAAAACCTCACAACCACTTAAAATTCATAAAATCTCAACATTGAACCTTTCACCCAAAGATTTTTAAAATTTACTCTGATGTAACTTTAGATGATTATTCAGTCTCTGAATAAATCACTCTAAATGTAAATGGTGTTTTGAAAGCACAACGAAATTACAGTTTAGCTGTTCTGAGAGGTTTGTATTGGGAGTAGGTAAAGAAAAATGTTTTCTGTCCAGTCCCAGTGTGTTTTTGGAACTGGGCTTTCAATCCATCCCCATGACTACTATGGGAAGAGTGAGTTACTGTAGTGGCACCTTTTCCACCCCTCTGGGACTGTAGTCATGTGTCCTGGAATGAGCAAGTGATCCATCTGGACTAGTCAATCCTTTCTTTTTTTTCTTTTTTTTTAGATGGAGTCTTGCTTTGTCGCCCAGACTGGAGTGCAGTGGCATGATCTCAGCTCACTGCAACCTCTGCCTCCTGGGTTCAAGTGATTCTTCTGCCTCAGCCTCCCGACTAGCTGGGATTACAGGAGTGTGCCACCACGCCTGGCTAATTTTTGTATTTTTAGTAGAGACGGGCTTTCACCATGTTGGCCAGGCTGGTCTTGAACTCCTGACCTCAAATGATCCACCCACCTCGGCCTCCCAAAGTGCTGGGATTACAGGCGTGAGCCACCATGCCCAGCCTGGACTAGCCAATCCTTATCCTGGGATTTTATTTTGAAATCAAGGTAAGTTAAGTAGGTGCTCACTGTACCCTTACCAATCTGAACTGAACTATATGCCGAGCTTTAATGTTTAGGAAAGGTGATGACTGGGTTTAACGATTAAGTATATTTTTACTAATCAGGTTGCTGCTTTGCAGTGATGAAGAAGTTGTGAATTTTAGAATGTATAATCCAATCACCTCATTTGGGAATTGGTAATAAAGTATGGCTTATGTGAGATACCCAATCAGAGATAAAGACAGGGGAGAAGATTGTCTTTGGTAATTTTGTTATAAGTCACAAAATGTATAATTTTCATGGTAATGTGTGAGGAAAGCTTAAGATAGATGTGTGTGCTAGATTAGGGTTAAATCTTTTTCCTAGGACACAATTTTTAAGGGGCAATGAAACATTTTTATCTGGTTCTTGCTCAAAAAAAATGGGGGGGTGGGGACGGAGAGACCTGTCAGAAGAAAGAAAAAAACATTAATATCAGAACTTGGATTTCATAGAACCTATTATCTCCCAATTCAGACTATCGTGTGCAGTATTGGTTAGGCAATCTGAGAATAAGGTTAAAATTGATATTCAGCTGTGAACCAGGATGCCTCTTTCAAGGAGTTTGTTTTCCAGGAATCATAAACTGAGCTAAACTCAGGTTTATGCTTCTCAACTCCTTCTAGGGGAGGTCATCTTCTACAGGAAGAAGAACTATATCACTACCATTTATTTAGTTCTTACCATAGGCCAGAACCAATGACAAATACTTTATGTATATGATAATGCTGGTGAGGATAATGATGATGATGATGATAAAAGAAGATGACAAAAGTAAAAATAAGCAAACATAACAAATGGAAGATAAAAGCAGACAAAGGAAGAAGAGAAAAGGTGAAGGGAAAAAGAAACAGGGAGAGACCCCAATTAATCAGACACTGCATCTTGTACTTTACATATATTAGTTCATTGATTTCTCACAAATTTAGGCCGTAGTGATTATTTCCATTTTTCACAGATGAGGAGTGATGTTCAGAGAGACAAAGAGATTCTCCCAGAAGGAATTGGACATCTGCTGTTTCTGATGCTTGCAATCAACTCCCTCATTCTCATCCTACTCCCTTCCTCACCCCAAAATTAAGAGCATTCCAGTTTTCCACTGGCAAACTGTCCATCATCCACTCTTATTCTATGGGCTTAAGTTGCAGCTATGAGAAAGAGCATGTGACAGAGATGTGTGCTGTCCACTCAATGCATGGCATTCCTCTGGTTTCAGTTATTGCCCCACGGAATGCATCTATCAGGTTTAAGACTTTTGTTCAAACTGTTGGGCCAAGAGAGCTCTCTTTTCTACTGAGCTTGAAGCTGGGAGCATTTAGGATTTGAACTGTGGGACTCTGTCATGTAACTAAAACAGCATGGCAATGGGAGGAAAATAGAGTTGAGGGGTTGATAGAGGCTTGAGTCTTGATGACTTATCTAAATCTTGATGCTAACCATGCCTCAAACTTGTATTACTCTGAAATTTTTAGTTATATGAGGAATACATTTCTGTTCATATATAGAATGTATAGTATATCATTGTATTTCAGCTTGCGTTTTTCTCTCACTGGCAACAGAAAAAAAAAAAAATCCTGATGATACACAAACTAAACTGAAGGGCCAGTGGCAAAGAGAGCATTCAAACTAGAAGTCTGACTCTGCAGCTTATGCTAATTAAAAAAAAATGCTGTACAACTCCCCCAATATAAAGGAGTATTTCTAACACGAAAAATAGGACTTTATAAGAGGACAAGTCCCAAATTTGATTTGGCTTGTTGCAGTACTAGTTTTTCCTTATTTTGTAAAAATCACGAAATAATATTAGCTATTATTGCATTATTGTAAGTACTCAAAGAGAGAATATGTGTAAAATGCCTTGAATAATTACTGGCATGTGTTAAATATCAGTAATTATTATTATTTATATATTTTTAGAAGTTGAATGTGTGGGAGAAAAATACACTATTTTTATAATTTATCTCTCTCTTAGATGAGAGGAGTCATTAGGATATCATTCACCTGTGTCCTTACTTTTACCAGTTCTCGTCAAATCCAACAAAAGAGAAAGAAAAGAAATGCTAAATGCAAACACTTTATCCCTTACACTTTTGTGTATAAGTCTTACCCGGAAAAGCCTTTCAAGAGAGTAGCTTTCAAGAAATTAGTTGAAAACTTTGACTTTTGGTATGTACAGGGGCAAGAAAGTCACCGGAGAAATTTTTTCAGGTATCAACACATGACATGAGATTTGAGTAAGCTTTGCAACTTTGAGGGTTTATTTGGATCTATGTACACTCCTGATGCATCCCCCTGGTCTAGTAGTCATGCTGAAACTTATAGTTTTTGTTTGAAATTAAAGTGTATTACAAAATAATTGGAACTTAAGTTGTTTCAAGGGTAGAAGCAACAAGAGATAAATGTAAAGGCAGACCACTCTGGGGAAAAAAAAAATGATTGAGTTAGTCACATGTATGCCAAGCACAGAAAATTAATCTGATTCTAGTTGTTCATGGGCAGAATCAAGGTAAAGAGTATGAATGACAAGCTGCCCGTAACTCCCATTGGACAGGGACCGCAATACGTCAAAAGGTCCATGTACATGCAAAACTTCAAGCCCCAGAGGTATATTGAGAAACACTCCAGTAATATTTTTCAAGTCTTTCCTTGAATTATCAGTGACATTCTACCAGGAGAAGTGAGTGCAAAAAAGCTCTACTTAATATCTCCCAAAAGCCACAGGTGCAAGCTGATTTCGAGAGCCAGCCTCTGGAGACAAGCAAACATTATATTACAACGGATGTCATTAGACGTACAGAAGGTAGCATAAAATGCCTAATTTATTCACAAAGTGACATTTTATTTAGTGCAAATAGGCAATTTGGGCATTTACCGGAGGCACTTTCAGTAATAAAGGGGTGTTACTAAAATAGGTTGGAACACCTGACATTGTTGTCTTTATAACACAAGTTGCTGTTCTTGGGCTGTGGCAGAAAAATCACAAAATAGAAGATATTTAGTGTTTGGTAACCTTCTTAATGAACACAAGCTCCTCCCTAGCCCAACATTACACGATACCTCCCCCAGCCAGAAGCTTTGGAGGTCAACTTACTGTTAGTATTTTATTACTATGCAGCAGTGTTTTCACAGTGACTTTTGCATAGGAGTATTTTTGGAGATCTGCATTAATTTACTACTACAGTCAAAGGTTAACTACTATAGTGAATGCTGTGCTTAGTTGAACACAGGGTCACTGTGTATCCTTGCTGCTTTCGCAATTCATAGCTGTTTATGGTATCTGGCAGTATGGCTTGATAGTGAGGTCATCCTTAAACATTAGCTATTTTATATATTCCCATCAGCCCTCTAAACATTAGATAACTGCTATATAATTCGAAGAGTGAGAATTTCTTATCCACTTGCACTTTACATGCTTCAACTTATTGCTGAATGTACACAAAGCATACTAGGAATCAAATGACATATTTTGACAAGTGTCTCTCAAGTGCACAGCTTAAACATATGTAACCGAGTCTACATCTTGCTGAAATTGTGAGGGAAGTAAACTTTTTTCTCTGCCCTCTTCTTTCTAAGCATGGATCTGGCTCCCAACTTAGTCGCAAGATTCAGCATAAACTTCCTGTCACATCCTTGAAAGAGATGTCCACCTCCAACCTTGACTTTCCAGGGCTGGCAGAGTCTCTAGCACCTAAGAAGTGCTCAGTATATGTTTTTGTGAGCTAAGCTATCAGGGGAACCCACCCCTGATAATTTAACATAGGTTCTTTTCTATTTTCCCTAAGTGTCAGCCAGTCACTTATAAAGAAAGGGAATAAAGAAAGAAAGGGAAAGAGTACAAAAGAGAGAAATTTTAAAGCTGG
Organism: Rhinopithecus roxellana; assembly: GCF_007565055.1. Lineage (NCBI taxonomy): Eukaryota > Metazoa > Chordata > Mammalia > Primates > Cercopithecidae > Rhinopithecus > Rhinopithecus roxellana. The sequence continues at coordinate 179,145,240 of NC_044551.1, forward strand.
GTGTCCAGGGGAGACATCACATGTCGGCAAGTTCCGTGATGCCCCCTGAGCTGTAAAACCAGCAAGCTTTTATTACCAATTTTCAAAGGGGAGAGAGTGTACAAATAGGGTGTGGGTCACAGAGATCACATGCTTTGAGGGCAATAAAAGATCACAAGGCAGAAGGTCAAGGCGAGATCACAAGGTAAGGGTGAAACTAGAATCACTAATGAACTTCCATGTCCCGCTGTGCACGCATTGTCATTGATAAACACAGGGTTCAAGAACAGAGAACCAGTCTGACTAGAATTCACCAGGCTGGAATTTCCTAATCCTAGCAAGTCTGGGGATGCTGCAGGAGACTAGGGCGTGTTTCATCCCATCTACATCAGCATAAGGCAGACACTCCCAGGGTGGCCATTTTAGAGGCCTCGTCCTGGGAATGTGTTCTTTTCCCTGGGCTGTTAATGATTAATATTCCTTACTGGGGAAAGAATTCAGCAATATTTCTCTTACCCATTTTCGGTAATAAGAGAAATATGGTTCTGTCCTGCCTGGCCCACAGGCAGCCAGATTTTAAGGTTATCTCCCTTGTTCCCTGAAAATCGCTGTTATCCTGTTCTTCAGGTGCCCAGATTTCGTACTGTTCAAACACACATGCTCTGCAAACAATTTGTGCAATTAATGCAATCATCACAGGGTCCTGAGGCGACATACATCCTCAGTTTAGGAAGATGACAGGATTAAGAGATTACAGTAAAGACAGGCATAGGAAATCACAAGAGTGTTGATTGGGGAAGTGATAAATGTCCATGAAATCTTCACAATTTATGTTCAGAGGTTGCAGTAAAGATAGGCGTAAGAAATTATAGAAGTATTAATTTGGAAAACTAATAAATGTCCATGAAATCTCCACAATTTATGTTCTTCTGCCACAGCTTCAGAACTGTGTCCCTCCATTTGGGGTCCCTGACTTCTCACAACACTAAGCTGTGGAAAAACTTTGTTTACCCATTTCTGGCACCTTTTTAATAAATCAATCCTGAGGGTGTAAATGCCTTCCAATTCTGAAAGGAAATCTCTCATTGCAGATTTTAGATGCTGATAAGAAGAGGTATTTCAGGCAGGATATTTTGGTTCGGTCCTTTTATTATATCTTGAGCCAATGCCTGCTGCTAGAGCAAGACCTGAGTGATATCTAACTTGAAAAATAAAACTAAAACCTTACCTCCCATGACCATGTAAACTATGTACATTGCACACCTTCATGCTGAGAGAAATAACGATTCTTCAGAATTTCATTTCAAATGGTTGTGAAATATATGCTTCATAATTAGGAAGCTGGGCAAGAAATCCATGAAGCATTTCATTGTTATGACTGCTGGTGAGTTTTGTTACAACTGCGGCAGATAGCTTTAGGGGCCATGCACCGCCTACCCATGCGAGCTTTTTAGGACACACCACTCCCTCTAAATAGAGCGTGGTTACTGCTCTCATGCAGGTTTTCTGAACACCACCTATGAATGTGGAGCACACGTATTCAAAGAAAATATGAGGTGCTTCTCCACCAGAGTTGTAAGCTGCTTAGCATAATAGAGCCACCTGCCAAAGGTGAAGGCCTACTTTCCAATAAAACGGGAGCCTACAAATGATGGCTGCCCAGGAGCTGTGTTCAGCATGCGGCTTGAGCAGGAATGGTCCGCCCAAGACACTGTCTCCTGTCATCTCCTTTCTCCTGAGTCAGCAGGGACTAGAATGCACAGAGATCCTGTATGTTCCAATTATCAAAGAGCACAGATTTGTTGACGCTACTTCCTACTGGCTTACAAGAAAAGAACTCTCAACAAGAGGGATGGGGAAAGTACATTTTGAAGCCCTTTTTTCCTAAAGGACTTTGGAACACATCCCGGTGCTGTGAATAAATTCTGAGGCACTAAGGTACTAACAATAGTCTCTGTTGGATAAACTTAGGACAGCAATCAGAAAAAATACATATACTGGATCCTACCTTCCTCTGTGATTAATATGAGTTACTGCTAGTTTATTAGCAATGGCAAATAAAGGCAACTCTTTGGGAGAGAATAGAACCTTAAATTATGCAACTCTCTGAGTTTCTTTTAGTTTTCAGAAAGCAGTATGAAATTTTTACCATTTCACTCTGTTTTTGATGTTGCTTGGATATGCACATTTCATATGCCTTCATGTCTTCCTTCAGAACTATCAGTTTAATCACACAATTGGTAATGTTTAAGTGATCACAAGTAGAATTATGAAATAATTCCATTACTATTATATTGAAACACTGGCATGTTAGGGAAAAATATCACTCAAGGAAGAATAGCAGTTATAGCATTGAACTTAACATTCAAATAAATATAAAATAGGAAGCTCTCCTGGAACACATTTACTCATTGAATTTTGCCTCTTCCCACTCCTTAGAAAAATCTGCTGAAAACACTTCAGGAGTCTGTGGCAATGAAACTCATTCCTTTGTGATAGCATCAGTGCTGCTGACAGATTATTATGTTATAATTTTATTGGACACAAAATCTAATATGATTAGATAGACTTTAGAGTTTTTGGTAATGATAACTAGGATTATGATTGTGGCCAATCTAAATGGTATCCACTAGGGTTGTATAGTAAGAAATCTTAGAACATGTTAAAGCTATCCATGTCATTTATTATAGGGAGAGAGTATATGTACCAGCCACCACTCCTCAACAATACATGTCAACAATTTTGAATTTCAGTAAAACCAAGATTCCTTAAGGACTCCTATTACAATGAAAGCTGCTAGAAATAGCAATTACTGGCATATGTGTGTATATATGTCTGTATGTGTACCTGCATTTCCCCACTGACTTATAAAACCATAATTCTTTGCATTAATACTGAGATTTTAGAGTCTCAGTAATATAGCCATTGCTAAGACACAACACAACAGGCATCTTACATGGGAGTAAAAACTGTTGAATAAAGATTAGCCTTGCTTTAAGGAGCATTACAAATATCTGATTCTGCATTTATTTTTCAATTGTTCATAGTGACTCTTTTATTCTGCACTCTGCATGAGGCTTCTATTTGACCCTAGATTGTTCATTATTACAAGAAACACAACATGAAAGCCTACCTTTCTGGGTTCTAATATCCACCAGTAAAACCCTGGAGTTTTATAGAAATAGATACAGGTATTGATTTCTCTCCATAAAGATGATAGGGAATTCATGACTTCTTGGCCACTTTTAATTAGCATAAAACATGCTTTGTTGAGTGAAATCCTGGTCTCTGAATTTTTAAAAGAAAATTATTATAATCATACCAGAAAGATAATAATCCAGAGGATCTAGGTAAAACTTTCTTCACTCAAAATATATACTCCCAAACTCTTCATGCTGAAATTAGGCTGCAAAATACTTTTCTTTTTCCCTCATGGTATTGCATTTAGTTTTTCTGCACATTTAAACCATGTCTACAATGGATTGAATGGTTCAAAGCAATACAATGTTATTATAAAGCTTTTGCGATTCTGTGGTGTTGTTTGTTCTGCCCTTGTACCTTCCTTGTTACCGTGGAAAATGTACCAGTATAAACACTGAGATCTTAGCAGAATAGAGAGGCTGTTTCCAAATGTGTGCCTGGCACAAAGGAAAATTTCACACCAGATTTGAAACTGTAAGTTCTCATTCTTGATAAGGAAGCTTTCTATTTTATGGTCGCAAAATATACCAGGACACAAGTTCTTTGCCACCCACGACCACTGCTACTTATGGAAACCACATATAAAAAGCATCATCTTTAAGATGTTACTAAAAATTTCTCTCTGATGCACTTAATTCAAGTAGACAGACTTCCCTCAGACTTTTGACTCTATCTCTTTTAGAAATTTAATGCAGGCCTTAGTCTTAGTTGGATAGCGCAGTGTTTTCTAAATGCCAGAATGCAAGATTCATTTTAGTTGTTTATAATATTTGAAACACCTAACATGCAAAAACTTCTCCTTTTGAATCTTTCGGTGTTTCCTAGTATATCAAAGAGAAAACTGTTCAGAGCTGCATGTCCTTAACACCTCTTTAGTACTTCCAATCTCTCTTTGTAACGAAGATATTTTAGGGGGACAGATAACAGTATCTAATCAGAATTTGACAAAATTGTTTTGTTTTGCTTTGTTTTTCTGACTGCAGACATATTCATCAATTGATATTCACATCAACTGATGTAATTTAGAATAAAGTTTAATTTTATAATAAATATTCAAAAACAATGAGACAATTGAAGAATACCATTTAACCATTTAAAAACAGGTAGTAATGCATGTGTTATACCTCCTCCTGGAGGTTTACATATTGGAGCCCAGATATGCTCGAAGTCAACAAAGTGATACATTCATGCCTGCCATTTAGAAAGGACATAGTGCAAACAGAGTCAAGCATTTACATGCCAGATGAGTCAATTGTCTCCTTACATTGTAATGATAAATATGGACATAGATTGATTACCTTCTGTGAGTTTGCAGAGGTCAACTGAAGCCCTTCCAAAGATTGTATGGCATCTAGAGGTGAGAAGAAGGTTTAGATAAACTGGAGAGATCAGGTACTCAAGAGTAGCGTTCTGTGAATTCGATGTGCATATGAATCTCCTAGGAGACCTTGTTATTAAGGAGATTCTGATTCAGTAGGTCTGGGATGAGACCTGAGATTCTGCATTTCTATCCACTGCTCATCCAGAGCAGCAAGGACACAGAAAGTTTAACACCAAATTCCTGGTAATTCTCACTAGAAAGCAATTGAGAAAGAATCCTTGGAAACAGGGCATTAGAGGCAGGTCAGCAAGACTAACCTGATTTTATAACTATTACCTGGATTGTGCAGGCTAGACCTTTGTGTTATAATTCAAGGGAAGGGTGTTACAACATTGTAATGGAAGGGTATGCCCACCCCTAAAGAAACAGACTGCTTAGACAGGAGGCAGAGCAGGGGTGAATGTCATGAAGATCTACATTCATATGGAAATGCCCAGACCTGAGGGCAGGAACATGCTGGAGAGCATATGGGTTAGGACAAAGGAAGAGCACAGAAGTGCTATCATTACGAGAGTACGCTGGGACACATGGAGCAAATGCGTGGTGTGTTACTAGACACAGATTGTGAAATCAGTGCAGAGAAAAGACAGAGTAGTGATGGGGATTTCAACTCTCCAGACATCTGCCGGAAGTCTCATTTGGATAACAGCAGAATGTCTAACAGGACCTTGACTTGCTTTGCTAATAGCTTCATCTCCCAGAGGAGAAAATTTCCCAGGGGAATTGCCATTCTGTACTCATTTTTGGACAACCAGGAAGAATTAGTTGGCATTTCAAAAGTGCTAAGTAGTTTAGGAGTAAGACATATTATTTCAGAGTTCATGAGAGGGTGGGAGGAAAAATATCGTCATGTATACCATAATTTATTCAGTTGGATTCCAAACAATTCAGAGATGCTTGACATGAGATCTTTGGAAAGAAAATTTTATCAGCTCTTAAAAATTCCTTTTTAGCTGTGTAATGACAAATGATCTGAAGGGGAATGAAAAATGGGAGGTACCTAGAAATCATTGAGGGTACCTAGGGAACACTTTAATGGCCAAAGACAGACTTGCATTGTCTAAGGAGCTAATGCATTCTCCATCGCTGGATCTCTTTGTGGCGGGAATTGCACACAGCAGTGTGGCTGGATGACCTGAGCTTTGCCATTTCTGCACTGGCTGTGCGGAATTGGTTTCATACCTCCAAAGTGCCATACTCTTGCTCACCTCTAGGGCCTCCTATATGTCTATCTTCTCCAACTGTTGTTGGACTCAGGTACCTTGTCTGTTCTGTCCCCACTATATTCCCAGCATCTAACAAATGTCTGTCATATGCTAGGCACTCAATAAATATTTGTTCTATGAATGAAGGAGACTAGCACACATTATTCTAACCCCTTAAGATCAGCATTTTTATCCCCTTGGGTTTTAACAATGCTTCTTGTATATAGTATGCTATCATTTTTATTTATTGAGTTGACTTATTCCAATCCTTCAACCCTATCCAGCGCCCACTTCTCGATTTCCCTACTTTCGTCCTCAGAGGAAATGAAGAAGACAGACGAACATATTAGTTTGTTCCTTGTCTGCTTCCTTTCATCAAAACCATTAGACTGTTAAATAAAATATAAAAAGAGAACAGCAAAAAGATGTAACCAACTCCCCAAAGATAATCAATTTGAATGCTAAAAATGGAAAACAAACAAACAAACAAACAAACAAAAAACCACCTCGACGTACTAACTGGGATTGACCTCTCCCATACCTGCTGGTTCTGGGTCCCAGAACAGAAAAGGAGAGGTGACGGGTATGCATACGGTGAAGGTATTAGGGGTGAAAATTGTCCCATACCTCATGGAGACGAAACCAAAGGTTTTTTGTTTGTTTGTTTTTTTGTTTTCATTTTTGTTTTTTTGATGGTGTCTCGCTCTATTGCTCAGGTTGGAGTGACCTGGTGCCATCTCTGCTCACTGTAACCTCTGCCTCCCTGGTTCAAGCAATTCTAATGCCTCAGCCTCCCTGGGACTACAAGCATGCACCACCACGCCAGCTAATTTTTTGTATTTGTAGTAGAGACTGGGTTTCACCATGTTGACTAGGCTGGTCTCAAACACCTGGCTTCAAGTGAGCCACTTGCCTTGGCCTCCCAAAGTGCTGGGATTACAGGTGTGAGCCACCAGACTCGGCCCAAAGTTATTTTAAAACTACAGGTTGGGGCACCCCTTCTTTGCCTGGGAAACAAAATGTGATGCCTGCAATTCCAGCTGCTATAAAGTGAAATGGAAAAGGTAAGAACAGTCACAGTCCCCAAGACAAGTCTGAGCCAGGCTGCTCACTGGTTTCATGACTAGATGTGAACACCACAGGAATAGTAATCCCAAGCTACAGCTATAAGACTGTAAGGACTTGGTTTTGGACCAGAGAGCTCAAGAGACCTGTTAGAGGGATGAATGTTGTAGGGTTCAAGGGATGTTTCCATTGAAGATGAAATTTAAAGCCCAAATTCCAAAACTCATTTGGAAAAATAACAACATAAAAGAATCAAAAAATGACAATTAGGTGATCAACTCACTCCAATATGGAAATGATTAAATAGTCTGCAAACAAACAAACAACAACAACAACAACAACAACAAAACCCCACAAACTTTAAACTGAATATGTTTAGAGTATTTCAAAGATAAATGAAGAAATGATGCTCCCAAAATAAAACAGAAATTGTTTTTAAAAATTTATGCAAAGATGAAATAAAAACAGGTGGGAATTTAAAAAAGAACCAATTAGTATTATTGAAATGAAATGCATAGTCATTGATTTAAAAACAGAAATAAAAACATTCTTCTAGCAGGGGAGTTGAAACAATAAACAGGTAATTATACAACTATGTTGTGAATGCACTTATGGGCTAAGCAGATGGTATGACACATGCCTTCACACAGCTGGCCCTCATCCAGCCTGGTTGTTGGAGCAAAAGGGGATCAGGAAATTAGAAGGGCTTGAACTGAGTCTTGAAGGTAGAATAGAAGTTAGCAGGTAAAGAGAATTTTTGCCAGAAGTAGAATAATGTAGGAAACAGTGTATAGAGGAACCACAAGCACTTCAGCATTACCGGAGCAAAAATTATAAGCACAGAGCGTGACAAGTCGGGCCAGAGAGGGATCAGTTCATGAAGGACTTCCCACGCTATGTTTGGAAGCACAGACTTTATCCTGTTGGATGACAGGGCAGTCATCGGAAGTTTTAACTGTGAGGACCCACAGAGCCAGCTTTAATTTTGAGATGGGTCACTTTTTTTTTTTTTTTTTTTTTTTTTTTTTTTTTTTTTCTTGAGACAGAGTCTTGCTCTGTCCTCAGGCTGGAGTGCAGTATGCAGTCTTGGCTCACTGCAGTCTCTGCCTCCCAGGTTGAAGCGATTCCCCGGCCTCAGCCTCTCAAGTAGCTGGGACTACAGGCGTGCACTACCATGCCCGGCTAATTTTCTGTATTTTAGTAGAGACGGGATTTCACCATGTTGGCCAGGATGGTCTCGATCTCCTGACCTTGTGATCCGCCTGCCTCGGCCTCCCAAAGTGCTGGGATTACAGGCCTGAGCCACTGTGCCCAGCCCAGATGGGTCATTTTTAATGACTGGGTGGAGGATAAACTGGAAAGGTCCAGGAAGATCAGAGTCATGGAAATTAGATAGAAGGCTGCTCTATAGCCCCATTGAGAAATGATGAGCAGAACCATCTTCTCATCATCTTTGCCCTCCCATGCCTCAGCCCAGAACCTGGCATAAAGTAGGTGCTTAAATCATGTTTGAGAAGTGATTTTGTTTGGCATGAAATCAAATGGTTTCCAAAATTAATAGAGATGATGTTACCATTTGTTATAGATCCATAGCCAGAAGCAGGGCATCTTTGGACAGATCGGTGGGTTTCCCTATCAACATAACCCCCATGCATGGGTTTCAAAAAGATGGCTGGCTGATACCTTGTTCTACAAGATTTATTTTAATCTCATAGTCCTGGAGATCAACTGGCCATTGGCTGAGGATTGAAATTATATTTGTCATGACATGATCTGAGCTGGGTCCAGAATTTTTTGGGGGTTGGACAAATCTCAAGCAAAAGGATCAGAGGAGCATTCCATTCTCATTGTAACACCAGTGTGAGGAAACTGGTGAAAGGAAAATACCTGTGGTGTAGAGGGCGGGGAAAAGAAACCCTCGAAGAGATAAATACACGTAATGATGCAAATGCCCACCATGTACGGCCCACATTTCTGCCTATGGAATTACACGGGGCTCTTTACTGCTCTTAACTGTTGGCACGCAGCAAATGTAAAATATTAGCAATAATAATTATGCTGTGCATATGCCTAATGTCTATCAATAAAGCCATGACTCTTAAATCCCCTTAAGCTTCTTTCCATTAGAAGCAGTAAATTAAATATATATATTCAAACAAATTAAACGCTGCTAACAGCTTTTCTAATTTGTAAACACTTGCATAAACATGAGCTTTATCAAATGCTTAATTAATCTGAAATGCCAACTTAAAAAGTGAAGTAATGAACAATAAGCATATTACTACCTTAGGATGTTATTCCATCTGGATGTTTTTATAAGAATTTTAAAGATCCTTCCGTGTAAACGAGCTAAGTCATGAGAAATCAATCAGCTCTCAGGGATTAAGAATAGTTTGAAGCTGACCAAGGATGGTTAGCTTTCTGAATAAACTATTTAATGAAAAAGAAAATCTAATAAACTTTTAATAAGCAAGTAGCTTTTAGGTCGATGAAAGTGAAGCCTAAATTTTATACATTTGAGCTTTTATTTATTGCAGTATAGTCGACCATTTTGCTGTAAGTTTGATAGCAGACATAATTAATTTGTCGGATTCTAAGTACAATTTTCTAAACTTAGGGTTCTATATTAGTCCTTGCTTTTAACCTATTAGCAATTATTCCATTTTAATACTCTTCTATAATTGTTCCTTTTCAGGAAATTTTGATATAGATATTGTATATGATTCATAAAAGGTGAGAGTTTTTGCTTTTAACAAATTCATCCTTCGATTTTCGTTATGCATATACTAGGCATTCAAAACCATTCAAATTAACTACTATGCAGGTGAATATATATATATGAATTATTTCAAACAGGGGGAAAAAGGCAACGTCTCCTGTATAATTTTTATTTGTTAAATGGAGTTTGCAAATAAGGAAAACATTCAACAACATGAGAGCCCCCAACTGTATTGCCCCGGTCATGAGGAAATCTCTAAAGTAATGTTAGCTGAACCCCCAACTGTGTTACCCCAGTCATGAGGAAATCTCTAACGTAATGTTAGCTGAACCCCCAACTGTATTACCCCAGTCATAAGGAAATCTCTAAAGTAATGTTAGCTGAAAGATTATACATGCTTAAAGCTAGAATGAACCTAAAAAAAAAAAAAGTCTACTCTAAACCCATCCATTTTACAAACTGCAAAACTGAGCCTGAGAGAAAGAGGAATGAAATTACTCAAAGATACAATGATTAATGACAGAGGTAGACAAGAAACCTGTCTGTCCCCATTGCTAAGCCACTGATTGATCTTCCTATAACATGCTGTGAGCTACAATACCCTGCCATCCCTTAGAACACTCTCCTATCCTAAGACACAGATAACCATCCTTCTAGGGCAGTCTTTTGGCATGTATGCTCCTTTCTAATAGTAGTATGGCTTAGACCAATCTTTCTAGCCTATGGATGAGAATGTTACATAGAGAGAATCAGAAGCCTCAGTGAAATCGAGGTAGATTACATCTATTGCTTCTCCTTTATCTCATGGCCTGCCACTCTATCATAGAAGGAAATTAAGTTGGTCTGGCATGATTCACTCTCGACAAAACCTTGTTTGCTACTCAGAACTTTGTTCCTTTTGAGGGGATTGCAATATAATTTTGAAAATATAATTTCTTTTAGTATCTTCTAGATTGTTACCACTAAACTGACCAAACTAATTAGTTGGGTGCTTGCCTTTCAAAATACCTATTTTTAAGGCAAGGGCTAAATGTGCTCTTTTCTTTTGGAGCCTTTCTTTGCTATTAAAACATTCTAGCAATTAATTGTAGGGTGTTCTGCAAAATTATGCGCCAGTCTCTGAGTATGTAGAATGCATGACATCAGCCCCTGCTGATATTAATAGGCAATGATTTGTAAATATCTTCAACTATTTTCTGTCTTTCCATCCTTTAGCTTCTTCTTGCTGCCGTCTTGACTTTCCAGGCAGCACTCTTCCTGATTATCTGTCCCAGATAAACTTTTACTTACAGACAGAAGCAAAAACAAAACAATAACATCTCTGAGATTTTTCTTTTTAATTTTCCCCCCATTTGTCTGTCATCAGATTTCTTTACCTTCCTATCAGCACTTGACATTTTTCTTGATTCTGTTTTGCTTTATAGAATTGAGAAACCGTTTTCCATTATCTCTTTTACTTTTTCTTTCACTGTTATGTGTGAAGAGTGTCACTTTCTCTTACTGAAGAACAAACAATCTCAGCATGCTACTCTTTTTCCCATAGTAGTTAGTTGTTTAAGAGTCTTACCTTATTGCTTCACAGGCACAGGGATGAAGCTAAAACTTCATTCATTCATTCATTCACTCATCAACATTCATTTATTCAACAATCATCACTGAATACTAACTGGGGTGTGCCAGGCACTACTGTAGCTTCAGGGAATGTTGACAACCAAAAAACCATTACCACAATCAAGGTAATAAACATCCATCACTTATAAAGTTTCCTTCTGCCGTTTTGTGTATTTTTTTTATTGTCATAAGAACACTTAACATGAGATATAATCTCTTAAAAAACTTTAAGTGCACAATATAGTATTGTTGATTATAAACAGGATACTCTACAAAAGATCTCTGGAACTTATTCCTCTTGCATAACAAAAACATTATACCCACTGAATAGCAGCTCCCCATTCCTCCCTTCCACCAAGCCCAAAGCAATCACCACTCATCATCTGATTCCTTGAGTCTGACCATTTTAGATACTTTGTATAAATGCAATCATGTAGCTCAGCATTTGTCTTTCTATGCCTGGCATATTTCGCTTAGCATAAAGTCCTCCAGGTTCATCCAAATTGTCACGTGTCAAGATTTTCTTCTATTTTTTTAAGGCTGAATAATATTCCATTGTATGTATATGCCGTATTTTCTTTATCAATTCATCCACTGAAGGACATTTAAGTTGTTTCTATGTCTTGGCTATTGTGAATAAAGCTGCAATCACCATGGGAGTGCAGATATTTCGTTGAGATCTTGATTTCAATTATTTTGGATATATAGCCAGAAGTGGCACTGCTGGATCATATGGTATTTCCATTTATATTTTTTGAGGAAAACAATTAAATGAAATTCAAACTGTTTTCCATAGTGGTTGTACCATTGTACATTCACATCAACAGTGTACAAGCATTCCAATGCCTGCACATCTTCACCAGCAACTTCTTTTCTTTTCTTTCCTTTCCTTTTCTTTTCTTTCTTTCTTTTTAATAATAGTCATCCCAACAGGTGTGAGAGGTAATAGCTCGTTGTGTGGATAATTCTTTTTTGTGTCAAACTCTCAACGCTCAAAGCTAGATCCTATTATTCTCTTATTAGCCAAAAAGAAAATCTCACAGAATAATAACCTCAAACCAGATTACTCTGAGGCCATGATAAAATAAGACAAAGCAAGGCCATTTATAACTTCCCTCTAGATAAAATTTATTGAGATACCCAAGTCATAGAATTGTCCCCACTTTCTGACAGCATTCAATCTAGAGCAAATTCCAATTTTTAGATCTTCCCCAAATCACTCATCTAAGGTAACACCAAAGAACTTATCATCAGTTCTTTCCAACACCATCCTACTGAGCTACACCAGTGTTCTCCATGATATGTGTTCTTTCTTGTTGCAAAAAACATAAAAACAACTTGTTTAACTACTGGGGTGTTCCTGGACATCTTCAGCTACAAAGGTTGACAGCAGCATCCCAGCTCCTGACCCACTGGACATTAGTAGCATCCTGACTCCAGTTGTGACAACCAAAAGATATCCCTTTACATTGCCAAATTACCACATGTGGTAGGGGCAGCACCTCCTCTGATTGAAAACCACTGAGGTAGCTGGGCCAAGGTCTTCGAACTGAGGTCAGCCTTACTGTTACATATGTATAAACACTGTCAGTCATTGATAATTCTGAGTTGAAGAACCCTCCTACTCTTCTGAACGTTTCATTTGATTTTCTTTTTCTTTTATTTCCTCTTCTTTTCTTCTCTCCATACTCATCATGAAATTACTCTTTGAGGCCGGGCGCGGTGGCTCAAGCCTGTAATCCCAGCACTTTGGGAGGCCGAGACGGGCGGATCACGAGGTCAGGAAATCGAGACCATCCTGGCTAACACGGTGAAACCCCGTCTCTACTAAAAAAATACAAAAAACTAGCCGGGCGAGGTGGCGGGCGCCTGTAGTCCCAGCTACTCGGGAGGCTGAGGCAGGAAAATGGCGTAAACCCGGGAGGCGGAGCTTGCAGTGAGCTGAGATCCGGCCACTGCACTCCAGCCTGGGCGACAGAGCGAGACTCCGTCTCAAAAAATAAAAAATAAAATAAAAATAAATTACTCTTTGAGCCATTTATCTTGTTTGAATCCTTAGTGTAGCACTTAAGGAAATTTTGTTATCATTTACTTCAGTAAACACCACATGTAAGAAAAAAAAGCCAACATTTAGTATTATTTTTTAATAAAATCAGTTTTGCATGGACTTCAAGCCCTCCAGCCACCCTAGTATTCTGTAGTTTTTTAAAAATTTTGTTTATACTCAGTGTAGAATCTCAAAAACCAGGGAGGTTTTGAGAGACTGCTGTGAAAAGTTAGTCTATGTTTATTAATATTTTACACACATGCCCATAGTCCATAGGGCAATGAGTTTATTTAAACAAACAGAAATAATACGAACATAACCACATTACCCCTAATTCATCTCTATGATGAATCCCCTGAATGGCAGTGCAGTTCTGTGATTCCACCGGCATGCTGTCAGAAATGTAAGAAATTCCATCCACTAGCAAGGGTATTTATGACATTTTACCACAATGATATAGAAGAAATCGTATTTATTCACCTGGAAAGCACTTCTAATCACCCCCACTCTCCCTTGTATTCTGTTATTTCTTGTATCACTTGGATTATGTTGTTGTAAGCCAAGGAAATTGTCCCTAAGTTAAGAAAAAATATAATGCACTGAAAAGATGAAATACAGGGAGAATAAAAAACAAGGCAAGGAAACTAATGAACAACAGTCAGTAGCTTTAGAGACTCTTGTAACGGGAACTCTTTGATGGTCTCTTTCAGGTTCTAGCACTGAAATGGATGTTCTCAAACTTCCTCAGTGTTTGGATCATTTTCCTCTATATAAATTTAGAGGATAAAGCACAATTGGCGCTGCCTGGGTTACGTGGCAATTCTTGGACTAGGGAGCAGAGGACATCTTGATTGAAGTCTCTACAAGGCTGTATTCAATGGAAGAGATTTAATTATTGTGGTTTGCAGAATATGGTCCTTCAAAGGTATCCATTCTATAATACAATATATTGTATATGTATTAGGTATATATATATATGTAAAATTTTGGTATAAAATGTTACATCATGGATACATAGGAATATTTATTACCTGTGTGTGTGTGTGTGTGTGTGTGTGTGTGTGTATGCTTACACTCTTTTATATCCTACCTTCATCATGAATGATATACTCTCGGTATCCTTTACCTCAGTAAACATTCTTCTATATCATTTCTGTTGACTGCATAACAAAGTCCTATTGTTCAACATGTAAGTTGTTTCTAATTGTTAATGTAATGGGCAATAATAAGGAGACATTCTAGTATGTATCAGGATAAGTTCTTGGTGGATAGAATTCCTTGGTAAAAATACTGTTGATACAAAATGTCAAATTGCAGTATACAACTGGAGCCATTAGTGTGTCATCACTAAGTGACTGGTAAATAAACTTTTTGTTGTGTCTTCTTTGCAAGCAAAAGAAACTATATATCAGAAAGGGGACATGGCATTGGGGATTATTGCTGGTTGTTTTAGGAAAAAAAAAATCGGGAGATCTTTAAAGAAATGGATGGAAAGATCTAAAAACCAACTCTACTAATGCCAGCAACTGGTTGCAGGATGCAGTTGCCAGTCCTTTAAAAGGTGACCAGATTGCCTCCTGTTTTTTACTGGGGAGACAGTCTGGGTGCATTTTGGCTTTTACACTAGCCAATTTTGAATCATTCTCCCTGGTTCCTGCTGCTTCTCTTTTTGTCCAGTCCCCTTCATATATCATACAACATGTGCTTGAACAAAATGCTAGACAGTTTTTCAGTGGAAAAAGGCATTTAAAATCAAATCACTAATTTTTCCGCTGCTTGTCATTAATTATTAAGTGTTTAAAACATATCTCAATGAAAATGTATCTTTCAAGTCAGTTGAATAGAATATAGTGAATAAATTAAAAATATGTGTTTTATATATAGATCTTTATATAGGGACACAGGAGTCATTATTTTTTAGTTTTCTATAACAGGAAAATCCAAAGATATTTAATCCATATTCTCTATTTTTCACATGAATAAGTTTGCCAATCACTAGCAAGTGCCAAATGCAAATTTATTATAATTTTAAATTGGCTCTATAATGGGCTCTGTGGCAAACATATGATTTAATATTTTTCATTATGGTATTGTTTATGTTCTACTAGAAATTTCCTTTAATGCTATTTAGCCACATTAAATTTCCCTGAGGAGTCTGATATCTATTAATGCTTTAAATAGATGTGTTGCTCTGGACTGACTAAAGAACCAAGTTTAATCTTTGACAGAGACCAGATAATGTTTGAGAATAACAGGAGGGAGAAATGTCTATCCTGTGTAATTTTATTCATAAGGCACCTTGGGATGGGAGGTAAGAAGTGAGGGATATAGATATTCTTTGACTTTAAACAAAAATCATGTTAGACTTTGAGGTACAAGGTTAAATTATTCTTAAGACATTTTTTTCTTCCCCAGCCCATATGGAGACAATAGACTTACACACTTCAGTATCTTTGTCTTCATCACAGACAATAGTGGTCTTCAGTAAAGTGGGATCTATTGTCAGGTCTTATTAAACTTTGTTCTCATTACTAAGGAAGCTAAGTTTCAGGTATAAAATGCAGCAAAGTCATGAAGATTTATGTTGAACCATTATAGAGCCACCGTATAAAGTCATTTCAAAAGTCGAAGTGGGAAAGTATTTAGATTTTTGAGATATTTTATTTGGTACAGCTTAAAAAAATTAGAGCAAAGAAAATCTCTCTTTTAAATCACTTATTTCTAGAACTAAACATTCAATAATTCTTCTCAAGTAGAACACATTCGCTCGGCTTTATCTTTTTTACTTCATTATTTTTCAACAAAATTCTAACAGCATTTTTATCAATCTAGAAGATAGACCAAGAATCTAAGCCCTTGAGAATCTTGTCAATAAACCATTACAGATTTCCTATTCATGCTTCAGTTATCCAGGAGGAACAAATAGCATTTATATAAACATCACAATTTCATTAATTCATTCAGTAAACATATATTTACTGAGTATCAGAAGGTGTGGAGCCCTCAGGAGACAATAAATGTACATCATTTTTCCAAGAAAAAGAGCAGACGCCTTAATAAGGCTATCATTCTTTCCAGTTTTATTTCCCAACTTTTCTCCCTTGTTCCCTGGTTCAAAGTCCATTGTCCTTTCCAGCTTCTCCAATCCACACTCCAAGATTCAAATTCCCTCTTGCCGTTGAGCCGTGACATCTCTATTCCCTTTGTATGGAATACTCTTACCATCTGGCCCCCCAGTTGTTAGCTCCTAGTTAGGTAACTCCTCACCCAGCTGTTCAGGGAAGCTTTCTTTAATCCTCAAGTCTAGAACATATTCCTTTCTCATATGTTCTTTTTGCAAATTATGCTTATGTACACATGGAATGATTATTTCACTGACATTCCTCTATCTCCCTTTGTACCCATAAACCTCATGAAAGAAGGACCATGCCTTTCTTTTAAAGTGTTTTATTCCTGGGGACAAGTGGGTTGCCTCAAAAATGAAAGACATGCTAAAAAGAATACTTGTAGAACTGTCAATGAATTAACAAGAAACAATTGTCATTGAATATGCAAGATGATTGGGAGTCAAGGCTTGTCACACATACCACCCACCTTCCAAAAATAAAAAGGCAGAAAAAAAAAAAAAAAAGAAAAATCAAAGTAACAATTCAACTGAATGAGAGATGAGTGATGTAAATAATTCAGGCTTATATGACTGCAGCCAAAGATGGCAGGGTGCTTTGGAACAACTGCAAGAAAGAGATGGGATTAGTGTGAAATCTTGTAAGATGTGGAGGATTTGGACAAGCAATAAAGAAAAAAACAATCTAGATTCTTCCTGGTATGTTACAAAGCTCCACCCCAATATTCAGGAGGAAGCGTCAAAGGAGAGAGACACAGGCAGCCAGGAGGTCACTTAAAGATAGGTGACAGTGGAATAGGAATGAGTGTTAAGAGCTTGGACCAGGTTGCTGAGGGGTCCGAGTAGAGAAGCTAGAGGAGTAGATAATTTGAGAAATTTCACTGAGGGAAGCAGGGGCAGCAATCACACCCACACACACAGGCACAAAGTAGATTTTATGACAGATTAGATTTAGAAAAAAATAAGTAATATTGACTCCAGTATTTTGCTTTAATATGATTGCTATTTTTCATTAAATATACTGGGATATTAATATATATAACATATACACATATATAACTATATTTATTTATATAAATCTCATATATTCAACATTATGAAGAACTGTTAACACATATATCCCATAAATATACACACCTACTATGTACCCACAAAAATTTAAAAAAGAACTATAAACAATTATTTATAGGCATCATTTTGCTTTAGCTTCACAATAACATGAAGGAGGCATTATTTTTCCCCAGAGAGTTGAAGCACTTTCCCGGAGGACTATCAGCAAGTAGTGGCTGAATCAGGACTCAGACCCAGGCTCTCTGACTTCAAAGCTCTATATGTGACTTGTTAACGGCTTCATCTCTTTTAGAGGTTGGTTTATTGTGTCATATAATATCAAACTTAACCTAATCTAATGCTACCTTCATGCTAGAAAAAAAATAATGGTGAGATATGTCTTGATAAGATTTGCCCTAGAACAAAAATTTCAAGTAGATAAAGTTTGCTTTGGGTTTTCTCTGGGCAACTCTCCAAACTCTCACTCTCACCTAGTACCACTTCGACTACTCACCCAAGCACCTCACCCTCTAAATACTTCTCCCTTGGTCTCATATCAAATATAGGCCATAAAGATTCTGCTATGGCTGTAGTGTTAGACAAAGAGAAAGTCTCTGGGTCTATTCATTCAAAACATTTACCTTTTAGACTAGGTTGGGGCTAATTTAATTCAGCCTTTGCAAAAACCTGCATTTTAACATTAAACTTTAGTCCTTTCATCTAACAAGTTTCAGTATTTGTAGACATAGAAATTCCAAAATAAAAACTGGATGAAAACATAGCTGCTTTGGTTAACATAATGGTAGAGGCTAGTGCTTTTAATCCTATCAGCTGAAAAAAAAAAAAAAAATGAATAAGACACATGGAAAAACAATTCCAGTAGTAAGTAATCCATTTAAAAATCCACTGTTGTGACCCAAGGGAATGATTAACAGGTTAGTTTTGGACACTGGTAAGTCAGGATAAATAGATGGAGGAATGGGAGAAGTCTGAGACTCCCTTAAAAAATCAAACGGCATAGACATGCGCTTACTCCCTGCAGACATGAAGATAAAGTTACATCTGACCTGAATGCATCCGAGGTATTGGTCTTCAGACATTTTAATCAAGAATTCATTGGACACAAGTTATTTGCTTGGTCTCAGACCTGGGGTAGCCTCGAATAGCCTCCTCGAATTTGGATGATCACAGGAGAAAATAGAGATTGATGTCTCCTTCTTGCAAGCGGTTGGTTTAATCACAATATGGTTGTGTTTCTTGGTGCCACCTGGACTTGAGGTGTCCCATGCTGAGCACCAATGAAAAATGGCCTTTTCTTTTCCTTTTGCTTAGGATTCTCTCTTGATTCTTAATGCCTTCCGTAATTAAGGAGTAACCACCAAGGCGTGGGGCATTTCTAGGGGATTAATGGCCATCTGGGAGAGTTGATGGCCCGGAGTAGAGACTCATTAACCTCAGCGGGTCATTAATTCCTTAGGCAGTGCCTGAGGTTGGGGGCGGGGGAGTGGGGAGGGTGAGTGCAACTCTTTCGATCCTATTTTCCAGGGCAAGAAAAAAAAAATCCATTTTTAAATACACTGAAATGTAGTATATCTCCCTTAGCAATACAAAATCCTGAATGCTGTCTCTAGCCTTTTAATTGCATCATTGTGTTGTCAGGTCCCCCTATTTCCTGGAGGTTTCTTTTTTTTTTTCTTTTTTTTTTACCAAGGGTGCTAGTGTAAGAGCGAGCAGAAATAAATGAGAAAGGGCTCTGAAGTGGTGAGTGAGGTGAAGAGCCTAAAATATGCTAAATGATGAAGTTAAAAGGGTTACATTTCAGGCAAACCCAGCCTCATCCTTTCTGAAACACAGCCCTTATACAGGCAATTTGGATGACACTAGTACGTTTAAATCTTGTGCTAGCCCTACCTCCCTCCCTTCCAAATATTCACAAGAAAGCAGAAGATGTTTAAAAATATTACATGCCTCTAAGGGTGTGGAAATAGTCCATTTTTTGTGTGGCTAGTAGGAGTGTAAATTGGAACAACCTATTTGAGAAGCAATTAGGTACTGGCTATTGAAATTTCAGATCTGCATGTCCTAATGCAGAATTCTACTCATCTCTATTGTTCCTAGAAAAAGTTTTGCTTATATGGATAACAATATGATGGGCAAGGATGCTCACTGCAACATTGTATATAACAGCAAAAAACTCCAATCTGCCCAAATATTTATCAGTAGAAGAATGGCTACATGATAGCGTGTTCATATTAAGGAAGGCCAGGCAGTAGTTAAAAGAATGATGTAAAAACTGCATTCATGAAAACTCTTTCAATCACTTAGAATAGGAAAACTAGTATGAAAGAGTGATGTACAGTATCTCCTATGATACAATTTATGTGAAAATAACAGAAAACAATACTATATATTTTCTAAGGAATAGATTCATGTAAATGACTAGAAAATGGCCTGGGGGAAATAAAACACACAGAGGTATATGGGCACACATATACTCATGAACGTGCACACACACCAGAGTCAAAACCACGATGGTCTCCAAAAGAATGGAATTGTGGAAGTGTCACCTTCATCTCTATTTTTCATTTTTTAATTTTAATATTATCCATAGGTAACATTCTCATTTAGGAGTTGGTTACTTAAAATTAATATTAAAAAGAAAATTATATAATTACTATACTTTGAAACCAAGGAAATGGTAGGTTTTGTAGGGCTCTTCAGTGTTTTGGGCATCCTGTGGTAAATAGGAGGTTGAGAATCTGTCTACATTTTTGGACTGACTTCCCAGGAAGCAGCTTGGGGAATGCAAGTCCCTGTTCCCCACCAGCAGGCTAGGAGTCCCTGAAGCTGTTGGCCTTGGGATCCAGGACAGGAACAGTTCTATATATAAATATTGCCTGCAAATAATGGTACAAAGCCATTACAGCATTGCTACTAACTCCCAGCAGAAATTGACTTAATGAGAGGAGCATCTCTGGTTATGTGATGGGGAGGTGAGGACTGAAGATAATGTCTCAGATGATTGGGAGATCACTTTAGTGCTTTGGTTCTTGGGGTACAAATGAACATTAACAGCTAATACTTGTTCCGTAACAAAGTCTGTCTTCAAGAATTAGATATCCTTTAAAAATATATTCATTATGGTTTGAGGAGAGACACATCAGAATCTCAAAGTTCACAGAGTTAAAATGACTATGGTTTATTGACACAGCTCTGGCATTTATTAACCATGGGCAAATGATTTAAATGATTTAAATTCTCTGAGCCTCAATTTTCTCATCTGTAAAATTAGGAGAGTAATAATAATACTTGATCCATAACTTGTTGTGAGAATGAAATAATTCCTATAAAATGAATGAAATAATTCCTATAAAAATATTAGTTCCTAATTAGCATTCAATAAGTGTCATCCATTATTCTTGTTATGTTTCTTACCAATACTATTGCTATTACAACTAGTCATCACTGGGCAGAGACTGAAAGTCAGAACTGGCTTCTAATAGTCACTAAGCCATCTATTGAAAGAGTGACCTGTATATGTTGAGTTATTCTCTGGTACAAAGTTTCATTATTTGTTAAATGAGTTTAAGAATAAATTGATTTATCTCTATTTCTAGGGGAAAAAAAGAAGAAGTTCAGATCATGTATATCAAAGTTAGAAAAAAATTAATGCAAATATAAGAGTTTTAATTAATTTTATCATTATTTTACTCCAATAAACATAGATTTACGCTGTATGCATGGTGTTAGAGGCAGAGCGATATGTTATTATTTGTCACTTTTCACTCTTCCCATATTGAGGTCAAATCTCATTTTATGCTAGATTCATCCCAGTGGTAACAGAGAAGTCCACAGTAACTTGCAAGCTCAACGGCCAAGAAAAACAAAAACAAAAAGCAGTTAATTTCTTTACTTTTCTGCCTAGTGAAGGTGATAACTGCAATCTATGGTGCTTTGCAACATGAAACGATATTCTGCAATTCCTACATCAGAAGCATACATCACATAAACAGTCTTCTAATAAAATATAGACCCCAATATTGCTGTTCTGACTACAATTTCAGTTCCTAGTGAGATAGATATTCTGGGCAATAAAAATGTCTTTTGAAATACTTGCCAAATTGTCCTATATGAGATGCTGGTCATTACAGTGTTAAGAATATTAGATTCGATATACTGTTCCAAACTGAGGCAATACAGATGACCTGGGGTGAGTCTGTGAAGAAGATATGGTTCATACTACAAGCCCATCTCCCAGTCCTGCTCACCATGTCAGACACTTCTTGTCACCCTGGCTGTCTCAGGTTCTCTTGGTGACTAAAACTGTCACTCTTGTCCGTCAACCCCAGTTTTCTTGAATTTTCTTGCTCTATCTAGCTGTTTTTTGTTTGTTTGTTTGGTTTTGTTTTTTTTTTTTTTTTTTTTTTTCCTGAAAGAGGGAAACAAATCATACTGGTTTCTCTACAATAGGTATAGATAGCGCATTTGACATAGCAATAAATAACAATGAATTACATCATGAGAAGTGTTCCTTTCAACAATTCTGATAAGATCAAAGAAAACATCTCCATTTGTTGCTACAATGTCTGTAATATCTCTCTAACATTTTCTCAGTCCCCTGACCCTCCTTTTTTTCTTTTTTTTTAAACCAATAAGGCCTCAGGCACAGAGCATCCTGCAGGTAACAGAGTCTAGCTAGAATTTCATGGATTTGTTTTGTTGCAGATGTCTCTTTTCATTTATTGGTTACCTTCTATTTAAAACAAGTACTGATTTCAACTTTTGTGGTCATGATACAATGACGAGCTTTAAAATACATTGAATACATTTTTAAAGTGAAGTAATTAAAAGAAAAGTACATGGAAATAGTAGGTGGATGAGTGAAGTCTGATCCTGTACTCCCATCCTCCCAGTGCTACAATGATTTGATTCTTCTGTGGCATATTAATATCTTGCCTTTCCCAGGATGGCAGGGTCACTTTTGTAACTCCTGGACCTTAGCTTAGTACCTAGGCCCAGGATGTTTTGAATAAATGTATGTCAACTAAGTAAATCAATAAAAGCAAAAATAAAAGGAAAACTGTAGAACCTCACAAGAATACCAGGGTGATTGGCTGGTGGTTGGTTGTTTTTCTCTAGGCAGTGGACTCTACTGTGTCTGTGTGTGTGAAGGGGTTAGCATAGTGGGTTAAAGGATGGGAGAGGTTAGGACCAGCAGTGGGCATCTCTCTAGCCCATGAGGCACCCAATTTCGACCACATATCTAGAACAGTGGTTCTTAAAGCATGCTCCTAGGACAAGCAGCATCTGCATTAACTTTTGCTTGTTAGAAATACAAATCCTTGAACCCCTCTCCAGACCTAATGAAGCAGGAACTCCAGAGTTAGGATCCTAAAGACTTTTTATTTTTAGAGCCCTCTAGGTGATTTTGATGCATGCTAAATCTTGACAGTCACCACTGCATTGGCAATTAAACGTAATCAAAGTTGTGATTCCTAAGAGGAGGAGGAGAATCATGCTCAATTTGATGGGGTTTGGAGATAATAGGAATTAAGTACTTCTAGTGATCAAAATTGTATACAGGTTTCTAAAAAGCTGAGAGGTAACTCCTTTTTGTAGCTCTATGCATTTGATATCTACAAATAAAAACAGCATAATAACTCCACCTTTACTGTTTTGAACAAATACACTCTTTCTAAAAGCACAGGAACATAAGCACATTGAGACTTTCTGAAGTTTAAGTTCTAACTTATGTCTTCTAAATTAGCAAACCTGGACTACAGATCAAAGCAGCTAAAAGTGTAAATTCCACCCAATTAACGAGACTAGTGTCTGAAATACTTCATACGGATGACCAACTTCACTCGCTTTTTAAGTTATTTGGGATAACCTTGGTGGAGTTTTCTCCTCCGCATCCTGAGAGAGCACCGAAGGTAAAAAACAAAAACAAAAACAAAACAAATAGGGGAGCGGCTAGTCTGAATAGAGCGAAAAAGCCACTTCGAGAGCCCTTATAAGCCTATTGAAAACATTTTCTTCAAAGGAGTTCCTGCAACAATTATTACAGCTCATTTGCCTGCAAATGTGCTCTCTGTTGTTAATCAGTCAGTCATTAACCTCAGCAATATCAATGCGTTGTCACCATGCATTTCAAAGAGGTGAATGAAGACGGGCGGTCTGTAAGAGCTGCCTCAGCTCAAAGAGCCCATTACACTATTTATTCTTCCAAGGTAAACTCACACTCACAACAAAGATTTTTATCTCGGGCACTCAGCATTCTTTCCTAGGCTTTTCCTAAGGCCCTTTATTTAGGTCCGTGCCCATCGTTTACTCAGATTGCCAAGGAAACGGTCTCAGAGACCAAATAACACATTGGGAAAAATGGGAGGAGTAGGACAGAGAGGAAATTCAGTCGAAGGTCTACAGTTTAGGGGCATGAAAGAGAAATTGCTCTTGCCTTCCTCCCCAGCAGAAAACCCAAGCCTTAGAGAAAGAAGCCAAGAGAGGCCAATGGGAACCATTAATTATCCAGAGAATAAACTCTAATGGCCCTAGCCTGTAGTTTTTCTCCCAACAGTGGTCATTTAGAAATCCCTGTGAGTGCCAGCTCAGTCGTGTGTCCTTGCATCCATCTTCCCTAGACCTTGTATCCTCTACATGCTGTTTGGTCCTCCTGTGCCTGTCTTCCTCTACAATCTCATGCAATGGTCAAAGACTTTTCAGAGGCATTGCATGAATTACATGTTGTTGCTTAGAATGCTGTGAACACCCTAAAATAGGATCCCAAATTTTATATCATTGTGAATTTTTCTAAGGAGAGATCCATAGCTTTCACGGGATTCATGATCAAAATGAAGAATCACCAGAAAAACTATCCCAAATTCGATTTTAATGACTACATATCAATGTAAATGGTATTTCCGTTTATATCTAGCATATTAAATCACATGGAATGACTGTTTTTATAGGTCAAACGCAGCCAACTACGCACCAGAAATTTCGGTTCTACCTAATAACAACCATTTAATATAAATATATAAATAAAAATGTATTAAATAAGCTTTTTATAAAGGAAAATCACATTTTAATATAACTTATACAAACAATATATTTAATAGTATAATACTTCAATATATCTGAGTAAATTTATACTAAATGCATCTGTTTGTGGCTATGCTTTCCATAGACAGAAATAATTATTAGAGCTTTATAATACATATACCAGACACATAGGCTTTACAAGGTCATAAAAGCACTTTGAAGGTATTTTGTACACAGCTATTGGCCTCCGGGATGACTGGGTGAGATTGTTTTTCTTTTCCAGAATCTTATTTTTAAAGGGCATACTATACCTTATACATAAAGGCATCAAAGTAATGTATCTCCAAATAATGAACAGGTCTCTTCCTCCTAAGACTGTGGCTGGATTAGCGTCTAAATGTGTAAGATCTTATTTCCATACACATCTCCCTGATAAAAATTAGAACCCCACGGACAGGCCTGAAAAGACACTGGGCACGTACGATCTCTTAATAAACTCATTATTCTACCAGGACAGACTGTCCCACTCCCTCTACCCCAGCTTGCATACTCTATTCTTCTGTTATGGCAATTTACATACATAACGCTATCAATTTAGTTAATTAGGCTTTAAAACTGCTATTTAAATAGGGAGAATTTTTTTTCTCTGATAAAGCCACGCAAATAAATTATTGCTGTTGTCATAGACTGCCTAGCTGCTACTTTGCTAGAAAGCTTCAAAGTGTAACTTTGATGTGAAAAGAGTCTTAGGGAATATGCATATGAGAAACGATTTTGAATAGAAGCTTTAACGCAAAGTCTTAGGAAAATAGAAAAAGAGAGTGAGCCAGAGCCCCACCTTTATTTGGTGGCAATTTAAGGAATTCAAAGAAGTAAGATTTCCCCTTTTGAATAAAAATGATAGCAGTAAAAATATACATTCTTTTTTTTGGTTCTCAAAATTTCAGATCCTCATTGTTCCCAAACATCAAAGTATAGAAAATGTTTTGAGAATTTGTGGATACTGAAAAGTCCAAATAAAGGTCTGGCACAGTGGCTCATGCTTGTAATCCTAGCACTTTGGAAGGCTGAGGTGGGAGGGTCGCTTGAGGTCAGGAGTCCCAGACCAGCCTGGGCAACATAGCAAGACCCCATCTCTACAAACAATTAAAAAAAAAAAAAAAATAGCCAGGTATGGTGGTATGCACCTACAGTCTTAGCTACTCAGAAGGCTGAGGCAAGAGGATTGCTTGAGCCCTGGAGTAAAAGGCTATGGGTACAACACTGCACTACAGCCTGGGCAACAGAGTGAGACAGTGTCTCTATTTAAAAAAAGCATAATTTCTTTAAGAAAAAGTGCAAATAAAGGAAAGAAGCTGAAAGAACCATTGTGGAAGATAATGTCATCTTTAAGGAGTTCAAACTGGACTTGTGTTGTTTGCTTCTGTTGCTAATTAACCAATCAGACATGAGAATATTATTTTCTGGTTATGATTTCAAAAGAAGAAAACATTCCTCTTTGATAGATCAAACCCACTGGTTCTTGAACTCCAACATCTAACATGGGAAGCCGTGCTATACAACCCAGTTCTGGGAAGCTCCTAGGGGAAGGAAGAGAATTGAGTGAGCTAGGATAAAAGGTGGTCTCAGCCTCATTCCCACGTGTCTGGAGTAAAATTCCATTTGAGGATCTAATTTTTTTTTTTTTGAACCCAGTATCATAGAGCTAATATAGTAACTTAAATAAACAGTGAATGAATTGGTCTCCCTAAGACTTGATTTTATGTTTTATTCTATTCCTTTTAAAGACAATGGATAACTTAAAACGAAAAAAGAAAAAAAATTGACTATTAACCCATTTCTTTTTTTTCTTTTACCCCTGGCAAGCTGTGAAATTAACTCATTTCTTTTTGCAGAAAGCCACTCCAACGAAGGTATTATCAGAGGAATATATTTTTCTGTCCTGTAACTGCATCCTTTAGTCTTGATGAAGACTTACAATTTGTCATCAAGAGACAGCCTTTGATTTCTGCTGTAAAGCAGTATCTGATAAACACCTTCCATGGCCAACAGGAAAGCAGAAGTAATCTTTGAAAAATAAATAAAT
The DNA here is from genome assembly GCF_007565055.1 of Rhinopithecus roxellana. Lineage (NCBI taxonomy): Eukaryota > Metazoa > Chordata > Mammalia > Primates > Cercopithecidae > Rhinopithecus > Rhinopithecus roxellana. The sequence goes on from NC_044551.1 coordinate 179,171,749, forward strand.
AAGTAAATTCTAAAAAACCTCAGGATGACTTGATAAGGATAAGGTACTCTTAAATGAGAAAGCCTTCCCTGGGAACTGAAACTAAGACACCACACAGTTCCCATCAAATTAAAATGCTAATAGAGAGGGTGGCAGGCTGCTGTATCTTAGATCAAGTTTTAGTTTTCTTTGGTTTTACTTTCTGTCAGGGTTATTCTATCATAATGTATCAGGAAAAGCATGGCACTCACATCAAATCAAATTGTTAATGGAAAGGGTGGCAGCCTAAAGTACTCTTGATCAACTGCTAATTTTGTTTTATTCTTCTTCCTCTTACAGCTATTCTCTGAAATGAATAACTCTGCATTCAAAGAGGTTTTTGAGAGAAGCTGGGCACTAAAACAGATTAAGATGAACCGAAGACACAGAAAACCATTATGTTCACAGAATAAACAGTTTTAGTCATTTAATGTTGTAATAAATGTATTCGTCTGTGACGTGCTGCTTTCACCACTAAAACGTCTCCTGTTAAATATGCACCATGTCTCCACATTGGGCCACTGATACCTACAGGACAACCTGGGGTGACAGGCTCACCGTCCATCTTGAATTTGTTATTCTGAAGAGCAGACAACTGCTATGAACATCCCTGTATTCAAAATGGAGAGGAAGCAAATGTAGTATTGCTGAGAAGTGTCTGATTTAATGCATTAAGGATCAAAGTAATCAATTTATCTGGAAGATCAGGGAAAGAGCAAGAGAGGCAGAATCTGCCCCATTGCTGACCCTGCCTTTGACGGCCAGAGTTCTGTGTAACAAAGGTTTGTCAGCTTTTTGCCATACTCAATCCTTGGGGATCTATGCTAAGACTGAAAAATCGGAGCCCTTGCTGCCCTATTGAAAAACGAGAGGGTGCATATCCAGCAGGGATGTGATAGAGATGATCAATCGGCATCCAAGCGTTCATTTACTCTTTCAAATAGAAAACTCTCCTTCCAAACACAGTGTAAAGGAAAACAAGACCAACCACCTCCCCACAACGCCCCCCCGCAAAAAAAACTTTTTGATAAGCTGCTGACAATGTGGATTTAGGTGGTGTTTTATTTACTTTGGAGATTTGCTTTGTAGATCTTACGACATTTGCTACGTGACAGTGTGATGTGTTAAGCATTTAGCTTCAAAAAGAAGTTCAGGAAAACAAGGCAATGAAAAGGAAAGAAACTGGAAACTATTACTAATGCTCCCTTTCCTAATGAAGAAAGTTTAATAGGCCTACCAGGACACCAGCAGCAACTTAAAAAAATCACCAGATTCCAAGACTCCTCTTGGGTTTCATAGAGAAACGTAAGGATTCACTGATGTTCCAAAAATAAAATTTTAAAGTAATTCTAGATCTCTCTCCATAATAGGTGCCCTGAAAATTATCTTCTAATGCCTCTGCTTCTCTCTCTAATTAATAATCTGGCCTTAATTATTATAAACCATTCTTCCTTTGAGAACTTGTTACTGAGTAGTCATTTCATTCTGCTGCGGGTCAGACGTTGCTTTTACATTTTTATGGTTTCCAAAATAATCACAGTATTTTCAGTCTCTTGTTTGAAACAAGTAAGTTTGTTTCCCATTTTCCAATCATATTAATGAGAAAATCCACCTGTTTCAATATAGTGATTGGGTCTGATAAGTCAAAATAAACAGTCAAACAAATAAAACCAAACGACCACCACAACAAAAAAGATTTAAATATACATTAATTTTTCCCCCTTTCCAACAAGTGGAATGGATGGAAACTGAGAATGGTAAAGTACTGTATTACCAGAGTAAATGTTTGATATCTGAAGATGGAATAATAACTGGAATACATTATTCACAATTTGGGTATGGACATACAACATATGCACAGGGGCAAAATAGAATTTGAAAGTGTGGACTTTGTGATGGGAAAACTAATGATCTATGAAATTCTCAAGTGCAGGAATCCACAATTACAATGATAGGTAATGCTGCTGCTAAGTGCTGTGTGGTTCTGGGCAGAAAGATTTCTTGCGGGGAGTGAAATTGGTACCATCTCAGGAAGAGATGCAGACCTCTGTCAATATTCAAGTCCATTCACCCCAGCCGGCTCTGATCTCGCCTCCTCCCTGCAATCTGGCTCCTGGTGAGTTTGTTCTCCAGAATCTCATTGAAGCTTCAGTCTCTTTCCTTAATGAAATGCTTGTCAGCTGCTGCACAGGAGATGTCCCCCCAGAATCTTGATTAACCTTTGCAGTCAATGAGCCTCTATGATTTTTCCCCCCAGAGAGACGAGGTTCATGGTGAGTGAGCTTATATTTGGAGTTTTATTTCTGATCTGGTATATCCATCTCTCCATACATTATGTGTATCTATTTATCTACGTTTTCCAATGAAGGACAGAAATGTCTGCCTGATTTTAAGTGTTCATGTATAAAATAACTCTAAACCACTTCTATCCAAAGCTGCTGCTTTTTTTTTTTTTTTTTTCTTTTGGATGGTAGAGAAAGCTGCTTTTGAAATATAGGTTTTGATCAATTTTATATTATCCCTTTTTCAGGTCTCTAATGTCTATTTCAAGGGATGTTTTAACACTGTAAGTTTTACAGCAGCTCATAACTGATAATGAAGGCTTTCCCAGTACTACTTCTCCTTTGACACCTGAATTCCAAACTGAGATTTAAATATATAGTAATTATGAATGATATCACAGACGAATATTAGATTAGAGCACAGAGCATATAAGACATCACAAATTCCTTTGTTAATGCTAAATTCCCAGCCAAGGGAAGCTCAAAAGGCATCAGTGGATACTAGAAATAGAGGCTCTTTTTTTTATGCTCAGTGGATTTCTCATAGACTTTCTTTAGAGGAAAACCTAAAGAGAACATGTCAGTATCAAATGAAATTGCTACTTTGTGTCCTATGGATTTAGATTATCTGGCACAGTGGCTTTGGAAAATCTGAATATTTCTAAAGAAGGATATTTACTAGAAAATAACTTTTGATAGGTAAATAGTACCAAACTTTAATCATTCTAATGTTTCAATTTAAAAACAAGTTCAGGGACAACTCTGTTCTGCTCACCAATGAAAAACAGTCATGTTAAATACAAAGCATACATGAGACCTTTCGTCTATAATCTTAGATTGGCTAGGCTGTTCATGAGATGCATAGTTGACTACCATTTCTTTAAAGGATGGCAGGAGATCTTGCCTGCTATAATTCAAATGAAGCATTTAATATGCATCTGCTTTGTCCAAAACATTGATCTGGGCATTGTGAGATTTCAGAGAGCCTTTGCCCTTTGGAAACAGAATATTTTGATACAAAACAACAATAACAGCAACCAAAATCCCAACTAATTTGGAAGCAGACTGCAGATACAGTGAGGAAGTATCTTCAAATATAAGAGCTAGGTTCTTACTTTAACAAGGCAAGGTAAGGCAGACATCACTGATTGTCAGAATTATCCCTGAAACTTCTCTAAATCTGGAGGACCAGGGCTCCGGGCAAAAAGCTAAGAATTAACTCCAGCGCTTTGATTTCCTGTTGCCCTGAGGCTTTCCCGACCCTGAGTAGGGTAGAGGTCTGGGTCTACTTTGAAATGGGAAGGAGAGGAAAGATGAGATGAAGAGTTGGAAAGGAGGGGAGAGGGGGAGATATAGGATGGAGAATGGAGGGACTACAGAGATGCATCACTCTTCTTTTTCCAAGAAAGTGCCATTTGAACTCTCATAAGGGAGGGCATGGTGTCCCTCTGCTCTGTCTCCGGTGGTTCTGATTCTTGCTGAGGATGGAACTTAGTTACAGCTGCAGAAATCACCTTCGGTAATGTGAACCATTTAGGTGCCGGGACATTTGCATTCATGAAGAAAAACCCACCTGAGGATGTAGTTTCTGCTACTGGTGGCCGATTCTCAGTCTGAGGGAGAAACTCCAGGGCCACAGTATCTGCTTCTGGAGGTTAGGGGTATTAACTGGCTCTTGCCTTTGGCTCTTTTCTTCATACCCAGCCCCGACTGCTTTCCTCACCCCTCCAACATGGTTGATTTATTACCAAATAAAGCTACTCTTTGGATGTGTTGGCCAACCATATTTCATCGTCTCTACCATTCAACAGACCATACAATTTCTGAGGATATCATTAACCCGGGCTTCGATGCACAGAACACGCAGAGAAAGCGAAATAGCAAATGTACTTGTAAGACCTCTATTCCCCTACACAGTAATGGCTTAACACTTTGGCATTAATTCCATTTGTCAAGCTGTAAGATAAATACATGTGCATCAGACACTTTCCCAGCATTTATTCAAAGGGCAGACAGTGAAGACCACTATTTAAATGGGAAATGTGTCCATTTGTTTTTGAAAACAAAGCAGAGCTTCACATTTCACAAAGTATGTCAATCCTTTTAAAGAGACAACGCAATTTTCAGAAAAACGAAACGGCTGGTGAGGCTTCATCTCTATGAAAATAACAATACTCCTACTAAAAATTCTGAAATTCTACATCAAGGTAAATATAACATTTTTTCTTGTAATCAAAAGTCAAAAGCCAAAAAACTTAACGCCCTTGCCAGTAATATTTGCATTTATAATTTCTGTATATTTCTCTCAGGAACGTCATCTAATAAGATTCTATCATTTCTAACCTTGGGCAAACCGCATTAAGTCTTGCATCCAGTGAAGCTTTTTATGTGAAATGATATTCACATATGGATAAATTATCACATCTTGAAAGAGATTTCCAGATTTCTCCTTATGTCTCTTGCCTAAATTGGTCTCTACTTATACTGCAATGCCAGGTTGACTCTCTTCTTTAAAATGTTTTTTTCTTTGGTCTCTCAGCTTTCCAAGTGGACTAAAGCATTATGTTCTAATGTATGGCCTCATTCAAGTACAGTCATCCATCACACAACCACATTTTGGTCAACCAGGGACTACATATACAATGATGGTGCCATAAGATTATAACACTGTATGTTTACTTTACTTTTTCTATGTTTAAGATATGTTTAGATGCACAGATACTTTCTATTATGTTACAATTGCCTATAGTATTCAGTACAGTGTTATGAGGTACAGGTTTTTAGCCTAGGAGCACTGGGCTAGGAGTACTATATAGACTACGTGTGTAGTAGGCTGTACCACGTTTGTGTGAGTACACGTTATGATGCTTGCATAACAATAAAATTGCCTACTAATGCATTTCTCAGAATGTATCCCAGTTCTTATGTGAAACATGACTGTATTTTTCCTCCAAAATATAGAGTTTTAAAAGAATCACGAAGAATGGCTGGGCATGGTGGCACATGCTTGTAATCTCAGCACTTTGGGAGGCCAAGTTGGGCAGATCACCTGAGGTCAGGAATTTGAGACCAGCCTGTTCAACATGGTGAAACCCTGTCTGTACTAAAAATACAAAAATTAGCCAGGTGTGGTGGCGGGTACCTGTAATCCCAGCTACTTGGGAGGCTGAGGTAGGGAGAATTGCTTGAACCTGGGAGTTGGAAGTTACAGTGAGCTGACATAGCACCACTGCTCTCCAGCCTGGGCAATAAAGCAAGACTCTGTCTCAAAAAAAAAAAAAAAAAAAAAAGAAAGAAAAAAAGAAAAAAAAGAAAAATCATCAGGAATGAATAAAAAAGTATAGAGATTTTGAAACACTATATCTATATACAACTTTCTGTTTATAGAAATACATATGTTTTTTCTAGGAAAGAAGACCTAAACATCATTCACAGTGTCAAAAAAAATTGCTTTTTTGTTCAAGAAAAATATATCTAGTCTAATTCTGCAGTCCCCTTTTCAATCCTCCTCAGGCCAGCAGTCTGAGGCTGTAGTGAGCTGTGATCGTACCTGTGCATAGCCTGCACTCCAGCCTGGGCAACATAGCAAGACCCTGTCTATTAAAAAACAAATGGATCTACTAAGTCTTAGGTAACTAAGAATAAAAAAGTATGTTTGAAAGATGCTAATAGAAATAAATAAGACAATAAAAGTCACCCTTTGAGACTGCATTCTGGATTTAGATTTCATGCCCTCTGCAGTAATATAAAGCCCATGAGGTCAAGGACTTTGTTCTGTTTGTTTCTATTTTCCCTTAATCTAGAAGTGTTCGTGCCACACAGTATATGCTCAATAAATATCTGTTGGATTAAGCTAAAACACATATTGTTGTGCCAGCCAGGCACTGAATTAAGCAACATATCATCTCACTTATCCTTACAAAAATCCATCAGGGAACTCCTACTATTATTTCCGCTTTATGAATGAGAAACTCAAATTAGGCTCAGAGAGTTTAAAAAGTATGCTATGAAGAACTCCTAAACCTCTCCCCTCTCCAATTTCATCTTCTATTTATCAAACTGTATGATCAAGAAAGAAAATTTCCCAATTTGCTATATACAATTTCAAAAGGATTGTTAATTTACTCTTATTATCTCATGTGAAATGTAGAAGCAATTGTGTAAGAGATACAGGTACCCTGCTACATGGTTACAAACTAGAAAATATTCTGATGATAAGATTTCTTACTTTGATGCCTGAGGGTCAACCATCAGTCTGCTTTTCATTTTCCATTTAAATATCTGAACACAGTCTAGAGATTACACCCTAAGCAATATTGTTACACACCAAAACAACTAAAAAATAAACTGCCAGGACTAAAACAATCTAATATATTTAAAGCATTATGCTGTCAGCTCTAAATCAGAATTTATTTCTAGAGTTGCAATACAAAATCAATATTGGAAAACACATCTAAATTGAATGTTAGAGGCTTCTGAGTGTACATACTCTACAAGGAATTTTTATTTTAATCTGTGCTACATATTTATATCTGATAAAACTCTCAATTGAAACTCTCAAATTCATAGCTATATATCACACACATAAAATGCAATGGTTAACAGACATAAATTATAGTATATTATAACAACACAAAGTGAAACAATAAAATATATGAACCAATGAATATCACCATTTTAAATACAATTATTAATGTTTTGAACCCTGCCTTTGCTTCTGCAGATAGTATAAAATCATGTCTAATGTCACAATAACATTAAGCATTGCAATTGTTATGAAATGTATTATTTTATACCTTAATTTGGCATCACATGCATGTGGATTTAAAACACCCTGCTGAATTGTGACTGGATTATTATGTATTTCTCAGACACCATGCATTGTGCAGAGTAGATGCTCAATAAATATTTTTTTAATTAAAGAAAACAAACAGGAAATACCTAATATGAATATTAAAAATATGCAAAGTGTGCAATGCACATATGTAGTGACAAGAATTACACAAAGGTGGCTGGATGCTAGTCGACTTCATGGATGAATTGAAGCCTTCCACTGGTTGCTAACGGCAAACCACATGAGGTTCAACTAGATGGCCAAAACCTTCCAAGATTTCAATGGAAGTAGCTTGATGGGATAACCAGGTACCAGTCAAATAAAGCTAAATATGCACACTGTTTTCTGAAAGTGGGATTTTGGACCACCTGCATCAGAGTAACCCGGGGTGTTCATAAAAAAGCAAAAAAACCAAAACAACAACAACAACAAAAAAACACATTCCCAGGCTCCAGACCTGCGGAATCAGAATCCCTCTTGTGAAACAAAGAAAGTATCCAAAGGGAGTTGTAGGCCCTGTGAAGCTCGCTATTCTAGCCATCGTCTTCAAGGGAGGTGTTACGATACCTTTGAGAAAGTAAGAAAAAAACATTCTCCTACCAGGCTCTTCCTTGGTGTAGAGGATTAGAAAAACATGGCTTTTGAGGGTAGACATAACCATGCCAGAAGGTGTTGAGTTTAGAGACATGAAGGCATGTGAGTTCAGCTCCAGTGACACCAGTCTACTTGCTTCTTTTGTGCAGAGCACAAACTGCATAACTACGTGTGGTGGCTTTAGGTAAGGACCAAAATATGTAGTTACCATATTCCAAACTGGAGAACATGTCTAAAGACTCACTATGTGACCCAAGCTTTCAATCTTAAAGCAGCCTTCTATTTCTCACTACAATTCTAGGGGAAAAAATCCAGCAGATTTCAGATACATATGCAAAAGCATTTCTTGATGGAGAGGTTATTAAACACCACAGTAGGCAGGTAATAATGCCTAAATGCCTGGAATGGGGTAAATGAGCTCCTCACCAAAAACCATACTGGGGAGTTTGGGACAGGATAATGTCTCAAATTCCCTTGTAGCCACAGGAGTTCACAATTTTATTACCTAAGGATGCAAAAACATTTTGGCACATGCTGGGTTTAGGCAATTTCACTATAGCCTAAATGGCCTTTAAGAAGCAGAGATCTTTTTAAAATCCTACTCTAGGAACATTTAATATTTGAAATTATTTGAGATGAAAGCATAACACCCAATTGTTACAGCTTCATGAGTGACTCTTACTTGCCTAATTATGGGAAGCAGTGCTGTCAATAGTAAAACATTTTCAAGAGATTAACTTCGCACAATAAGAGCTCCCATGTCAGCCCACAAATCCTTTAAAGTGTTCCACGTATTTTGCAACACTGAGTGGCCAGCCACTCTTTTTAATATTTACAGACAAAATGATATTTGGATAAAGCAAAGGTCAGACCCCAAAAGAACAAAACAAGGCAGAATGACATTCTAAATTTCCAGGTTGTAGCTCTTAACTTGGCAACCAATATACGATGGACAAAAATAGAAATAAATTTCACTGTGCTCTCTCTCACTGTTAAGTATTACCCAAACTCAAACAATTTCTAAGGTAACTTGAGAAGCGTTGAGAAATCTTTCTAAGAAAGTCAGGCCTCTCTGTAAAACTTTTGCTCTAATAATGTTTGTTTCTTTCAAAGCATGAATATGTCCTTTCTGCTTTGGTTAATTCCACATTTAGTACCAGGTCCCTTTTGTAGTGCATATCGATGATTTGTAATTAGAATTCCTTGTTCTAAGCTCATAAATGCTATTCCCACTAATGATGAGAAACATGACAAAGGAACATGAAAGATCAGTCCGACTCCCCACATAGATGGTGTGATTCCTAGTCTAGAAAATCGTCAGAATGTCAGGGGATGCATTCTAAAACTGTAGTTGCTAAGTCACACTCTCAGTGATTTTGATCTAGTAGGTATCTATTTCTTTTTATACTACACCAAGGGAATTCCAATCAGCCAGGCTTAAAAATCCTTAATACAGGTGATGACTTACACATTATAAACGCAGGACTTCTGAAGGTCTTCTTTATATCTGACATAACTTTATCAACCTACTCACCAAATATGGTGTTTCATTAACAGAAAATTATAACCTTTCATTCCATAGTTAGAAATGCAAATGCTATTAGAACAAGAGACATTGATTAGCATAATACATAAGGATCATTGACAACACTTTATGAAATTCTAGTTGAACCAGGCCTGACTAGGCTATGAAGGAAACAGGTATGGAGAGCGCTTTGTCAGGCTGGCATAGCAGAATAGCACAGAGTGATGATTAGACATTACTCAACTCCACAGTCGTGCATCAGGCTTTCACCACTGTTGAGCTACTTGACTTTGAGATTTACTTAACGTCTCTGAGCCTCATCTGTAAATCAGAATAATAGTACTCACCTCTTAATTTTTTTCTTTTTTTAAGGCAGAGTCTTGCTCTATCTCCCAGACTGGAGTGCAGTGGTGCAAACTCAGCTCACTGCAACCTCCATCTCCTGGGTTTAAGTGATTCTCATTCCTCGGCCCCCTGAGTACCTTGGATTACGGGCATGCACCAGCATACCCAGCTAATTTTTTGTATTTTTAGTAGAGATGGGGTTTCCCTATGTTAGCCAGGCTGGTCTAAAAATCCTGGCCTCAAGTGATCTGCCCACCTTGGCCTCCCAAATTGCTGGAATTACAGGCGTGAGCCACCGCACCTGGCACCTCTTAATATTTTAATGAAGAATAACTACATGGAAAGTACTGAAAACAACAGTTCCTGATATATGTTAAACGCTCAAATAAAAGTCTACTATCAGTCGTATTAATCCACTCTTCACAGTTTAGTTGAACAGTTCCTAACCTGGCTAAATGTTAAAATGGTCTACGGAGTTTTTAAGAAATTACTCATACATTGGTTTGCTATCAAGAAATTCAGTAAGTCTGGGTAGATCGAGAAACTGCATTGTAAAAGACCTGCAGGTGGTTCCTATAGACACTTAGGATGATCTACCCAAGAAATATAGTCCTTGGCTTCTCAAGATCAGTCCTTAAGCAGGGCACAAAAGTCACATCTAAGTAAGGAATAGCAGTAGACATTTGGGGTCAATGTTTGGTTAAAGATAACAAATGAATATTTGAAATGTAATATTTTAAATTCAGAGTGTATAAAATGCTTTTCTCAGTTTTAAATATTATCATGTGCAGAATCAATTTAAATGTAAATTATTTTATTATTTCATGATTCCCCTTCTCCATTTATTGCCAGTAAATTTATTTTCATGACTAGATTCCTAGGCACATAATAATGCCTGTTCATTCATTCATTCTTCCAAGTATTTACTGATTGTCTACCTGCTGAATACCGGCTCAGTTCTAGGCACTACCAATTTTAAGGTGAACAAGGAGGATATTGAATTTACATTCTAATGATGAAGCAGATAACACAATGATGAAAAGCCTGCAGGCTGTGATTGGAGCTCTAGAGGTTGCTTAAAGGGACATACAGACAGGAGCATTTAAGCTGACCCCTGCAGAAGGGGTTCACCCAAGAAAAATGGGGAGTGGGAATAAAACTGAAAGGACATCTGGGAAGAACTCAAAGGAAATCTGTGTGGCTGGAGTGAAGTGGAAGGAGGGTGTGATGGATGGTCTCAGATGAGGCTGGAGAAGTAAACTAATAAAACATTTGAATTATGAGACTGGCTTGGGCTGTGATCACATTTAAGAAGATCATTCTGGGCTTACGTGTGAAGAACAGATTTGAAGGAACAATAGGAAAGGCAGGAAGTCTGGTGGGTAGGCTGTGGCTGTGGTTCAGGTTGGAGGTGCTGTTGATAGCACAGATACAGGTGGTAACTAAAACACATAAAAGAATGAATGAGGCCAGTCACAGTGGCTCATGTCTGTAATCCCAGCACTTTGGGAAGCCGAGGTGGGCAGATCACCTGAGGTCAGGAGTCAGACATCAGCCTGGCTTACATAGTGAAACCTCCTCACTACTAAAGATACAAAAAATTAGCTGGATGTGGTGGTGCATGCCTGTAATCCCACTGACTCGAGAAGCTGGGGCAGGAAAATCACTTGAACCTGGGAGGTGGAGGTTGCAGTGAGTCGAGATCGTGCCACTGTACTCTAGCCTGGGCGACATGGCAAGACTCTGTCCTTCCACCGCCAAAAAAAAAGATGAATGGTGCTCCAGACATACGTAGAGGTAGAAACAGTAGGGACTGCCAATGGGTTGTGTAGTAATAGGTCATCGGGATATTGGGTATTCTCATGAGTAGTATAGATTAAACACCATAAGCTTAGACTTAATCTTTCCTGGGTACTTGGGGCAATGTGGGGTGTAAGAATGGTGCATGCCATGCATTGCTGTAGGAGTGTGACATCTGTAAGCACATTTAATTCTTCAGTCATATTTATATGTACATAATATTAAAAATTTACTAGTCCTTTAAGACTTCTCCCTTCCATCCCATCCAGCCTTTGATTCCTGCTTCCAAAATAGACCGATTCTCCATGCTTTAATCTGTTCTTTCAGGGCACGGAGTGGTATATCTTCTCATTTCTTTTTTTTTTTTTTTTGAGACGGAGTCTTGCTCTGTCGCCTGGGCTGGAGTGCAGTGGCCGGATCTCAGCTCACTGCAAGCTCCGCCTCCTGGGTTTACGCCATTCTCCTGCCTCAGCCTCCGAAGTAGCTGGGACTACAGGCGCCCGCCACCTCGCCCGGCTAGTTTTTTTGTATTTTTAGTAGAGACGGGGTTTCACCATGTTAGCCAGGATGGTCTCGATCTCCTGACCTCGTGATCCACCCGTCTCGGCCTCCCAAAGTGCTGGGATTACAGGCTTGAGCCACCGCGCCCGGCCTATCTTCTCATTTCTATAAAACAGGTACACATTGTGGTTGTAGCTACGATTTTTCAGTTTTAGATATTTTCTGATCATTCCCTTCTTTGGAAAATAAGGATGTACCCTTTTTAATATCCACTCAAGACACACACTACACACACACACACCCCTTTCTACCAGCCTTTCAATGTAGTTTTCTCATAATTTTTGTTTAACTTAAAATTTTTTTAACATCACATTTGTCATGCAGATGGCAGTTATAATAGAACCATGTTGTATAATACAAATGCATTTTTTATATAGATTTTCTCTTCCCTGAAAGTAATAATTGTCTCATGTTTCATGTGCCCAGTTTCCCATGTACCTATCACTATTTCATATGGAAACACCAGAGTGACTAAGGCAGGTTCCCTTCATTTCTTTCTTGCTTTGCTGTGGCCTGGTTGATTTCTAGGACTGCTACACAGCCATCTTTCTTGGAGAATCGAAGGTACCTCTCTTCAATACCATCCACTGAATTCCCACTGCCTCTGTCCTATAGCAGAGTCTCTGCTCCTCTTTCTTCATTATTCTCCTGTCTTCAGAGACCACATTTGTCAACAGGTTTGGAGATGTTGCATCAAGGCCCCGCATATTTGAAAATGTGTACATTCTACTTCTCACTCTTGTTTGATACTTTGGATAGGTAAAAAATACCACATTGAAAATAATTTTCCCTTGGTTTTATATATTTTCTGATCTACTAAATCAGTCACCTTCAATTTCCTACTTTTCAATAGTACAATTTAAAAAACCTGTCTTGTGATTTTTAATATGGTTTTTCTGAATGAGGGGAATGGTAAACAAGTATACTTTTATCACTTAAGACAATACTAGTTGCTCTAATAGATAAACCCTCAAAACTTGGTGGCATAATGCAATATCAGTTTCTCTCTAACATAAATTCTATCTGGTGATGTCTTTGTGTTGGAAAGTTCTGCTCTTGTAGCAGCCAGTACCTAGGAGATGTCTTTAGTACATGAACGGATGTTAATTCCCACGTAACAGATGGGGGAAAGAGACAGAGCTTCGTATGATGAAGAAGTTTCTGTGTGTCAAGTCAAAGTGGCAAATGTCACTTCCAACCACATTTCATTAGCCAGAACTCAGTCAAATGGCCACCATTAATATCAAGAGAGACCAACAATAATGGTAGCTGTGTGTCCGAGTATGAATGGAAATTTCTGTATCTGCTACATTGCTATTAAAGTCACCATAATTTGACATAACTAGCTAGGAAGTTATATGACAGAAGCATTATAGGAAATTAGGTAATATTCTATCAAATTGAAAACACACACCTGGCTACGACTTTGAAAGAAAAATGTCACCTCTATCCCATTCTCTGCCACAGTGTTCAGTTTATCATATTTATCCAGAAAACTCAATTATTTGAATTACTGTAAAAGCTGTGGCAATAATTATGATGATAACAATAGTAACAATAATACATTACATATATTATGTTCTAAATCAGTATCTGATACTATGCTGAGTTATTGGGCCTTTGCTATTGTGATTTATACAATAAAACATGCACGAGTTAGGTAATATTTTTATCCCCATTTCATGGATGAGCCACAGAAAGGCTAAGAATTTGATCAAAGTCCTATACTTAAGATACACTGGTTTTGACACTATGCCTGTGTCATTCAAAAATGTATCGGTGTTCCCTCTACATCATGCTGCTTTATATTATGTCATGGGATTTAAACAGAGCCATATAAAAATGTCTATGATATGATGTGTCTTCCTGATTCTCCATCATTGTTATACCCTCTCTGACCCAATCAAAAATTTGTGTTTGAGTTATAAGAAGCAAATGAATAGTTTCAGTATTTGTGAATCTTATTTTTAATAAAAATCTGGGATACTTGCTCTTTATGGTCAAACTGCTAAAATTCGTAAGCGGCATAAATAATTTCACAATAGCAAGCCCATTGTGTTTAATGTATTTTCAGTGGTGTAATTCAGTCTCAAAACTTGTCCTCCCCGGTAAAGCTGCCAAGCTGAAAGAAACAATGAAGGGTTTTAGCTGCAAAGTGAAGTTTGCTGGAATTATAATATTCCTTGTGACCTCTGGGATGACTAAACACTATTTAATTCCTTCTCTTATTCACTACAATGAAAAAGACTCAGAAACCTGCTGGAGCAGAGGTAACGTTTCCTTTTGAAACCATAGCCAGACATTAATACTCTCAGGGCAGGGGGGATAACGCTTTCAATTTGGTAGTGGAATACCTTATTTACTGTAATGCTACAAATGTCTTATTCCTCGTTGGTATTGTAAGAACTATGATGTAACACCAGAGTCAATTATGTCAAATTATAGTGACTGGAATAATTAGACTCTTTCTTCTCTAGCAGTGCACTAAAAATTTAGCTGTGGCTGAAATGGAACTCGTTTATAACTGGCTGAAGGTAGCTATACAAGAGCAGCATGTGGCTCCTTTTTCAAGAGCTTTAGCTTTTAGGTACTGTTACTGCTAATTACTTCAGGTGAGAAACACGATAGCTGTCAAACTTTACCATCAACTCTTGCTTTGAACCAGCTAAAATAGAAATGCTTGAGTAGTTAAGAGTCCGTTTCTTTCACTCACCATTACATGGAGGTGCTAAATGTAAAGAAGCTGTAGTCGGCATCTTTGTGTTCCATTCCCTTCCCTGGCTGATTGAAAAGCATTTGATCTGATGTGAAGATTTTTAACTTCCTTACTATGCATAGCCTCAGCATGATCAATACCAAAATGCATCTCCAATCCGGGCTACTTTACATCCCATTTGCCTATAGAGTTTATGTAATGAAATTCACAAGAGGCAAAATCTATAAATGAGTTACTGACAAAGAGGGAATGGCACCCAGAGACGCTGATTCTAAAAAGGAGTGGTACCTGAAGCTGACTGATAAGCTTTTAAAACCACATGCCTGTATCATCAGCAACACAGCCAGCCCTAGGCAAGACCAAGACGCTAGAGCAATCTCTAGCACTGCTGGGCTCCGTATTTCATGGTGGCATCTGCCAGCCCCTTTTTTCCCACTCCCTTCTTAGGTACTTCCTACACTTTCTGCCTATTCCAAAGCCTGTTCTAAAAGCTTGTTTTCTAATTCCTCAGTGACACAAATCTCACAAATAACAGGTTAACAATGTGTTACTGTACTTCTATGAAGAGAGGTTGCATTTTCATAATGAACTAGTCTAGGTGAAACAACATATTGGAATTTTACATTAAACCAAAAAGCTTGAGATCGTTTTGACACCCATAAAACTCACACAATGTAATATGTTTCTTATTTTTCCTACGGGTAAAATAAATGCAGGTATTCAATAAAATGTAGAGCCCAGAAAGATAGGGCTGGAGTTTTCCAAGCTAGTATTTCCCTTTTAAAATGCAATGTATGAAATAGCTCTATCAGATTAGCAACACTGAGGGTGCTCGTTAAACAAGCAAACACATACAGGAAGTCATACAAATTTGGGGGCCTTAGCCAAATAGAATAGAATTGCTTGTCGTGAAGCCCCAGAATCTGCATTTAGACAAGCAACCCCAAATGTTCTTATGCTATGATGGTGGTTATGGAGTCAATCTACCCGAGTTCCTGTACTCGGCTCAACCATTCATTATAGGCAAATTATTTAGGAGATCTGTGCTTCAGTTTCCTCATCTGTAAAATAGGGATGATAATGGAACTTATCTCATTAAATTGCTATGGAGGTTGAATAAGTTAACAATTACAAAGCACTTAGAATAGTGCCTGGCACCATACAGGTGTTTGCTAAATAATGACTATACTAGACTTTGAGAAACACAGATCTAACGATATAATGCCTTTAAAATCATTGCCACAATTTCAGATAAACAGTCAAAAAGATGGTCTTGGTAAATGTGGCATAAAACGAAATAAATTTAGTCATTGTGTTCAGTTCCTGTCACAGAGCTCCTAGAACCTTTGGAATTTCCTAAGTCATAGGAGTATCCTTTGTTATTCACAATGAGCCCCTTTCATAGCTACCTGAGTTATTGCAACGGAGGTGACTTATAATAGTGTGGGGTCTCTAGATGGCCTCAGGATGGGGACAGTCAGGAGAAAGAGCCCCTGATCAAAGGATTAGAGGATTGGAACTTTCATTCCCACCCCTCGACCTCTGAGAAAGGGTGGGGGGGATGGAGACTAGGCTTTATGACAACTCCTGAACAACAAGGTTTGATGAGCTTCCAGGTTGCTGAACACATAGAGGTGCTAGAAGGTGGCATCCAGAGAGAGCACGAAAACTCCTTGCCCCTGCGGTGTACCTTGCTCTATGCCTCTCCTTACCTGGTTGTTCATCTGGATGCTTTGTAATTTATACCCTTTAAAATAAACCAGTAAGCATGTTTTCCTGAGTTCTGTGAGCCATGAAACTGCCTTTGCAAAGATTATGACTGAAATTGCCTTTGCAAAATTATGACAGTGAGAGAAGTCTGACATAGTTCACTCCATCTTGCTTCTGGCCTCCAAGCTATCTTACATCATTCCTGGGTGTAGCCCAAGCTAACTTGGTGAGAAATTTAGTTTATAGTTTAACCTTAAAGCAAGGATGATAATAGCCCTTCCCAAAACAAAACTACCTTGTAAAACTAATGAAAGCCACAATGTTAATATTATAAGAAGGGCCCAAATTCTGCTAAGATGTAGGTGTAGTTAAACAACAACCAACCATTGTTTTTCACAAGACTGGTAACTACCCCAATTACTTCTATAGATAACATCACTATTATAGACTCTAAGATTGGTCTTTTGAGATATTTTTTCAGACTTTGGTGTTTCTGACTCCATCAGCCCTGCGGCCCCACCCAGAAGTTCACACAGCACATGAGGACGTTTTTCTACACCCCTGTGATTTCACCCCCAACCAGTCAGCAGCACCCATTACCTAGCCTTCTGCCCACTAAACTATCCTTGAAAAACTCTCACCTCTGAGCCTCTGGGGTGACTGATTTAATAACTGTCTCCTACATGGTGAGCCTTGTGTTAATTAAACTCTTCCATTAGTGCAAAAGCATGGTCTCAGTGAATTGGTTTTGTCTGTGCAGTGGGCAGATATAACCCATCTGGCAATTACATGACAGTGGGAGAAGTCTAGCGTGGCTGAACATATCTTGCATCTAGCCTCACAGACTGGCTATCCTCTCTTACTCCTCGGCATAGGCCAAGCTAACCATGGGAGAAATTTAGTTTATAGCTTAACCTACTAAGGATGATAATAATCCCTCCCTGGAACTAACCCCCTCTTTGCCTAGGGGACAAAGCTATGTTTGTAAAACCAATCAAAGGCCAGGAAATGAGATTAGGATCATGGGAGAGACCTGAATTCAGCTAAGATGTAGACCTAGTTTCTATATTCCCTTACTTCTCAGGAGTCATGTGGCCAGAGGTCACAAGATTTGTGACTTCCTCAATTGCTCTTGCAGATAACATCACTTTTTCAGGACTTAAAATTGATCTTTTAAGATGGTTTTTAGGCTTGTGCATTATGGTTACTCACTGACCCCACTCAGACTCATGATTCATAATGCAACGGGTTCTGTGACTCCCACCCTGTGGCAGACTCAGTACATGAAGACCGTTTTCCACACTCCAACGATTTTGTCTCCAAACAATCACCAACACCCATTCCTTAGTCTCCTGCCCACCAAATTATCCATAAAAACCCTAGCCTGACTTAGCAGGGAGGCTGATTTAAGTAATAATAAACTCCTGTCCTTCCACTTGTCTGGCCTTGCAGTAATTAAACTCTTTCTTGAGATTAGCCCCTGAAGTGAGGGCAATCTTGTGGGACCAGGCCCTCAACCTGTGGGATCTGACACCATCCTCAGGTAGACAGCCTCAGAACTGAATGGAATTGTAGAATACCCAGTTAGTGTCTGCTAGAGAATTGTTTGATGTGTGGGGAAATCCACTACACATCTAGTCACAGAAGTGTTCCTTGTTAAGTATGAGAGTATATTACAGTAAGCATGCTTTATTAATTGAATCAACACAATTTATAAAAAAAATTACATTACATATGTTAAAAGAAAACATTATAATAAATTTAAGGATCTTAATTGACTTTTATTTATAATTCTAGAATCAGGCAACACCTTATTCCACAAAAATAGAATATAAATATAAAACTACAACAGAATGAGTATTCTGATAAACCGAGCAGATAGGCTTTACAGATAGAAAATGGCAAAGGAAAGAAGAAACAGAGAACAAAGGCAGATTGATTGTTTCAAAGGTACTTTCCCTATAAAGGTTAAACACAGGGGACTTCCTTATCATGCCCGCTAAAACTGGCTTGTTTGGGGATTTGGCTATTATCGTTCATTCTTCTCATTTCTGGGAAGGTCATGTAAACAACTTAGTTTCAGCTTGGTGATACAAAACTTTAGCATGAGTGACTCCATTTTGATTTGGTCTGTTGGGCCTAACGTAGGAGCTCATTCCAAACCAATGGCCTCCTATAAATTTTATGAAACATATAGGACTAAGTAGAAGGTACTGCATTTGTGTAGAATGCATTAAAAAGGGAGAAGGGGCCGGGCGCGGTGGCTCAAGCCTGTAATCCCACCACTTTGGGAGGCCGAGACGGGCGGATCACGAGGTCAGGAGATCGAGACCATCCTGGCTAACATGGTGAAACCCCGTCTCTACTAAAAATACAAAAAACTAGCCGGGCGAGGTGGCGGGCGCCTGTAGTCCCAGCTACTCAGGAGGCTGAGGCAGGAGAATGGCGTGAACCCGGGAGGCGGAGCTTGCAGTGAGCCGAGATTGCGCCACTGCACTCCAGTCTGGGCGACAGAGCGAGACTCCGCCTCAAAAAAAAAAAAAAAAAAAAAAAAAAAAAAGGAGAAGGATATAGGCTTGAGATAGGCATGTGATCCTGGTTTTGTAACTCTTTGTCTAGGAATTAATTTATCCAAGAATATATTGACTTAGGGAAAATATTTGCAAAAATTGTATGTAATATAGGTAATTTGTGAAAGCACAGAGAAGCCAGCAGGATGAAATAAACAACATAATATGCAAAGAAGCTAGCTCTAGAGTATGTATTAAGACAGTAGTTTTATGAATGAAATATCCATTGAATGTGTTGTATTTTGTAAAACATGGCTGGAATGATGTGTGTAAAAGTCATCCATGGAAACCTTATGCAATGCAATGAAGAGAGTGGTTTGATTTTCTTTGAAGTGTTTTCTTGTAAGAAGAGATAAAAGCAGACATCTATTTTCTTTGATGTTTTTATCCTAAATTTTGTATTTGATTTTTCTATAAGCATTATAGAAAGTTTTCTTTTCAATTCACCATACCATATTCCTATTTTCAGAGAAGAAAAGAGTTCTAGGAATTGGCAAGTCCCTTGTAGGCATTTCAACAACTAAGAGCTGATTTCTCATGGCAGAGTTGTGAGTTTCACTTTTACTTTTCTAAGTTTTAATCCATTATGCAAAATAATGTTTCCACCTGAAACCAAATGTTCTGCACTTCAGTACTTTGCATGCTGTTTACTTCTCAGAAAAGAGACGTGTGTTAAACCTCAGATAAGCAAGGCACACGTCTATGAACCACAATGATATCATTCAATGCCATGTTTATACCTAGTTAGAAATAAGGGAACATCTGCTGATTAAAAAATAGAACTGTAATAGTGGCCAGCAGGGAATAAAACACTTTATTGAGCTTTGTTATGTAGATGGAAATGTGCTTTGTAGAAAGTGCTTTATTTGCAAATAAAACAACTAACTGCTGGGGCTAGAAATACATGCACAAAGTAGATTCTGAACTAATTTTGAGAAAATATTCACTTTAATGTGGGCATTAGCTAATGCTTCTGCCTTCCCCCAAACTTACGTTGTTTTTGACTATTAGGAGGAAGACTTACAAAGGTCCCAACAAAATCCTGCTGAACATGGCTCTATTTACACTGAGCCATTATTGTCCTTCTTGAGGCCTTTTCCTTAATTTCTTCCAAAACGTCTTTGGTCCTTTCATTCATTCACTCATTCGAAAAATAACTAAAATCCTGGTATATCTGTTTTGGTGCCTAACACATCCCATCTCATTCCATCTTGGGTTTATTTGTTTGTTTGTTTGTTTGTTTGTTTTGTTTTATGACCTGTTAAAGGAAATCTTGAAACACATTATGAACAAAATAAGATACTGTGATATCTTTATTTTCAACTTGCCTCCCCTCCCTTAGCCTGGACAGTCTCTTTTGAGGTCACTCGGGTCTTCCTAAATTTCAATGCCAAAATCATTTACAGTTTGATTGACTTGTTCTTGAAACTATTTCCTGGCTGAACAACTCCAGCACTGATTCTCCACATCTCTAAATATTCCTTCTCTGCTTTTTCTTCGTTCTCCTGTCTCCTAAAGAGTGATATTACAGAAGGCTCTGCTCTCAGGTCACGTTTTTCACCCATCATGTGTTGGCCTTCCCTCTTCCTTGCTTCCTCACTCTGTTACTCTCTGTGTCTCAGGGCATATCTCTAACCTATAATCCTTCTCTTCTCCAAGCTGCAGCCACCTTATTGTCTTGGGCCTGTAATCTTTAGTTTTAATTAGAAATAGAGAACTATAGGTTTATAAAACAAAGAGGACATAGGCATGGTTTGATAAAAATAGATGGCAATAGTTTAACCTTCAGCAAAATAGGGGAGGCTGTGGCAATGTATATTTCAACCTTGAAAAAAATATCACTGTCATTCTAATGGGATAGATTGAGAAGGAGGTTCAACTTGGTTCAGGCCAAGTTGTCTTGTATAGTCAGCTCTGCTGTAGCATGAGGACACCATGGGTAGAGCTAAGACTGAATATTTATTCATTTATTTAGTCATTCACTGATTTGTTCATTTATAGACATTTAAAAAATTGGAGTGCATACTCAGTACTAGGCTTTTTTATTTTTCATTGTAATATAGCAATTAATAAAGCAGTCTCTGTGTTCAGGAAGCTTACACAGTTTTCTGGTAAGGAGAGACAGGGAGTAACCTATAAAAACACATTGATTATCAATCCATCAAAAAATTTCAAATAGAATGTAAGTGCCATGAACAACAAAAAAGACAGGATGATGGGAGAAAGAATGACTAGAGAGGGAAGGGGGAATAACTAGATTCTTAGGAAAACCTCTCCAGAGATTTGAAGTTGTGGAATGAAAGCTGAAGTACAAAGATCTGGAGGGAGAGGGAGGAGAACAACTGCCAAGACCTGAGATCAGGATGAACTGAGTGAAGGAAAAATGAGTAGAAGAAGACGGGGTTTAGGACACAGGTAGAGGCAAGGGACTTTTAAGGAGCTTAGGTTTTCTTCTCATCACAATAGGAAGCCATTGGAGGGTTTTAAAAAGCTGAGTGTCACTCATCTACAGTCGACTATTGAACAACACAGGTTTGATTGCGGGTCCACTCATATAGACATTTGTTTCAATAAAAGTTACACTGAGTGTTCCTCCTTCTCCTGCCTCCCCTTCTGTCTCATCTCTGTCTTCCACCCCTGAGATAGCAGGGCCAACCCCTCCTCTTTCTTCTCCTCCTCAACCTACTTAATGTGAAGACAGAGAGGATAAAGACGTTTATGATAATCCCCTTCCACTTAATAAATAGTAAATATATTTTCTCTTCCTTATGATTTTTGAAATAACTTTTTCTTTTCTCTAACTTACTTTATAGTAAGACTATAGTATATGATATAGAAAACATACAAACTATGAGCTATCAACGGTTTATATTATCAGTAATGTTTCCAGTCAACAGTAGACTAGTAGTGGTTAGGTTTTGGGGGAGTCAAAAGTTATACACAGATTTTCAAGTGCTTGGGGGTCAATTCCACAACCCCTACATTGTTCAAGGGTCAACTGTACATCTTTTTTTTCTTTTTTTTTGAGACAGAGTCTTGCTCTGTCACCCAGGCTGGAGTGCAGTGGCGCGATCTCGGCTCACTGCAACCTCCGCCTCCCAGGTTGAAGCAATTCTTCTGCCTCAACCTCCTGAGTAGCTGGGATTACAGGTGCTGCCACCAAGCCCAGCTAATTTTTGTATTTTTTAGTAGAGACAGTGTTTCACCATGTTGGTCAGGCTGGTCTCGAACTCCTGACCTCACGATCTGCCTGCCTTGGCCTCCCAAAGTGCTGGGATTACAGGCATGAGCCACCATGCCCCAGCCTTCAACTGTACATCTTAAACTATGGCTCTGACTGTAGTGTGGGAAATGGACTATAGGGGACAGGAGAAGAAGCAGGGATAATAATTAAGAGGCTGGGGCAGGTTTCTAGAGACAGAGATTTAATTTAGAGTGGTATGAGTGAACCTGGTGAGGTTTTCTTTTTTTTTAAACCATTCATATTTTTAAAAAATTATTTTTTGTAGAGATGGGATCTTACTATGTTGCTCAGACTGGTTTTGAACTCCTGGTCTCAAGAGATTCTCTTGCCTTGGCCTCCCGAAGTGCTGAGATTGCAGGTATAAGCCACAGTGCTCAGCCCTTTCTTATTATAAAATAAAGCATAGATACGGAAAATCAGACAAAATGATTACATAGCTTAATGATATTCTAAGGCAAATACCCTTGTAACCACCACCCAGAACAAGAAATAGAACTTGGCCAGCCACTTCAGAAACCCTCCACATGCCCCATAGTTATTAAAATCCTTTCTCTCTGCCAAAATAAGCACTATTTTTACTCTTGTCCTTTTTTCTCCCTCCTATTTTTTACAATTTTATCACCTAGTGTGCATTTCTAGACATCATAGTTGGGTCAAGCTCATTTCTTTCTTATAGTTGACGTATCTTTGAAGCCTCTTTTAAGCTATAGCTTTCCTCGTCCTTCCTTTTCTTTTCTTTACATTTTATTTGTTAAAGGACGTAGGGTATTTGACACACAGGCTTTCTTGGTCTGGAATTAGCTGATTGCATAGCGTGGTGCTGGCGTTTTTCTTTTTCTCTGTATTCCTGAAAACTGGACCTAGAGTCTTCATCAGACTTGGATTTAATCCTTTAGCAAGATTATTGGGGGTATTGTGTTCTCTTATTAGGAAATAACATGACATCTGATTATAACATGTTTGTGATACTGGTAGGTAAATGCATTAGGAGTTGCAAAATGATAATATTTTAATTTTATCATTTCATTTCACTTCTTATGAGAAATAATTTTATAAATAGATACTTCCTTTTATCTACTAGTTGGTTACCCAATGGTATAATTCATAGAGCAAAGCTGGGATCAATGCTTGATTTTTAACCATTAATAGACAGTTTTGGCAATTTTTTTCTATCATTTTCCTAAGATAACAAATAATTCATTTAAAAAAATATGATTGTTTAGCCACTTTGAAAAATACTTTGGCAATTTCTTGTAAAGTTAAGTCTACACTTATAATTCAATTTAGCAATCCCCCTCCTTGGGATTTACCCAAGAGAAATGAAAATTTTATCCACAATAAAACCTGTAAGTGGGTAATTATATTGGTTTTATTAATAATCACTCAAACTAGAAACAACCTAAATGTCCTATAACTGGTAAGCAGATAAGCAATCTATGGTACACCCACAAAATATAATTCCACCTACCAATAAAAAGGAAGGAACAAACTACTGACACACACACTGTATATCAATCTCAAATGAATTATGCTGTGTAAAAGAATACAGGCTCAAAAGGCTACATATTGGATGATTCCATTTATACAACATTCTATAAAAGGCAAAATTACATGACTGGAGAATAGATAGTGGTTGCTGGGGTGAGGGCAAGGAAAAGAGTCACAAGGAAATATTTTGGGTTGATGGAACTGTTCTGTGTCTTGAGTATAATAGTGGTTATGCATCTGTCAGAATTCATGTAGTATACCAAAAAGTAGATGTTTAATCTTTATACATTTTAAATAAATAAATGTAGAGGTTTAGAAGTGACAACATTGGGGGAGGGGTCAATAATTAACTTTGGAGACAGCAATGTATATAAAGTGTTCTTTGCCATTTTTTTCTTCTTTCAGGGGAGAAAGGAGTGTGGTTAATTGCTTGGAAAAATATTATCTTCAACTGAAGAAGTTAAACAGCATTTGTTGGATTTTGGTCTATTACATCATTATTATAGGAGTTATTATTCCAATAAGTTTCAAATAAACCCATGTTTGGCCAAAGACTCTTCGGATTAGCTATGGTGTTCCTTTGACATGATATCAAAAAGTAGTCTGATAACTTCCTTCATATCTGGAATCACAAAATGTCCCCAGCTCAACTTGTATAGTCCTGCCCCAGACCTAAAATAAGCCCCATAAGAAGCCTTTGTTTATTTCAGTAGGAAAAGATATTTCAAGATCACAATCTATGCATTGTATCTTGGAGATCAGAGATACTTTCTCCTAACTTTATTGTCAGTGTTGTCCATCTATTTTGGGGTTTGTACTCTGTTAACTTATCTGCTTTTATGTGGTGGCTCACAAGATTCAACACCTCTTCTACTCCTGCTGCCACTATGTTTCTAGAATTCTTAGATGATAACTTTTTTAAATTCAAGATTTATTTTGCAAGTAGAGAATTTCTGATAAATTGAATGTGGGTTGTGGGAGACCAAAAAAGAACACATGGTGACTGTTAGTTTTCTGACCTGAGTAGCTGAGTGAATGTAGATGTATTTCACCTATCAGAGAAGGGAGGAAGAGGTGCAGGTGGTGGGTAGGTTGTGGGCAGAAGGAGTACATGGAGACACATTCAGAGTTCTAATTTAGATATGCTGTTTGAAAGTCCCATTAGACATATAGGTAGAGTTCTTGATTAAATGAGTTTAAAGCTTGGGGAAAAGGGTAAGGCTAGCGATATGGATGTGGGCTGTCCTGAACACATTGATGATTTTAAAGCAATGAGACTAGATGAGAGTGTAGACAGAGAAAAGATGGCAATACAGGACAGAGCTTCAGGGGACTCACAGAGGACTGGTTGAGGAGGGCCCAGGAGGTGGAGTAAGAGCTGCAGGGGAGATAGAAGGAAAGCAGGGCACCCATAGCGGTGCCAGAAAAAGGGACAAGATTGTGGCTCATGATTTCAGTGTGATTACCTTCAGTGGAACAATGAAGAAAATATTTTTGATTTTTCTATTTTTTTATTTTTATGTTTTTTATTATACTTTAAGTTCTAGGGTACATGTGCATAACGTGCAGGTTTGTTACATATGTATACTTATGCCATGTTGGTGTGCTGCACCCATCAACTCGTCAGCACCCATCAATTCATCATTTATATCATGTATAACTCCCCACTGATTTTTCTAAGATATTATTTTTCTTTGGTTTCATGGTTAAAATGTAGAGCTAACATTATCTTAGCCACATTTTAAGTTCTGTCTTCTTGATATGTAGTTTTTATCGTATCTAATTCAAAGATCTATTACCTCCTAAGTCTTATTGTATAAAGTCCAGACATCTTAGTCTTTAAGACTAGCCATTAAAAAATCCAAACCATCTTCCAGTCTCATCCTATATTATCCCTCTCTAGATGGCCTACCACCTGCAACATTAGACTTTACTGCTTCTCAGTTCTCTATATATGCTTTATGCTCTGCTACTCGTGGACCTTCCCTGATATTATTCCACTGCCTGCAGTCCCTCTTCCAAGCCAATTCCCCATGTCCACTTGTCTAAATCAGACTTATGGTTAAAGCTGCTTAGAGGAGCCACATGAAAGGCCAGTCTGCATCTAATGCCCTGACTTAAGGGAGTGAATTAGGACAAAAGAAGATGCCAATATTCCAAAAGAAAATTCATGCGAGAATTTTATATGAAAAAGAAATAACATTTTTCTTAAAGTCAAAGCCTTAATGATTATTAGAACAACAACAAAAAAAGCTGTTATAATGAGGGTCAGATAAAACAAGAACCAAATAAAGCCTAAGTTTCAGTGCCATTTACTTGTTCAAGCCCTTTCAAGTCTCTGTACTTAATTTTTTTTTTTTTTTCATGAGACAGAGGCTGGAGTGCAGTGGTGCCATCTCTGTTCACTGCAACCTCCGCCTCTCGAGTTCAAGCAATTCTCCTGCCCCAGCCTCCTGAGTAGCTGGGATTACAGACATGTGCCACCATGCCAGGCTAATTTTTGTATTTTTAGTAGAGATGGGGTTTCGCCATGTTGGCCAGGCTGGTCTCGAACTCCTGACCTCAGGTGATCTGCCTGCCTCGGCCTCTCAAAGTGCTGGTATTATAGGTGTAAGCCACCATGCTTGGCATCTGTACTTGATTTTGTGCTTGTAATGTTGTATATTTTTTTTTGTAAAGAACACCTCTGAAATTGTTGATGCATGTGGACCCATAAAAGATTCATTATTGCTTATTATAGTACAAAAAATAAATAGGAACTGAAATATCATGGAATTAGTAATTGACCAGTTACCCCATATCATGGCCAAGTTACTTGACTTTCTTCAGCTCTGGTTTGTTCATCTGAAAAATGAAGATAATGTCACCTTCTCTACCTAGATCAAAGATTTTTGCTGAGGATCAGACAAGAACTTTCAAGCATCCAACAAATATTTATCAAGCACCTATCATGTATTAAGTGCAATGGCCATTGTTGGGAACTCACTGGTGAACAGACATGTTTCATACTCTTGTGCTGCTAACAGTTTAGTGTGAGACGGATGTTAAATAAATGTGTTATATGTAAGAGCACTTAGTAAACTATAAGGTGATAACTATAATGCCACATACGTGATATTGAAAACATTTTCTATGTCTATGTTGCCTCTATAGATCTGTGTTTTTAATTGTCGATATATTCGGGGATGATTAGTTCTTGGAGGAAAAAAAAATAAAACATTCTCAAGCTACCCCAAATCCATAATTAATTCATACCAGCAAGTCAATTAAGTAATGGATAATGAAAAATATATAATGGCCACGAGGACCAATATTCAAAATAGCTGGTCAGCAGATTCTTTTCCAAGAGAAAAGCCTCCTTAAATAAAGATCAGAAATTTGCTTAGTAAATATGTAAAGTGAGAAAAAGCCAGGAATTGTGAAGTTAAATCTAGGTAGGCTAACAATGGTAGAGTCAGCTGAACTGGGTGCCTTCCTTCTAAGCAATACTGGAGGGATATGTCCTCCAAATGTGTAATGCTGTGTAGACACAGATGTCATCAATGTCCTCTTCAAAATATCTTCTCCCCACATCATAATACAAAGCATTCAGTTTTAAGGAGGATTGCATTATATAGTAGTTAAAAATGTGGACTCTGGAGTCAGACAGACCTAGTGATGAGAATCTTGATTCCTCAGAGTTTACACAACACTCTGGGGAGATGTATATACTACCAGGCAAGGCAGTATGATTTACAGAAATCAGCTTCACTTGTGGAGTAAGAAAGATATACAGTATTTGATTTCCTGCTCTAATATATACTGGCTGTGTGACCCTAGGTAAATTATTAAATTTCCCTGGCTGCGGTTTCTTCTCTGTAGAGTTTAATTAATAATAGTCCCTTTCTATGAGGCAGTTAGTCATGAGGATTCAATGAGAGAATGAATATAAGGCATTGAAAACAGTGCCTGGCATATAGTAAGTGCTCAGTAAACATTTACTACTGCTACTGCTACTACTTCTGCAACCACTGCTACGAAAAACTATTACTACCACCTCTACTGCTGTTGCTTTTGCTACTATTTGAGGCCTAATTTACCTCAAAACCAGCTCAGAGTATTTTAGGCACTATTTACTTAATTCCTTAGGGACTTGTTAAGTGTGGCTCTACTGGCCTTAGATGTTACCAAGTGACATAGGAATGGGCAACTGACTTAATGCTTATTAGACCACACTCTTCAGCTTGTAGAAAGACTCAATTCTTGCCATATACTAATTGGGCCTCATACACTGGAAGTGCCAGATAAAGAGGAAAGCTGATAGAATCAGTTGGGCTGTCTTATCAGGTTGAGGGTGGTGGTCTTCAAATGAGTTAAAGGTGACATTCAGCTCTCCGCAGGCTGTCATTCTCCAAACCCACTTCTCCTTTTCCCTTTGGCCCAGATGTTGGCTATTACAAAAACACAGACTGCTTCTACTGGATAAATGCACTCTAAAGAGAATGACAGAAACATGTCTTTTCCCTCAAAAGAAGAGCCAAAGGAAGGAAAAAGATGAAAAGAGGTCAAGGTTTCTTTGGCTGTTGTGTAAAATGTGAGAGACACTGCTGAAGAGAAGAGAAAAGCCTTGCTAGAGGAAGAACTACGACAGACTCTAAGAACTGAAAGGACAGACAGCAGGAATGGAATGGAGGGGAAATGTGTAACTCAGGAAAGAAGGAGAAGAATGTTGATTGTATTTGGTATTAATAACCGAAGAGAGTTGCCTGACATGGCAACAACTATTTAATGCCCTGCAGAATCCCGAATGCATGCCATCCATCTCCTCTGACAAGGGGATTATTCCAATCTCTTTACTGGGGTAAAGAAAAAGAACACAAAATATTGTTTTTGTGTTCTAGGTGTTCCTTTTTTTATTTTCAAATTTTCTTGATAAATCTTCCGCATTTTGGTTTTTTTCTGTTCCAATTAAAATAGTTGCCTGAGTTCGGTTTGTGGATATAATAACTAGGATTTCTTTCAGAGCTCCTTTCCTAATTAAAAGTAGCATTTACAGAGAAAGGGTTTTACATACTTATGTATTACCTTATTCAATCCAAGCAAATTGCTTCCTTATGTAAACTTCTGAATAGTTTCATTTCTTCAAACATTGAAAGCCATTCGAATGTAGATTTTGCATTAATTTGGGGAAAGAAAACGGAGCACAGTCTAAGCCAGTTACTATTTCTAAAATTAATTCTTGATTTTATGAATTGATATAAACACACATGTATTTATAAGCATGTGTCTGTGTCACGGACATATGGTGGGAAACAACACACATTGGGGCCTGTGGGGAAGGCAGTGGGGGGGACAGTATCAGGAAAAATAGCTAATGGATGCTGAGCTTAATGCCTGGGCAATAGGTTAATCTGTGCAGCAAACCACCATGACACACATTTACCTATGTAACAAACCTGCACATCCTGTTCATGTACCTTAGAACTTAAAATAAAGGTTGAAGAAATAAATAAGAATAAATATATGTGCACGTATCTTACTATCTCCATAAGCCAAGTGAATTCTGAATATTTTGATTATTGAGAAATTTATGCAAACAATTTTCCCTTTAAGTATTTTTTCTTTCTGGGAAATGAGGGTTAGAATTGGGGAGAAAATAGCATATAGTGGAAAATACCATATAGTATAGTGGTAACAGCATACACTTGAGTAACATGTGTCACATTATTTATATACACTAATTTAATCCTAACAAAACAGTTGTTAATTATTTTCCCCATTTTACCAATAAGAGAGTTGAAGTACAGTGAGACTAAATTATTTGCCTAGGGTCACTAGCTTTTATGGGAAGAAGTGGGGCTCAAATCAAGGCAGCCAGGGTCTAAAATTACCTTCTCTTTTACCACAGCACTAGGACAGTCTAAAGGAGAGAAGTTGTCTTTACAGACTGCTATGGTTTGGATGTTTGTCCCCTCCAAATGTCATGTTGACATTTGATCCCCAGTATGGCAATGTTAGGAGGTGGGACCTAGTGGGAGGAGTTTAGATTATGAGGGTGGATCCTTCATGAATAGATTAATGCCCTCCTTCAGAGGTGAGTGAATTCTTGCCCTATTAGTTTCTGTGAGAGCTGGTTGATTTTTTTTTTTTTTTTTTTTTTTTTTAAAACCAAAGATCTCTTGCCATGTGATCTCTGCACAACACATCCCCTTCCTCTTTCTGGGGCCCTCATCAGACGTAAGTGCTGAATCTTGAATTGTCCAGCCACCAGAATCATGAGCCAAATGCACCTCTTTTCTTTATAAATGACCCAGTCCCAAATATTCTGTTTGTTATATCTGTGGTGGTGGGCACCTGGAATCCCAGCTACTCAGGAGGCTGAGGCAGGAGAATCGCTTGAACCTGAGAGGTGGAGGCTGCGGTGAGCTGAGATTGTGCCACTGTTCTCCAGCCTGAGTGACAGAGCGAGACTCTGTCTCAAAAATAAATAAATAAATGAATAAATAAATAAATAAAAATATTCTGTTATACCAGCATTACATGAACTAAGACAGAGACAGACGTATCAGGGCTCAGAATCTCACTTTGTCTCTTTCTGGCTATTTAATGTGGGACCAGCCCCTTGGCCTCTCTGAACTCAAGGTTTTATACATCTGATAAAATGGGGCAATCATGCTTGGAACAATAGGTCTAGGAGGAAGGTCAAATTTAAGTTAACCTCTGTGAAATAATCTTTCTTCCCTTTCTTATCCAATTTGGCTCTGGAGATTTAATTAAACTCAATTCATTATGAGCTCTTTCTCTTCCTTCTTTATGCAGTCTCAGGCTTGCTGATGACTCCTGATGACCACAGATATAAAGAACATTTTAACAGTCAGACTTGTTTCTGCATATCACATGGGACTTAGTCCACTCATATGTCTTATTAGAGTGAACATGCCTGAAGCTTTCACACCTAGAATTGCTCGTGACATTGATTCAAAAAATAAGCACAGCCTTTAATGGCTATAATCATATCTGTATTATTTCCTTAACAAAATACACTGGCACCAAGATTTTTTGATTTTGTTTTGTTTTTGGAGATTCTGCAGCTGTATCTAACTGGGAGTTGACAGTATTGGATACTAGCCCAGACTGCTGTTCAGAGATGATCCAATGGTGCCTTTTAATTCTGGAGGTAGGAAGAGAGTCATTCCACAATTGTTCCTGCAGATAGGACACTTGGCATTCATGTTCTGTCTTCCTTTTGCATATTATTTGGTGATAATGTGCAGACAAGACTTTTAGAAAACTATTTTCCCCTCATTGATCTCTAAAACTTTCCCCAAGCCTTAACAAGCTCAAAGGAAAATCTAGAAACCAGCATCAATCTAGTAACCAATTGTACAAATGTAGTCAATATATTTTCTGCCCAATGTCACAGAAATAGAAAGCTTCAAAACCAACAGGTATTTCAAAAGTAATAAGTTATTAGAGATGAAAACAGTTTGGCATGACTCTAAAAACAAAAATCAGACAAGTGAAATGTGTAGTTAAATAAATCAATTTCAGGAAAGCAAAGATAGAAATGTAAACCTAATGATTTCAGTGGCTCACTCTCCTGGATGAAAAAACCTCAAGGTAGAAAGTTTCTGAAGGACCGTGAAAATTAGATTAGATTTCTTCAAATATATGTTCCCCGCAAAGCCCACTCTTCTCTTTCTGCCCACAGCTAGCTAAGACCTTCCCCGGTGCTATGATTTGAGTGTGTCCCTCAGAAATCAGGTGTTGGAAATTTAATTCCTGCTGTGGCAGTGTTGGAAAGTGGAGCCTTAAGAAGTGATTATGTCATCAAGAGGGATTAATGCTGCTCTCAAGGAAATGGGTTAATTTTCGCAGGAATGAGTGAGTTCTCACCCTTGCAGGAGTAGATGTGTTACAGAGAGAACAAGTTGTTATGAAGTGAGACCTCCTCTCATGTTGCATGCACCCACTTCTCTGTCATGTTATGACATAGCATAAGGCTTTCACCAGAAGCCCACTAGATGCTAGTGCCATGCTCTTGGACTTCCCAGCCTCTAGAACTGTTAAGAAATAATTTTAAAAAATAATTACCCAGTCACAGGTATTCACTTATAGCAACAGAAAATGGACTAAGATACCTACATAAAGTAAGTTTTATATACATATATATGTATATATATTATATTCAGATATATATATCTGAATATAATAACTGCATTATTAAGATTAATTACTCATTACATCTTATTAGCTTGGATTCAACATTCTTCCAAATACTTGGAAACAAATAAAACTCTTACACAGTTGCCTCTCAAATTTTAAAAATGTGTCTTATTTTTGAAAATAGACACTCATTTATTACACATTAGTACCCCTTGATACCGATATACAATGAATTTGTCATTTCACACATCAATTGACAATGAACATTTCAAGCAATCTGATAGAGGCCCTGCATTCAAGCCAGTGGTTCAGTTTCACTATTTGTGTTTGTGTAAAAATATCCGAGTGATCATTTAAGTTCTTTATTGCATTTCATTTTTAAAATTGGTAAGAATGATAGGTCTTATAAATTTTGTATAATTGAGGGAAGGTCAACAATCATTAATTTATGCCAAAAGTGTAGAATCTGTAGCTGGTCTAGCCCTTCTATTTGTGATAGGAAAGAACAAAGAAAAATAAAAGCTCATTTGTGGAATACCAAAAATGTATCATCATGGAGTGTGTCTAAAGGGTGAGGTGTAATTAACCATGATCAAATTTCCTTTCGTTCTCAGGGTAAACAGCTTTAGTTTATAACTTATGAATCTATTGTCAGACAGTCACACACTGAGTTCTGAACTCATTTCTAGAGAGGCCTCATGGGTGTTTGTGGCTGACACTGGCTGTCAGCCAACCTCTAGTCCACAAAGTTCCTCCTTATTTCTGAGCCTCCCTTCTCTTCAGCTGCTTACAACCCCTTATTCATCTGTGTATCCTGAGCCAGACTTGCAAGAGGGTCAGTCATGTGCTAGTAGAGGTTTTGAGACCCTCTGCTTAAAAATCAATTTCAACATCTTATTGTTGCTTATGTGCACTTGGTTTTTAGCATTTGCTACTTGATCTGATACCTTGTTCTTGAATTCTGGTACAGTTTCCTGCTCAATAGTCCCCTGAATTCTGTCAAGCAGAGGTTGCCAAACTTTTTCTGTCAAGGGCCAGATAGTAACAACTTAACTCCACAGTTGTAGCATGAAGGTAGCCATAGACAAGATGGAAATGAATGGATGTGGCTGTGCTCCAATAAAACTCGTTTATAGAAGAGGCAGCAGGTGGTGGGTGAGACGGGCACAGGCTGGAGTTTGTGAAACCCTGTTAATAGTAATACCTTCTGGCTCTCTCAAATCTCATTGATTGATTTGAGGAACTACATCCTGTCAAGGTTCACCCTTTCTTAGGCATTACATAATTTACCCTCTCATACTTGTTTCTGCTGGTTGTATAATTGCAATGTTCTGTGCCAGGCATACAGCAAATGAGAAAAATGTGCCTGGGAATGGGCAAGGTGAAATCCTTTAACACATTTATAACATCAGCAACAACAGCAGCAACAACTGTTTACTGTGCACTCACTATGTGTCCTATGATTTTCTAAGTGGGTTCCATCCCTTGTGTCATTTAACCTGCCCAACATTCTTCAGAAATAGATATTATTGGAATCCTAATTTATATTAGGTTGGTGCTAAAGTAATTGTTTTTTTGTTTTTTTTTTTCATTTAAAAGTAATGGCAAAAATCACAATTACTTTAGCACCATTGTAATAGATGAGATGTCTGAGACTTTCTAAAAGTTACAGTTAGGAAAGTCACCAGAGGTGGGATTGGATTCCATGTCTGGTTATCTCAGGGGCCACGGCAGGATTGTAGTGCAGTTTTTCATGACTCCCCCTTTTTTAAAAAAAATCTTTATGTTCTAATTGTTCCATTTAGAGTAATATCTTCAGTTCTAAATAAGATGCTTCAAATGCAATGCTTCATTTGATTCTCATAGCAACCCTCTTGTGGACAGCATGAGAAAATTAATGACCTTTCACTTCAGATGTGGAAATAGAAATTCTGAAATGTTCAGTATATTGCTTAAGGCCAAAGACAGTAAATACCAGAGCCAGAACAGAAAACTAGGTTTTTTGATTTCTGATCAATGGTTTTCCCAACCACACCCTACTGAATTGTCAGTCATCCTTAACTTTTGTTCTCAATTTTAGTTTAAATCTTGTGCCTAACCAAGACACAGGAGAGGAAGAACACCATTTTAAACGTAGGATGTGTCATTGCATTTTTGCTCCCTTGTATCAAATGCGCACTGATGCACTCTCACATGTGTCTATACATAGTGACTATGAGCTAGCTCTTGAGTTCACACTGACGAACAAAAACTGTAAGCTGCACGCAGTAGGCCTTGAGAAAGAAGACCTGAAGAAAGTAGATTTTGAGTCACAGCCAAATTTCTGTTTTGAAGCCAAATGACCAACCATTCAGCCAAGCTTTGTTTCTGAGAATGAAAGGCTAGTGAACTCATCCTGAAGTACACTGAGATACAAAGGACAATTGTGACTTTAATTTTAAGTAAATTATGAGGCTTCAACATACAATAATACTGTCATCTGATTACATGCCCTTTTGAATGTAAAATTGGGATTTGTCTGAAAGAAAGAAGAGGACATAAGACCATGCACATTACGCACTACTTAGTAGATTAAATTGGTTATCAGTTCTAATAACTAGTACTAGACTTTACCATTAAATAAAAAAATGGAGACATATTCCTTTATTATTAATATAATAATTGTTCTTTGGTATCTTCAAATTCATTAGGCTTGATAGAACTCTTACATAGTCAAGGACATCTTGCTGTTTGCATTTTTAATTTTCTTAGCACATGAAAGTCCAGCAGAAAATAGGACTTAATCCCTGATGAGCTTCTCTGTATTCCATGGGGAGGAGGTCTAAGTTTTTCCTTATATGATAATATTTACTCATTATATCCATTTTCATCAATATTATTTTTTGTAAAGTGAGGTGAGATCTTCCAATAAAATTTATGCTAGTTTAACCTACATGCTTTTAAGCTACTCTTTATTTCCCCATAAAATTCAGATGTCTGAATCACAAAGCAGAGATTGCCCCAAAGAAGCTGTATTCACCACATTCTAGTCTAAAGAGACACATAATTAATACAATTTGCACACACCATTTTAAAAGGTGATCAGACCTATTCTTTCTGATGAGTGCTAGAGAAAACATATTTGACCAGCTCACAGATCAATTATAGTGCTTATATAATTTCTTTTTAATAATTTTATTAAAAATAATGCACATGATTTTTTATTATTGAAAATGCAATCTTCAGTATCTCCCAACTCACCAGGGTGGATTCACTTGGTGATGAATTTATATGCTATTTAAGTACCATTGATATTATCAAATGATGTCAGATTTAATTAGTAAAAAGCAGATTTTATAAACATTGACCTTGGTTCAGGGGAAATTAAAAAAAAAAAAAAACCCTGAAGATAAGGAGATAACAATTGATGGATGGAACATTATTCTATTTGAGAAAACGAAAAACGTAAAGCATTTAGAAATTGAATTCATGGCCTGCAAAACAAGATCAAATTAAAAGCTGCCAGACTGGTTAAAAAATCCCCGAATGTGTGAAGGCAGGAGAACATTCTAGTTCTGAAATGTAAATGAGAATAGTTAGAAATGTCTGAACTGAAAACTGGTTTTATTGTAGGAAAACGGAAAAAAAATATTCAAAGGAGAGACACGGTAAGTGTATATATACTAGGTTCTGAATTAAGGGTAACATTGGAAGAGAGATAAAGTGCTAGCAATGGCACAAACTAGCTTGATTATACATTCACAGGGAAAATGATTTTCTCTCTGTGTTATGCAAAAAGAATGGAAGTTCCGACCTAAAGAGTTGTAAGGTGTTTTAACTTGTGATTATGTAAAGTGCAATATAATCTACTACATGCACTAAGCACTGTATTGCATGTGATAGCCACTCAATAATTATTTACTAAAGGAATACAGCGTTATTTAAACAAATTTGAAAATTGTCAGGAATAATAAAAGATAATGTATTTTCAATGAATGTGTGAGAACAAATTAGAGGATATATTTTGAGGTTCAAGAGAAAAATGGAGAAATAGTACAGATAATACTGTGGATTTTTATACTTACAAGAAATCCTACTACAATTTCCCTGAGCTATAATTTACCTCTGTGAACTCTGATGATTATAAAGAAGTAGGATTATTTAAAGTATCATAAAGAAATCCTAAGGATATAAACCACAACTAAGAGGGCAAGTGATCTTAATTTACCAATTCTAAAGAGATATGAACATAAAATAAATAGATTCTATACAGTAGTGAATTTTAAAAGATGGATACAATTGAATTGGGTATTGAGCTAACATTAGTCAGATAATAATGAAAACAGTGCATTATGTTTAAAAAACAGAGTCATATTTTTAAACATCTCCCATTTCATAATTCAGCAAAGATAGGGGTAGATATGAAACCATGTGATGAATGGAGAGACTGAGCCTTAGCAAATTTCCTTAGTCACTCATTTTACTAATATTTATTGAACATTT
Organism: Rhinopithecus roxellana; assembly: GCF_007565055.1. Lineage (NCBI taxonomy): Eukaryota > Metazoa > Chordata > Mammalia > Primates > Cercopithecidae > Rhinopithecus > Rhinopithecus roxellana. Next base: position 179,208,063 of record NC_044551.1, read on the forward strand.
ATTGTTTGCCAGGGTCTCTGCCAGAAGCTGGAGATATATATATGAACCTCTGCTTTCAAGGAGCTTACAGTGCAGTGTGAAACAGACGTTTATAAAATAATCAGACAGATGTCTATATAATTACAATCTGAGAAGTGTAAAAATAAAAAGAATGCACCTCTTTAATTTTTTTTCTCTGAATGGAAAACTAATCCAAGTTACAGAGCCAGAAAAGGCCTCCCTGAGAAAGTAACAGTAGCGCTGATACCTGAAGGATGAGTCATACCTAATAAGATAAAGGACTGAGGAGGATGGGAGGGAAGGAAACAGCCTTCCAGGCAGAGAAAATAATCATGTGCAAAAGCCCTGTGGTGGGAGTGAAGGTGGCACAACTTCTCTGCTTAGAAAGTTCCTGTTCATTCATCAAGATCTACAGCAAATGATACCTCTTTTATCAGTTTCCCCAAGCTTCCTAGGAAATATCTTTGCTCTATGCGTTCTCTTCAAGCATTAGGGTCATAGTATTACAGCCTGCATCAACTTCTGGTGTAATTATTATTTTGGGTATTACTTTTCTCCAACCAACCATAAATTCAACTTGAGATGAGAAGCTCTCTCCCAGTTGCACTTCCCAGTTGCTCACTCAGCAATGCATAGCACAACGTGTAGCAAAGAGAGGCTCTAAATGAATATCTGGAAAATCAGTGAATATATAAATGAATACAGGAATCTTATGCTTACCTTCTTTTATAATGCCAAATTAGTATCTGTCAAAAGGAACTTCTTTATTTTTTCTAACAAAATTTCAAGACAGACCATTTACTAAGAATGCTTTTTGAGCAAATTAAAATCACAGGTTTTAGAGGGTAAGTACATAATAGGGTAATTTGTTCAAGGAAATAACCAAAGCAAATGGGATTTTGGCAATGATTACCATGCATAACCTGAAAGGCAAGGCCAAAATCTCTTAAAATCTTGAGAAATATATTTAAATACAATTTTCAAAATGTAAGGACTAGGTGATTGTCCAGTTCTTCGGGCATGAGAGCAATTTATAAATGTTACAGTAGGGCCTGAAAAACATGTTAATTTATATTCCTTTTAAATAATTTATTGTGGGGATTTGATACATCTTTCCCTCTCTCTGGACACTGCTGACTTTTCCCTCCTTGATAACAAGGCAATTTACACCCAAAGTGGTAGAGAAAAATGCCCCAGAAGACTGAAATCTTTGGTTTGTCCACTGAGGCTGTATTGGATATTGATTTTGGAATGTGTGGAACAGTATTCTTTTTCCTAACTATTGCTGCCTCTTTCATTTTTCTTTAGTAAACAAGTCAATATTTTACCACTTAAATATCTCCTCCAAACTAGTTATTTTACAGAATAGAAATAATGGAGCTCCAAGCTCCCAAAACTATTCCAGGGATACGATTAGTATAAACTACTTGAGTGACTTACTAGGAATTGAAGCTCTGACGTATTTGAATAAGATCTAATGATTTTCAGATAGCATTGGCAAACCCATAATCTGTCTGGCATGACACTCAACCAATCTTTAGTGGAGGAAGAAAATGAGTTGGAGGCTAGAAGGCAAAAGAATGTGTGTGTGCTCATGCATGTGTAGCTCATACAGTATGTGTGTGTGCATGTGTATACGTAGTCTGAGAAAATGTATTCGGTACTATGAGACATTTTGTATTAAGCACTATAAAAAGATCCCTTATTTTCTCATTATAAATTACTGACAAATAAAATCTAACAAAAATATTTTTGGCTGGTAGGGATTGTGACTGAAATAATGTTGAAATTACTGGTCTTGTCTTTGATTGGCAGTCACCAATCAACAAACTAACAATAGATCAGATAAAGATCATAAACCATCCCTAAGCACCACGATGCCCTTTTCTGGACCCAGTTTTACTTTTCTTTCCCAGCTAACTTTGGCAAATGAGGCAGAAATAAAATTTAGGTAAGAATTACGTTTTGAGTATCTTTATTAGTCCATCTGCAATTAAAAAATGTTTAAGATTAACATAGGTAAAATGAAAGCACAGATTAAAAAATAAACAAATAAATGAAAACAAAAAGCATACTCATATACACTAAAAGCAAACCCACAGTGGAGTAACCTGGAAAGTCTCATTGTTCACAATGACTTCTGCAGCAGCAAAAAGCACTACTATTTGAAGGAAAAGAGTTCAAAGTGGCTTAGGCAAAATGGACTTCACAGGTTGAAATAATTGGGAAAGGCAGAGGTGTTAGCTAGGAATCCAATACTGCCAGAACTGCCTTTTTCTCTGTGCTTCACCTCTCCTTCCCTTCCGGATGTCAAATTCTATCTCATCTTTGGACAATATAAGAGTCAGCTGGGTATTGTGACTGCTTGCCATCAGGAAAGATATGTGATAGAGTGAACACATAGATAAATACCCTACAACTTATAAGAGATTGATTGAATATCCCTTTGTTTATAACCTGGATGTAGGTAAATTTATTACATAAATGTGATGATACTAAACATATTGTTCTATTATCTTTACTTAATCTTTAACTATCATCCATACTAGTACATAAATGTCAAGCTTATCTCTTTCTTAATGACTCCATATTATGAATTTATAATACATGTTCAATTCTGCCACTCACTGGCTATAAGACCTTGAGTTGGCATTTAACATCTGTACTGCTTAGCTAGCTTTGTTGTCTGAAAAATGGGGATAATTATAGTACCTATATTATTAGGATGTGGAGAAAATTAAGTGACATAACATATGCAAAGTGCTTACTATTTTGCTGACACAAGATAAAAACTCAATCAAGGTGATATATAATTAGTATTTGTAGTAGTATTAGTTTTATCAATTCCATATGAACATATAGTTTAATTTTTCATCAATATAAACAACACTGCACAAGATCTTTGTGCTTGAATATTTTCCCTCTTCCTTTAGGATTAATCTCTCTATGTTGAATTAATAGATCAAAACAGCTGCATATTTAAAATGTTGAAACATATTCCTAGATGGCACTTCTGAAAGGTCAGATTAGTTCATAAGTCCATGTCTAGAGACATTTCTCCACACCCTTAACAACATTAAATATTTAGATGATTACAATGGAGTCTGGTCTAAATTCTACCTTTGGTTTCAAAATGAATATTCTTTATGGTTTGTTTTCTTATAATGTTACAAATATTTAAAACAGTAATAAAAATAAGGTGAAATAGTGTTTGGAGATCATAAAAAGAAGAGTTTTGCAACTGTGAATCCTACTGCTGTTGAGTAAGAGGGTGCCTGGGGAAGGGTTAAATAATACATCTGGGGTGAGCAGCCTTAGTTGCTAAGTAGAAAATTCAGGAAAAAAGCCAAGTATGTTTAATTTCCCACAATACATCACTTCAACCATCTGTGAGAACGATAATGTTCTACTTAAAGGAGAAACAATGACTGAAAAAGGGGGTTTAGGGGAATAACTTGATACATACTTCTTATTCTTCAATTAGCTCTTTGTTAATGGGTTGCTAAGACATGTAAAAATAACTAATTAAGCTCTGAAATACTAATGCTGAACAAAACAAAGATCTATAATTTAAAATGAAATAATGTTCTCAATTATGACTATGTTATAACTTTATTTGTTACGTACATGACGTTATAATCCTACCTTCATTTTCTTCATGGATGGATGGATAGTTAAGAAAAATCCTATCATCAATTGATTTGCTTAACAAAATATTATTATAACTTAAATGATAGACTTAAAAGAATAGCTTTCCCCCAAAAAGCAAAACTAAGTTGAATGATTTCTAAAATATTTGTTACAGAGGCTACCGCTCTTTTCTCTTTTTGTTTCCCCACAGATGAATATTCTTTTCGGATTTTTTTTATCCTCAGTGTATCTCTATATAAACAAATCTCTAGATGTAGTCTCTTATCTATATGGCAAATATTTAGATTCCATCATCAACTTTGTAAAAGTAGGACAATTTCCTAAAAAACTGCCTCCATGGCAGAAAGAGTTGACTGTACAAAGAACAATACCATAAATTACAGGATCAAATATCTCAGCGAACACACGCTCTAATCGTACATTAAAATTCATGTCTATAGTGGTGCTACAAACAACATTCTTGGAAAAACCGCAAGACACTTCAAATTATGTGAAGCATTTGGTTTGCAAAGACGAGTTTTTAAAAAAATCCCTTGTAAAATTTCCTAGAAACACAATTTATGTCCTAACATGCTTAAAGGCTAGGGTTGTCCCAGGCAACAGCAGCTTTTGTTCAGCATTTCTGGCTTTGGATGGATTCATGGACCGTTTGCAATCAGTGTTGAAATGCAGGCTTTAGTGAAAACTGTGAGAAGCTGAGAAATGTTACATGCATAATTCATAGTTCCCTCATCACTGGATATATGTGTGTGTGAGGATTCAGGGTTACACTGCTATCCTAGTTCATTGAAAGTATAGGTTTGGATATAGTCAACGTTCTTTCACTGATTTTTTTTTAAAAAATCCATACCTTTCATTAAAAGGAAGATACTCCAGAAAGCCTCCTCATTTTAACACTCTCAACTTCCTACGATGACCTACACAGACCTAAATTATTTGGTTCCTATGTACTGCTCCAACCTCATTATATATTCCTGTCTCTCTCCTCTACCTTTCAGCTATACTGTCCTCCTGACAATTTCTAGAACACTCCAAGCTATTTTCTGACTCAAGACTTTTTGGACCATACTGTTCTTTCCAACTGTGGTAGGCAGACTAAGATGCCTGATGGCTTCAGTTCTTTGGTGTCTTTTTGCAGGTGACCTCCTTAAGGGACTTGCCATGTGGTCCTCTCCACAGGACAGCTCACAACACGGCAGCTGGCTTGTGTCCAAGCAAATGAGAAAGAACAATCAGTCTTTTTGTTGCCTAATCACAGAAACGACATTCTGTCACTTTGCTCTATTCTGTTCATTAGAAGAAGCAAAGCACTGAGTCCTGTCTACATTCTAAGAGAGGGGACTCATAAAGGGGCATGAATATCAGGAAGTGGGGATCATCAGGGGCCTCAGTAGAGCCTTCAGACACTGAATTCCAGGCCAACAGCGTAAATGCAGCCTTCTAAGGGGCTATGAGTCAAAGGCACCCAGCAAAGCTGTTTCTGGATTTGTGACCCGCAGAAACTGTCATAAATGTGTGTTGTTTTAAGCCAGTGAGTTTTAAAGCAATTTGTTATGCAGCAATGGATAGCTAATACACACCTAAAACTATTTGTCTCTTGGTCTTTGCATTTCAGGCTTTTTCCCTTTCTTCCTTTCTCAGCTTCAAAGTCACCTCTAGAGGCTTTTTCTGATCACCCCATGTGAAGCAGACTCCTTCGTGGTCACCTTTTGTTCTCTATTGAAAATCTTGTTTGCTGTCAAACCATTCCTCTGAAGTCAAGCTACTTCTCTCCGACATCAAACTGCAGTCTCCAACGTGCAGCTGCTTCTCCTCTTCTCCCCTCCTCTGCTCTCTGACAGTCAGGTCAGGGGTTTTTATGGGTGCAGAAGTGGGGGTTGCGCAGGTTATGTGTGGTTTTGGAAAAGGCAACATTTGAGCAGGAAAACAGAAATGCACGTTCTCACTTTGGGCCAGGGTTCCAGGCTTGAGGGTGGGGCTTCTCCAGGGACTCTGACCTTTTCTACCTAGAATTTCTCTGCCTCCTGTCCCTATCACTAAAGGAAGATCAAATGAACAAATACATGTAAAATGTTTAGAACAGGACATGTTTTATAGTGAGTGCAGTAGGTATTGGCTGTAATTGATGCTGCTGCCCCTGCTGCTGTTTTTAGCTCATAAGTAATAGAAAGAGATTTTTGTCTAATTAAAATAACAAGGGAAATTCACTGAACAAACACTACAGAGTGTCAGATAAACAAAGCAAAGTCTAAACAATCAGTTTTTGTCATGGGCAGGAATGAGGAACATTCTGGGGACCTAGGAAACCAGTGTTTGCCAACTCCTCAGAACCTCCCTTGGACCAGGGGTCTAGACATAGAGTGTAGCACACTGGTTAAAAATATAGACTCCAGAATCTAAAGCCTGGGTTTTTTTTTTTTTTTTCCTCTTAATAAACTTTTAAAAATGTTAGAATAGCTTAGAAAAAAAATAAATAAAATAAAACCTTGTTTGATATCTTCCATGTTCTCACAAATCTCCACTAAATAACTTACTCATATAACTAAATACCACCTGTACCCCAACAACTTATGGAAAAAAAAAAAAAAAACTACCAAGTGGGGATCTTTAGAGAAACGCAAATCACAACCACAGTAAGAAACCATCTCATACTAGTCAGAATGGTGATTATGAAAAAATCCAGAAACGACAGATGCTGGCAAGGTTGTGGAGTAAAAGGAACACTTTTACACTGTTGGTGGGAGTGTAAATTAGCTCAACCATTGTGGAAGACAGTGTGGTGATTCCTCCAAAAATCTAGAAGCAGAAATACCATTTGACCCAGCAATCCCATTACTGGGTATATACCCAAAGGAATATAAATTATTTTATTATAAAGATACACGCATGTGTATGTTCATTGCAGCACTATTCACAATAGCAAAGACTTGGAATCAACCCAAATGCCCATCAACGATAGACTGAATAAAGAAAATGTGATACATATACATCATGGAACACTATGCAGCCCTAAAAGGGAATGAGATCATGTCCTTTGCCGGGACATGGATGGAGCTGGAAGCTGTTATCCTCAGAAAACTAACGAAGGAATGGAAAACCAAACACCACATGTTCTCACTTATAAGTGGGAGGTGAACAATGAAAACACTTGGACAAGTGAGAGAGTAACACATACTGGGGCCTTTTGGTTGGTTGGGGGTTGGGGGAGGGAGAGCATCATAAAGAATAGCTAATGCATGCTGGGCTTAATACCTAGGTGATGAGTTGATCTGTGCAGCAAACTACCATGGCACACATTTACCTATGTAGCAAACCTGCACATCCTGCACATATACCCCAAAACTGAAAATGAAAGTTGATGAAAAAGAAATACTGAGTGGGATAGTGTTTTATTTGTTTATGGTAAAATTTAAACTTGAGACAAGTTCTGTGCTTCTCTTGTTCACAGTGTCTATTCTAGTACCTGGTACTCTAAGAGCTCAGTAAATACATACTAAATGGACTATTAAGAATGGGTACAATTCATCTGAAACTTCAATTGATCAAATTGAAACTCCACAATATCTTACAAAATAAAAAGTGCTTTATTCTAGAATAGTTCAGTTTTAAAAAATAATAATTATTTAACAATTATTAGTATATGTGGTATATTTGGGTTTTAAAATCACTATAGGAAAAAGAATAAAGTAGATATGTCATAGATATATAACAAATTTAATTTAAACATCTATTTCAGATTTGTCCTTAAATGATTTTATGCCTGTTTAAGATTTATGGTGGCTGACTATATTTAATAGATAGCAAAGTCATCTTAGATAGATTCAAGAAACAAATAAAAGAGACAAGAAGCCCTTTTAGTGTTTCTGAAATATCTCATGTCTTTTCCAACTTGAGGTTTCTCATAGAATAGTATTACTGATTAGAATGTAAGACATAGATGTGCATAAATTTTCCTGTCATCATTTAGAGATCTGAATGTTTATCAAAATCACCAAATATTAAAATTTGATATATAAAGAAACATCAATAACTTTGAAGTGAGTTCGAGTTACAGATTTGTGAATCTAATAATTAAGTAGTGGTGTTAAGATGAAAGATTTTTAATCTTCTAAGACTTTCTGAAATATAACCTTAGAAAGAGAGACTCATTCCATTTTTGACAATATCTTCCGCTAATGCCAAAGTAATCTGTAGTTTTTATAACATTTAAATTGAGTTGAAGACTCAAATGGTAAAAACAAATCCTGACGGACAATGATGAGATCATTTTGAAAAATATACCAGAAATGCTGAAGTAATCCATAATTATTTGATTCATTTCATGTGAGATGAGAAATGGTTTCAACGACAAAGCAAACTATATAGGATAGGGTTGAAACACTTCTCAACAAGAAAATTAAGTCCCTGGTAGAGTCAGACAGACTTGGATTCTTCCTCTTGCTTGGCTCTGTACCTATTACATGATTTCAGCAAGTTACTAAACATCCCTGAGATACTATCCACAAAATGAAGGAAATGATAGCTCCCTCCTCTGGATTAATGCAAAAATTAAATAAGTTTCTACATATAAAGGCCAGCACTTAGCACAATGCCCATCACAAAATAAAGGCTCAGTAATATCAGCTACAGAATTTATATGAATTGTTATCATTACTTTATTATTATCTATTACCATTCCCAAAATATAGACAGGGAAGGAAAGATTGTTTATATCATATCTATATCAACATCCCAATGATAAATAAAAATGAGAATTATATTAGCACATTGAGGAAGGGCCATTGATTGTTACTCATGAAAAATAATGGGAGAATAATTTTGACATAAACTATATATCTAAATCACAAACGCTTTCCTAAAACTTATTACTTATAAGAAAATGCATGCATCCAGGCTTATTTGCTACAGAGTGAATATTTAAAGAAATATTAGAAAAACAACAGTGTTAGGTATCACATTTTTTGTATCTTAGGGAACAATAAACATGTCTGGGGCTAACATAGTATTCTGTTTTGTCCTCTAAGGATAAAATGCATGATTGCCAAGGTAAATTTTCAATTGCACATCACACTAGTGGTAGATTTTATTACTGATCTATGAACATAAATTTGATGATTTCCATACTCATTTCTACCAAAGTTACTATAAGTGCCGAAAACTTACCTTTGCTCTCTCCTACATGAAAGACACAGAGTTTCTTCTAATTACTTCCTAGAGCTATCCAAATAGAACTGCCCATTGCTGCTGGTAGTTGTATATCAATGTTAGATCAAAAGGCAACTTGACTTCAAAAAAATCCCTTGGTTTCTACATAATACCTGACAAATTATTTAATAATGTATTGGAGATCATTCATTAACAGTCTGGTCTTCTTTTTCAATCTCACCGCCTACCACTATTTCCATTACATAACCTTTTATGTGGCCTTAATGAAGTATTGTAAATAATCTGAGCATGACTTATGTTCTTATAGCCTTATGCTTTTGTACAGACCATCACATCTGGAATGTCACCACTCAAAATTACCTTGATCTTCCACCTTTAATTTTCAGCTAAACTCTCCTCTCAATAAAATCCCTACTCACTTTATTCTTTACCTATCTTACACTTCTAGAAAGAATTAATGACTCCCTTTTCAGTGCATTTAATTTATATTGCTAGCAGAACATTATAGTCAGCTATTGATATTTGACTCCTGTATTATTTTCTCTAAGAGACTGTGATCTTTGTGACAAAATCCTATACGCCACGCATGTATCTTATTTCAGGTCTAGCACATAGTTTGGTAACAAGAAACTTGGTGTATTGAGTTGAAACAAATTTCATTACTATGCTCAAGCTTAGTCTTCAAATATTTCCTCACAAAGCTAGCACAGTGGCTTACACGTGGCAGGAACCAAAAATATTAATGAACAGAAGAATGAGTAACTCTATTTCCTGTGGGAAGTAAAACAGAGAGACAAAGAGAGGCACCCTGGCTTGACCTCTTCCACAGAGATGTATCCATGGATATGTATATCTTATTTAGAAGTAACGATAATGTGATTGTCATAGGAAACTTCTGACTTGTGATGAATAGAGTTGCAATTATATTCTCTCCTGATTTAAAAATGTTTCTTATTTTAAATAGGACCTATCAACATCAACAACTCAAACACAGTTATGAGTTTAACTTCATGAATGATAGGCTTTTATTGGCAAACTGTGATAAGCCAAGTTGACTCAGTTGACTGGGTGCAGCTACTCTTAAAACAGCGACCAGAGTTTTGTAAATTTTCTTAAGATTTTGAATTATTTTTTACTCTACACTAAGCATGAAAAAAAAAAATTCAATGCACAGAATGTCAAACAACAGAAATGTCATGAAAGTAGAAAATTTCAGAAACAAACATCCTATTTTAAGGCAAAAGAGTTTGGAAATGAGAGCCTCCAAGTTTAAATGGTTTCTTTCCATGATAAGCATAATTTTAAAGGGCAAGGTAAAGTATATGGAGAAAGTAGAGACTGCCAGATGGACACAATCAGCAGTGATGATATGTACAGCATGTGACTCAGTAATTTTGGGCTGCTATAACATAATACTATCAACTGGATGGCTTATAAATAACATAAATTTATTTTTCACAGTTCTGGAACTGGAAAGTCCAAGATCAGGGTGGCATCAAGGTCAGGTTCTCATGAGGGTCTTTTTGTGAATTGCAGACCGACGGCGGGCTTTTTCCTGTGAAGAGGTGGATGGGAAGAGGGATCTTTCCTGGGCCTCTTTATAAGGCAATAATCCTGTTCATGAAGGCTCCACCCTTACTACTTAATCACCTTCCAAAGGACCCACCTGCTAATATCATCATCTTGGGGGTTAAGATTTCAATGTATGAGTTTTGGAGGACACAAATTTTTATTCCACTGCAGAATGTATGCACATATATCTGTACATATGCATGTATATATACAATTAGATGCATGGCAAGGAGAAAAAAACTTTTGATTGCATGATATGCACTTAAATTCCACACACCCATATTTTTCTGAGCCAAGAGATGAGGTTGGTAAAAGCATTAGTTTTCCGAAAACTTAAGAATTGTATCAAAGATAAAAAGAACTGGGCTGGGCGCGGTGGCTCACGCTTGTAATCCCAGCACTTTGGGAGGCCGAGGCGGGCGGATCATGAGGTCAGGAGATCGAGACCATCCTGGCTAACACAGTGAAATCCTGTCTCTACTAAAAGTACAAAAAAAAATTAGTCAAGCATGGTGGTGGGTGCCTGTAGTCCCAGCTACTTGGGAGACTGAGGCAGGAGAATGGCGTGAACCCAGGAGGCAGAGGTTGCAGTGAGCTGAGATCCGGCCACTGCACTCTAGCCTGGGCGACAGAGCGAGACTCTGTCTCAAAAAAAAAAAAAAAAAAAGAACTGTTTGGGGGCATAAACAACGATAATATTATTCTTCAGTGCTATGGGTGTGAATGTCCCCTTCAAAACTCATGTTGAAACTTAATCCTCAATGTGACAGTATCAAGAGGTGGGGCATTTAAAAGGTGATGGGATCATGAGCGCTCTGCTCTCATAAGAGGATTCATTCATTCATAAATTAATGGATTAATGGGTTAATGGAAGATTAATGAGTTATCATGGGAGGGTACATGTTGACTTTACAAGAAGAGAGAGCACTGAGCTGGCATGTCAGCATGCTCAGCCCCCTCACTATAAGATGCCCTGTGCTACCTTGGGATGCCACAGAATCTGCACCAGCAAGAAGGCACTCACCAGATATGGCTCCTCAACCTGGAACTTCTCGGCCTGTATAACTACAAGAAATAAATTCCTTTTTTAAGAAATACAAATTACCCAGTTTCAGGTATTCTGTTATAAGCAACAGAAAACAGACCAATGTATTCAGGAAGAATCAGCTTGGTATAATCACCATAAGACAGGACTCACAGTGAATGTATAACTATCAAGAAGAATTGCTGAAGAATTTTTCAGAAAAGTCAGCTGAACATGCTGAGTAAGAAGGCTTCTGAATGTAACAAGCACTTATTTTAAAATACCAGTTTTGAAAATGCATGGCTGTTCAACGGCTACATTACTAAGGAAAAAAAATCAGAGCCTAGTTATAAAGCAAACAAACGATTAGAGTCTCACCTAGGACTTATCAATAAAGACTACTATTGGGTTAGAAGAGCAGGGGATTATTGCAAAAAAGAGTCAGGAGGGAAATTTTCTATCCTAGCATGTATCATGCAAAGAATCTCACAAATAGGCAAATTTAATGACAGTGGCAATGCTTGGGACGGATGAGCTCAGCTTTCCCTCTTCTTTGCTGGTGTCTTAACTGGGTGTCCTGTCCCAGATGCTTCCTGTTTGTCACGTGTCTTATTAATAACCTCCCCCAACCTCTAACCACACATTTTTGTCTATACTCAAGAAATAACTAGTGTTCTTCCAATGGTCGGCTCTAGACAAATTTGTGTTGGTCATTTTTATTGATTAAGATCCACAAAAATTACAGCTACTCTTTTCCCTAATTTTGTTTAGCTTTTACTGAACAAAAAATAAAAGACTGAATGTCTTTTACTAAGTTTACTGTAACATGGTTTTGATTAATTCTTTCATATTGCTCATTGATAAAGCAAAATGAAAAAAAAGAAGTATACTCATAAACAGATCAACCTTACTCTTTCCACAACTGTGACTTTTCTTGAATAAACCTCTTCCCTTCCATTGTTTCCAACAGAAATTCAATGAGAAACATGAGATATGATCCCCAGGAGAAACAGATTCTTATATAACACTAAGAACATTGTTAAAGCCTATGCAGTCACAAAGAAAGGATTCTTCTCTATATACCAAATTAGTCAAGAAGAGTCAAAGAATAAAGGAATAATTATTTTCTCTTGAAAATGCACAAAACTCAGGTGATGTATATCCCATTGTTTTATCCATTTCAGCTAGCTACACACCCTTTTTGTTTCTAAAATAAGAAACAGAAAAATTCTGCTCACTGAAAAGAAAGATTTTTTTTTTTATCCTTTACATTATAGCAGTTGCTCTGACTTATTGAACACAGTGAGGCACTTAACCTTTCCTTGTCCCGATCTATTCAAGAAAGTATCTGTTTATGGTTGACAATGGCCATTATTAGTAATGATTTCAAGTGAAGACCTTTAATTATTTTATTTTAGGACTGATGTACAATATACATGTGTCTACAGAAAAAACAAAATTACTCCAAAAACATACATAAGATTTGGTTTCAAAACAGCCCAATTTCTTGGTAACATCTGCAATTAAAGTCTATGAAATGAATACAACTTCAGTTATGATCCACAACTCCCCATAGGATGAAAGCATAACGAGTGAAGCCACCAATAAAACAGAAATGCCAATTCTAAAAGAAAATGATAACCAGCAATCGGACCCTAAAGTTGGCAAATGATCTGTTTTATCAATAGACATTACCATGTAAAGTAGAAATTAGTACTGCTATGGCGTGAATGTTTCCGTGATCCCAGAATTAATGTGTTAAAATCCTGCTCCCAAAGTAATTGTATTAAGGGGTGGAGTCTTTGGGAGGTGATTAGATCATGAGGGCAGAATTCTCATGAACAAATTAATATCTTTGTAAAAAAAGGCCCCAAAGAGCTATCTTGCCCCTTCCAAAGCAAGAAGGCACCATCTGTGAGAAACAGGGTCCTCTACCAGAACCAAATCTGCTGCCACCTTGATTTTGAACTTCCCAGCCTCTGGAACTGTGAGAAATAAATTTTTGGTGTTTACAAGCTACTCAGATTCAAGCACTTTGTTATAGCAATTTGAATGGATTAAGATACAAATAGATAGTGCAGTCTTCTCTCAAATGCAGATTTGACTAACGTCTAGACATAGTCTCGTAACTTCACAGTCATATCATGACAGTTCTTTCTATATGTTCTTATCCTCTGCTTCTCTTTTTGAAGGCACTCCTTCTATCTTCCTATGGAGAGAATTATGTTGATAAACCAGGAATAAGTTTCCGCTGTGCTAATGCTTCTGAAACTTTAGAATGCATTGGAGTTACCTGGGAGTCTTGTTAAAATGCAGATTCTGATTCTCAGGTCTAGGCTGGAGATAATGATTCTGCATTTCTAATTAACTCCCAGGTGATACTGTTGCTGCTTGTCCATGGACCATTCTTTGAGTAGCATGACCCTGTGTGACTTGGTGTAGGAGAAATGCAGTATTACATAGAGAAAATTACTAGCATGCTGTCTTACTGTAATTACAATATGAAACAAAGTGAACTTCAGTTATTATGATTTACAAACCCATGAGAAAAAAGAAGTCACAGCAAAGTGGACAAAAACTTCGCATTTCTAGTTTGTGAAAGTTTTAAAACAAAAGTATTTCTCCAAGTATACTTTTGTTATCCATATAATAGGGACAAAAATAATATCTACCTTACAATATCATGAGATGATTAAATGAGATACTGCCTTGAAGGCACTTATAACGGTTACTTGCACATAAAGGTTGAATATTCACTTACTACTGGTGTTATTAGCAATATTGTTAATGTAACTATCACACTATCATCAAAATAGAATATTAAAGACCACATTGGGAATCCAATCCAGTGCATTCATTACACACAAGACAATTGAAGCCCCAGAAGTGAAAGTGACTTTTCTTTGTTATTTTCTTTTATTTTTGCCCTCAAATACTCTCTCATCCAAGACTTTTCTCAGGTTATTTAACAATCAGTAGCAGAAGTAAATTGTGAATCTAATCCTTTTTAACATAAGTAATTAATTCACTCACCTGTTCATCAACCATTTGAGTGTCAACTGCCTGTCAGTTACTATGCGAACACAAAATGAGAACAGAAGATACCCTGTCTTCAAGGAATATCCAAGAACTGTTTTCACCCACAGAGTCATTTAAATAATTATGCATAAAAATTGCTCTGATACAGAAAAAAACGCTATATTGGAGGAGCACCAGGAATACAAATGTAAGATGATACAGAATGATAGAAAAGTAGGAGTTTACTTGGTAAGCATGGATGAGGAAGAGGTTTTAGGCAAAAGGACGAGGATGTGCCAGGACAAAGGCCAAGTTGTAACCCTGGTAGGAGCAGATATGCAGGCAGCTGCTCTATCACTGTGCGTTCTGCACAACAAAAAAGTAGATGAGATTTCCTTGTAAGGCAGAAGTACTGAGTTGGCCACTATGAGACCCAATCCTCTGGTAAGTTTTGTTTCCTATGTACAGTGTTTAAAACTTTTTGAATTAGTCGTCAACGTTTAAAAATCGAGACATTTCACATGAGTATCCAGCTTTCCAGCTTCCTGTGAAAATTCAGAAGATCACATCACACTGGGCATGCTGTTTCATGTAGCAGAGCTTAATTAGAACTGGGCAATGGTTGCCCCTTTTAAATGGCTTATCTGTTTTCCAGACTTTCTCCCTATTGATGTACACCTGACTTCTTGAGGCCTTTGAGATTTATGACCAGGCAGCTCATATCATTGAACAGCATTGAACTGTTTAGAATTCAAGCTTCTTGGCCAGTGGATGATATACCGAAGTGATAGATTTTCTGAATACTTCCTCTATTGAGTAAGTTAGTAATTGATACCAAGAAGGTGCACTTTGGATGTGAAGACTTCTGCTGATAATTGACTAATCTCTCAGAGGCCAAAGTCATAAGCTGAATCTCTCTGGGCACAAGTTAGCATCCTTGATCCATGCCTATAAGCCCAAGTAAAGAATTACCATTAAGCTATCATCCATAATAAAAAGAAATTTCAAAATAAAATATTCAAAGCAAGTCAGTTATCATTCATGTTAATATTCAAATCTCTACATAAATAAAAAAGTAAACAGAACACATAAAGATAACCTCTGAATAAAACATATACTTTAAAATGGGCACAGATGGTTGGGCATGGTGGTTCACGCCTGTAATCCCAGCACGTTGGGAAGCTGAGGCAGGCAGATCACTTGAGGTCAGGAGTTCAAAATCAGCTTGGCCAACATGGTGAAACCCCATCTCTACTAAAAAAAATACAATAATTAGCTGGGCGTGGTGGAGCACATCCTAATCCCAACTACTTGGGAGGCTGAGGCAAGAGAATTGCTTGAATCTGGAAGGCAGAGGTTGCAGTGAGCTGAGACTGCACCACTGCACTCCAGCCTTGATGACAGAATGACACTCATTCTCAAAAAAATAAAATAAAATAAAATAAGGCATAGAAAAGAGCCCCAAATGTACATCAATATGACAAACATAGCTTTGTAAAAAGATAGTTCCATATACTAAATGCTGAAACATATTTGCAGAATGAAAAAAAAAAAAAAATGTCTTTTGGCCAGGCACGGTGGCTCATGCCTGTAATTCCATCACTTTGGGAGGCCAAGGCGGGTGGATTTCTTGAGCCCAAGACTTGGAGACCAGCCTGGGCAACTTGGCAAAACTTCATTTCTACAAAAAATACAGAAACTTAGCTGGGCATGGTGGCTCATGCCTGTATTACCAGTTACTTTGGAGGCTGAGGTGGGAGGACTGCTTGAGCCTGGAAGTCTGAGGTTGTAGTGAGTTGAGACTGAGCCACTGCACTCCAGCCTGGGTAATAAAGTGAGACTCTGTCTCAAAAAAATAAATAAATAAAAATAAAGTCTTCCAAATACTTATGTGACTGTCCATAATATTGAAGACAATTCTCCCAACTACTTCAATTTTATAAAATCAAGTTCCACTAAGATATTGGAGAGCAGAAGGGGGCATTTTACTGATGTTATTTATTTAAATGTTTGAAATGTATTTATTTATTCATTTAGTATTTTAGAAGACAAGCAACTACTTGTGCGTTTTTTGAAGGCATAATATATATGTAATTAACTCTGGTTTTGGAAAAATATAAAAAGGTATTAATGGGATTATTTCTAGTATTTATTGGCATAGAATAAATGAGGATGATATTTACACTTTTGGGCAACAGAGTAAAGGTTGCTGAAACTAAGTATGAACTAAGTATGATAGTCATGGAGAACTGTCAATATTATTTTTGTTTGTTTCTTTGCTTTTTAAAGGGTGAATAAATTGTCTGTTACCTTCTATTAGTTACACATATCTTAAAAAACCTTTACTTTTTGGTGATAGTTTTCGATTGACATTTTAGAATGCTATTGCCATGGAAAAGAATGATGACCTTCAGAAGCAGCATATGTGGTATTTATTAGTACATAGACCTAAGCATCTACATTATTTCTTCACAACATTGTTGAGGTATAACTGACAAAGCATAAAACAATGCATTTTAGTGGAATTAAAAGATTTTTAGTAAAGTTACTGAGTTTTACAACCATCATTGTGATCCAATTTTAGAATACTTTCATCACCCTGATAAAATCCTCGAGCCTATTTATAGTTAATCCTCATTTCCACACCCAGACTAGGCAACCACTAATCTACTCTCTGTGTCTTCAGATTTGCCTCTCCGGGCACTTCATATAGATGGACACATACAATATGTGGTCTTTTTGTCTGACTTCTTTCACTTAGCATAATGCTTCTGAGTTTCATTCATTTTGTATGATGTGTGAGTATTTTATTCTTTTTTATGGTATGGATATACCATATTTTAAAAATTTATTTACCAGAGTAAGCATCTATTCTATTTTTCCATTTAATTCACAATATTTAAACAGCTATTTTGTTGGCTCCACCTAAATTTTTCAGATATCAAGAATGACAGCCTTAAGATTTCCCTGCTCTTAGAGAGGAATGTGAAACACACATCTGGATCTTATAAGTTGACCAGGTTCTGATAACTTTGCATGCTGTAAACGAAACTATTTGCTAATTAACCAAATATAGTAAAATTTAATTGTGACCCTAAATTTCATTAAAGTTTTGCAGGACACAAAAAATGATTTTTAAAGACACTGTCACACAAGCAGGGCCAACAGCATAAACCACAGGGAAGAGATTTGGGGAACAAATTACAAATGGAAAAATCCACTAATAAAAAGAGTATGCTTAAAGATAGTCCACTTTTCTAGCAGAGGTCAGAAGGAGCTGTTTTGTGCAGCAAAGCTTTAATGCTTCATGAACACACAGAAAGCTAATCTCTGGATAGTTAGAAATGCCAAGTTCATGCAATGGCAAAAAGAAATGTTATACCACTTATGGATTTGTGGAGAGAAAAGCAAGAAAAAATATTACAAAATATGTTGCTCTATATGCTAACAGGTTTTGGAAGAAGTTTCATTCTGCTTGTAATCAAAATGCTGATATTGGCTGACATATACTCAGAATGCGTAAACAGAAAAGAGAGAAGCAAGAGAAGGTGTGGAAGATTAAGCAGAGTATTGTATAATTTATGAACCCCTGGAAAATGATAGAGTATAACAGAAAACAACTGAGACTCATTATCTGTGCACTACATAGAATACAGAAAGTTCCAGACTAGCACTCAAATATATTTTCATTATAAGCCTAATGTACCGAATATGCAATTTATTTTTCCCTAGTAATCATATGTTTTATAAATTTAATATTAGGAGAAAAGTTTTTCTACATATTCTACTCTTTCCACTTAGTTTTTTTTTTGTTGTTGTTGAGACGGAGTTTCGCTCTGTCGCCCAGGCTGGAGTGCAGTGTCCGGATCTCAGCTCACTGCAAGCTCCGCCTCCCGGGTTTACGCCATTCTCCTGCCTCAGCCTCCGGAGTAGCTGGGACTACAGGCGCCAGCCACCTCACCCGGCTAGTTTTTTGTATTTTTAGTAGAGACGGGGTTTCACCGTGTTAGCCAGGATGGTCTCGATCTCCTGACCTTGTGATCCGCCCCTCTCGGCCTCCCAAAGTGCTGGGATTACAGGCTTGAGCCACCGCGCCCGGCCTAGTTTTTTTTTTTTTTTTTTTTTTTTTTTTTTTTTTTTTTTGAGACGGAGTCTCGCTCTGTCACCCAGGCTGGAGTGCAGTGGCCGGATCTCAGCTCACTGCAAGCTCCGCCTCCCGGGTTTACGCCATTCTCCTGCCTCAGCCTCCCGCGTAGCTGGGACTACAGGCGCCCGCCCCCTCGCCCGGCTAGTTTTTTGTATTTTTTAGTAGAGACGGGGTTTCACCGTGTTAGCCAGGATGGTCTCGATTTCCTGACCTCGTGATCCACCCGTCTCGGCCTCCCAAAGTGCTGGGATTACAGGCTTGACTAGTTTTGTTTTAAAGCAAAGGAAACCATGGTTAAAAAGAAGTCAACACCAAAATCTTGATTCTTCCTTAACTTGTTTTCACTGAAGTTTTACACCAATGGTTTTATTTTCTCTGGGCCAAATCTAAGTTTTTAACATATGTAAGTAGTAAAAGCTCTGCTTCATTAAACAAAGCCTTTGGAATACAAAATATCTCTATACCATAGGTTGAGGGCAGTACTTTTGTCATGCTACTCTCTATTAAATTGCCAGAGAGAGAAATGGTGTTTCGAGGAAGTAAAATAATAGCATCATTTCAAGGATGTTTGGAAATATTTTATTTCTCTTACCAGTTACTTTGCTTTGGGATTAAGAGTTTTGATACTTTATTTCTAAAGCTATATAATCAATTTTCTTGTGTTTGAAGAAACATTAATTCTATTATCTACAAGGTTCCTTCTTAATTTTGATTCTATTTTTATTCCAGATTCCTTCTAATGTGGTAAATGTTACTACTAGTTGCTGGTTTTCATTGACTCACTCTAGAGATTCTTGGTTTGGAAACCTCTTAGTACATTTCTCAAAATGGTCCAGTAAGACCTGAGAAAGTAGCTTTCAGCAATGTTAGTGTGTATAGTATTTCTACATGCTATTCCTTCATTCAACTACTTTGAAATTAATCAGTTAATCCAGTCATTTCACAAATATGCATTGAACACTGGCTATGTTACATGCCAGGCACTATTATATGCATGGGCATGGGGTAGGAAACTAAGGGGAAAATGGTATTTCTGTCTCATGGAGATTGCACTCTAGTGGGAGTAGAACCAACATGGTATAGGCAAGTAAAATAAACAGAATGCTAAAGAGTCACTAGGGATGAGAGAAATACATAAATTAGGGAAAGGGAATGGAAAACGTTGGGGTAAAATGAAATATTAGATAGGGAGGTCTAGAGAGGGCTTAGAGGGCTTACTAAGAATCTGCGGAAGATTTTGGCAGTATCTGGAGGGAAAACATTACATGAAAGAGATCATGAAGGCTCTGAAGGAGAAATGTGATTAACAAATTCAAACTATATCCATCATCCAACCACATCTCACCACCTACTTTATTACCACCTTGAATCGTCCACCAACATCATTCTCCTCAATGACTGCAAAACTTCCCACCTGGTCTCTATTTATTCAATGCTGAGATCACATTAGCTACTTTGCTCAAGGGAAGAAGTACAGAGACCAGCCAGGACCCAGGACACAGGGGAAGCTGCTTGATGAAATTATAAGTTTGGCACAAAGTAACTGCAGTTTTTGTCATTAAAAGTAATGAATATATAAAGAAACAGGAGGAGATGGAAGAAGGAGCTCAGCTTCAGATGTTGCTCAGCTAAGTGTCTTCAATACCCATCAGACATCCAGGTGGAGATGCACATTGACAATTGATTAAAAGCATCCAGAGTTTAGTGCAGACATTTGAATGGAAAAATGATGCTGGGAATAACCTGTTTATAGACAGAATTTGAAGCCACAAGAGTAGGTGGATTATCTTGGGAATCACTGTAGATAGAAAAGAATTGAGCTCCCAGGACTGAGCCTTGGAGCAACCCAAAAGGTAGAGGTCAGAGAGATGAGAAAACACTTACAAAGAAACTGACAAGGAGTTATGATAAATACTAAAAGAAAAACCAGGCAAGTGTGGAGCCTTGGAATCCATAAGAAGACAGACTTGTAGGTTTTGTTGGCATTTCTCACTCAATCCTCACCACCCTCATGGTGCTGAGCCCAGGAAATGGGGCCACCTATTCCTTAGCTGCCCAAGCCAATAGTATGACTTTGTTCTTTAACTCTTTCTAATCATTCACATTCAATCACTTAAGCGTTTCTCAACTTTGTTCCTTTTTCTTCGTTTCACTGTCAGCATCCTAGTTCAGAATACCATCATGTAGGACTACGACAATGAAAGAGTCTCCCAGCCTTACCAGTACCCACATCCTGCTAGTCTTTTCTCCCTTAAATCTGTTCTCCACAGGATGATCAGAGTGATCTTTCTGAAAAGTAAATCTAACAAAGAAGAAGCCCTTCAATCAGCTTCCATTGTCTTCAAAATCGAGTCTAAACTCAAGGGCTATTCTCTAGCCTCATGTCTTTCTTTATTGACCTCACACACTCTGGCCATTTAATCCAGCTTTTGATTCCTTCAAAGGATCAGCTCTGGCCTTGAGAATCTACACAGCTGTTCCCATGGAATGGAATGCCCATCTTCCCAGCTTTACCCAGCTTACTCCTACTCACATTCTAGGTCTCAGTTTAAATGGTATTTTTCTTGGGAATCCGTCTGTGGCACTCCTTATCTGGGACTTTTGGCTGTCTTCTGAGCTCCTTACATTAGTAATGATTATGCTGATTTTTCACCATTTATTAATTAGTTTGTATCTCCACTATTCTAACCATTAGCAGGGTCTTTCTTGGTTTGCTCTGTTTCCCAGAATATTGTCTGAAACATTGCAGCATTCAATAATTGGTTGCTTAATAAATGAAGAGATAAAATTGTACCCACTCTTTCCCTCACCTGAATAACATAACTTCTAGTCTCTGGCAAAGTCCTCTTCTCTTTGTGCCTACTCAAGTACTTCTGGGAGTCCTAAAGGGATATTTCTTATATACACACAAGAAAGTCTACCCCCACTAGGTAGACTTTGTCCAAATGGACACTGGGTCCCCAGGCATTTATCATCTCATCCTGGCATCTCATTTCTACCATGTTCTGCTGAGTCCTCCATAGTCATGTAATGACAGGTACTCTAGAACTACCACAGTGCCTGAGTGCTCTATGTGCCCAGTTGAATTGAGTGAAATATTCATCCCTCCCATTCTGGGTCAAAAGTTATCATTACTGGACCCAAGTGGAATTGCCTTTATTCTGTGTTACTTCAACACCGTTGTGTAAACAGTTCTTTCTGTTCCTACCTAAAGCCTCTCTTTAAATGTGGTTCAAACTTAGTTCTCAGGGCCCAAGCTAAGGAACAAATTTCATACCATTCTCTTCATTGCCTTTTCTTTCTTTCTTTTTTTTTCTTTAAAGTCTCTAGAAACCTACAAGTAAAAACTTCGACTCATCTGCTCCCTGTACACCCTCCCAATCCCCACTAAATGAAAACCAAATCATAAATGTTGTGGTCTAGGGGACTGCTGACTATTCTAAAACGAAAACCAGGATTACCAGAAAATTATTTCTACTACCTCTCCTCTGTAAATCTTCAGAACAGTATAATTAGATTAAGTGGGGGCATTGTGGATACAAAGCTTAGCTCAGGGTTAAACACAGAATAAGCATTGAATAATTGTTAACTTATAACTATAGCATATGTTAGATACAAAATATTTAAAAAATAAGAATATTAATCACACTCTTGTTGCCTAGAAAGGCTTCTACTAGTACTCAACTCCTGCCATACCAGATTCTTGGAAATGTTTCTCACACTGAGCGATGCCTCGCACTCACTTATCATCACTGTCTTTCTGTCCACGGGACTGTGCTTCACCTGGTTCCCCAAACTTTGAACCCTACGATTATTTCTGTATTTGTTCTGCTTTATAACGAATCCATACCAAATCTTACTGATACCTATAGCAGGAAGCATCTTGACCTTTTTTCTTCATTTTAATTTCTTCTTCTCTTACATGTTGAACCCTATGAAATTGTAGATTTTCAACACCGGCCTCCCCTCTTCTAATGGCAACAAATTGTAGAAAAACATAATGATAGTCTCACCAGTACTTAGGGTCTCCTTATCACATTTAGTATAAGATATGATTTTAAACAAGTGTTTTGACCTGCATTTTTCTTTTATTAAACTGTTTCCACTACCTCTTTGAAAATTTAATTATTTAATTTCGTTCAACCCAAACCTTTCTAAAGATTTTCTTCATTGCATTTAGCCCAACATGATCTTTAATTCTCTTCTCATCTGAAATACCAGATAACATACCATCTTGTCATATGTTACATATCAATGTTTCTTCTCCCATGAATTGAAACACAAGAGTGTTTCAAAACTTATTGCAACAAACTCAAAAGAAGTGAAACTTTTATTTATTTTACATGAGTCCCACCATAAGCTCTAGCAGAGTGCTAAGCAGAGTCTGTAGTTAATGTCTTTTTATTGATGGATAGATTGAGGAATATAAAAAATCCAAAGATCAATACACAATTAAGCATTATCATCTTTATTAAGCATAGTACTGTGCTATTAAAAGGCTGCAGAACCTCTTCAGTGCATGGTTGATTTCTCAGACTTAGATGCCATTTCTTTTATTAAAATATTTAGCCTGGTATGCAAGTCAGGAAAAATAATTCCCAAATCTCTCCATGTGTAAATATAATTTGCATGGAGCTGGCTTTGGTGATTATCATCATATTTCTTATTAGATGAACTTTCTGATCACTTTAAAATACATTTTATTTTGGTTGTCCTATTGGAAAATTTCCTAATTAGACTGATTTTCTTTAGTGGAAATTTTGACTACTATAAAATTCATAATAAACACTCAGAGAATATTTAACCCCAGGCCTAGTGTATAAGTTGTGACCTAGTACCAGCTTCTGAAGATCATTTTGTTTTATCACAAATCTCTAAGGCTATTTTTAATTTGAAGTTAGAAGGTAAAACAAAGAGAAGTTCCTGATTTGCTCTAAAATATTTCTAGAGTTGGCAGAATGGCCCTCCAGTGAGGAGCCACCAGGGCCTGCCAATCTTAAAGTGGGTCTCAAGAGCCTATTGAAGTGCTGGCTTAAAGCTTTGAACATAATATTTATTACCACAGAGTGTCTTCTAACTGCACTTCAACTCTAATACTATATAATGCCAAGTTTCAACTGTAGGCTAGCTTGCTGATATCATAGCGTCAGCATTTGTATATTTCTATTTGATTAACAATAATAGAAAATGTATGGTAGTAGTCAATTTCCATATAAGCCTTGGTTTCTCCTCATACCTGGATAATAACTAGGAGGCATTTATTGCTCATTCATTTACCGGGACCCCATTTATGGTATTTATTTTCAAGGATGAATTGCTTTTGGTCATTGTTTTTAATCTATATCAAATACCCATGCCATTTCCATTTCAGGGTCAAAAAGAATCACTTATTTTTCCAGAATCTTTGACTGTTTTGAGATTTGCTACGGCAAGCATGTTTTTATACCCCAAAAATTTTCCGAATGGAGAGGACAGACATAATATGGCAGCCCATCCATTTACTTAGATGAATCTATATGCTAGGCTGCTTTAAAGAGCAACAAGATGATGGTATGCAATCTAGCAAAAATATAAAGTATTAAATATTATTCAATGCTATTAACGTGCTATTTCAAGTAGTACAAAATAGGAACTAAGTCTCAATTGTGTGCACACAATTAAGTGTGTATTTGTGTGTGTATATATGCACTTATGTAGGTTTTTTTTTTTTTTTTTTTCTTAACATGCAGTTGAGTTTCTTGATTCATCCCTTATCTCAGGTTATGGACCAGAGACAAATCTCACTGTCTGATGGTCTTGTGTTATACTGCTTTCTAGGGGTATGGCTTTTGTCTCTGTTTCTAGAATGCCTTGGAAGAATATTGCCTTGAGAATGCTGCTCATAAGGTTTCTAAGTTTTCAGAATGCTTTCCTGATTGACTAAGTCAGTGACACACAAAATGAGACCAGACTTCTATAGTCACACTTATGACAAAAGGCATTTAGACTGAAATCCTGATGCTGCTGCCCTGTCATGAAAGCTACTGTTCATTTCAGTATCCCTACCACTGCCTACACTGTGAAAGTGCCCTGCTAGTTCAGCTGTGGGGCTTTGCCATTTCTGTAACCCTTCTCTTAAATTGAAAGCTAATGGGCACGACATGTCTTCGAGGAGAGACTGAACTAGATAGGCCTTGGGATATTCATGTCAACATTAAATGTGAAGGCTAGTGGGCACTTAAATGTTTCTAAATAAATTTACTTTTTACAATTTAACAAAACCTAAAAGATTTCTTACAATTTTAGAATCCATTCTTCAAATTGGGTGGTATTTATGGACAATAATTGGTGACTGTGGCTATACCTGTCTCTGTCTTATCATGATATGCAACGTCATGATTCTTGGTCTTTGGCTCCAGACTTCTATACCTTTCAGCCTTCTTATTACCTCATGCTTCTCAGGTTGAAATAAGGTGGTATGAGGAATGAATGCTAGACTGAGCAACTCCTAAAAATGAATGTTGTGGCTTCATATTTTACTCTCACAATTCTCTTTCATACGTTTGTAGTCGTTGGAATATTTTTAAGACTTTATGTAGCAAGATAACGTTTCACATGTATATTTTACCCTCTATTTTCCTATATTGTATGATCATTTCCCCATTTCATTAGCTAGGTCTTTCACGTCATAGCTTCAAGAGAAATAACACCACCTCAGGAAGTAGAAGAAAGCTAGGTGGAAATTCCTGCCTTTGAGGTTCAAAAGGTTAGGCCTTAGAGGACTGAGATGAAATGCAAGGCAGGACCACCCATTCTGGATAGTACTTGATGTGAAACAGTGACTTGCCTTTTCCAGAGTTTGTGGGAAACAGGGGGAAGTAAAGGATGCTAAAAGTGAATGGACAGAGGTGCCTGAGGAAGGGAGCCCTGTGGCTTGATCTGTGGACTGAGCTCCAAGTTAAGGGGAGATGAGAGGAGTGTCCCTGGGAAGATAGTGGAATCTAATACTGGAGGGAAGCTCTGCTTTGCTTCCTGGATCGAGTCCCAGGAGAGTTGGTGAGATGCCAGAAATAATATGGCAGTACAGAGTAGTGAGATAAGAGGAACCCAAAAGAACCTCACTGCCTTCCCTTGGCCAATGTGGTAAAAGAGTAACATCTACATGGCTATCAAGGACCAGATCCAGAAGAACCCTCAAGGATGGAATTGAAAACTGACTCAGCATGGACAACGGATATGCAAACTGTATGAATGAGAGACATGTGACAATGCTGGGAGTAAGAAGTCCTTGCTCACAGCCCTGGAAATCCCACAACCATCACACAGTCTTCCCTAAAGGTCTAGAAAAGCTTCTGAGAATTTATACCTAGTCCATGGATGAAGGTGGAGAAAAATGAGGAGTCAACTGAGTTTAAACCTAGATAAGAGCATAGATTAAAAATTAAGCTAGGCTCTTGAAAAATAAATAATGCTATATTTGCTATCCATCTGAGGAGTTAGGTTGCAATCCATATCAGCTACATATATAAGAATTAGTTTTTAAATAATCACATTTCTGTAGAATGCACAGTATCATTATTTAGGTGATATTTACACATGGGCAATGAAACGGAGAGGAAAAATCTATAGAAATAAGTTGACTATCCGCCATGTAAAATAGTATACTAGGTGTCTCACAAATATTTAGTATTCTCATGAACCATACATATTATACACATTTCACAGGATAGAGAACCAAGGCATAAGGAGTGATTAAAGAGCAACAGAGCTAGGATTTAGTGTTATGCTCATATATATTTGAAGACCCTCAGCTCCTTTTTATTTACCACTTAACAAAGACAGGTTAATTGAAATAGTCAGATAATGGTAGGACATTAAAAAAAAAAAAAACTCACTAGCTTTTTCTACAATATCATGAAGAAAACTGCTGAGGTTTCCCACTTATCTTTAAATGTGCACATAAAATATATTGATATCTAAATAAAAAAATTTCTCCATTATCATATTAAGAAATTTCTTAACGGATCATTAAATCTTGCCTTTAAAAACTGACCACAACTTTTTGATTCTAAATGTATTTGTATTTAATAAGAGGATTAAATAATGGGCAGATTTTTTTAAAAAAAGAAGCTAATATGAAAATAATTACAGAAATGGCTCGCAATCTACATATTGATTATTTTGTAATATATTTTGAGAGGCAAATACTGAACTCTGGGTTGCACATAGAATTTAAAACACAAAAGGAGGATGTGAAACTTAGAATTTAATTATTTGGATTTTACTCGGCTATTGCTTTTTAAACCGTAGGCTCTTACAATGGGTTATCAGGTCATCAGCATGAAGGAGATGTAAATTTCCTTCCACAGCTAATAAATTCTAGTTAACAATTAATAAAATAACTGAAAATAATGAAGGAGCTGAAAATCTCAGAAATCAGTGACACTTTGAAAATCTTGTTTACCAGAATTAGTGCTAGATCTAATGGAAACAAATTTGTTATTTACATAATCCAGAGGTGACAGATAACAACATGCAATTGTGAGTCAAGTAAGAAAAATTGTTACTTTAATCCAAAACATTCTACAAATCAATCAACACAACAAATTATCAGTGTGATAATATATTCAACACATTTGACATTTACATTAATTGGAGGTAATGAAGAAAATATTTTTTGTTGTTTGTTGGATGAAGTTAAATGGGCTGGAAATGCATATGAATAAAACATCATTATTCCTCTCACTGTACACCTGTTCAAATTTCTATTGACAATTTGATATTTTTATTAGAGCCCAAATGGAAAGACGGCAAGCACAAACGACAATTTTTCACACTCACAGGATAAAAGTAAACAAGCAGTGTTTTTGCCCAGCTCTCTTAAACCACAGCACTATGACAAGCGCTTAACTAGCCCCCAAACACTGCCACTTAGTCATGACTTCTGGTTTTATAAATTATTTACAGTTTGCTAGGTATGAGGCTGGTGGAAAATGCCTTTCTTAGCTGCTTGATTGACAGTATAATTATACTGTGTTTTTGTTTTAAGCACTGTTATGCAGAATTGTAATGCCATAAAAAGTAAATAGGAATTTTATGAGCTTTTAACTTTGACAAGGTCATGCTGAAGCGTACCAAAGAGATGTCATGAAAAGCCATAGCCATTATTAGCTGTGTCCTATAAGTGCCATTGCACCTCGAAGCTCCATTTGGGTTAAAACATGTATTCACCACTATCCACCTCAGCAGAGGAACTGAGGGATGACGTAAACCACACAAGAAACAGTAACACTTAGTCTTTTAAAGTTTCCTTCCTCCTCTTTTAATGCAGCCTGGTTAACAGGTTGAATTTTATAAATGTAATAAAATGAGATACAAAAGCAGTATGAAGAGTTTTAGGTTTGATTTTATTTTGGGTTATGTCTTATCATATCTAAGAGGGTTTTTTCTCTTTTTTCCCATTTGTTTTTCCTTATTGATTTTTTCTCTTCTTTTCCTTTTTAATCTTAAGCATGCTAAGGTGGTGGCGGTGTTAGTGGTGGCAGTGCTGACAGTGGCAGCGGTGAACATCCGCCATTGTTAAAATGTCAGTGTCACTAGCCCCACAGCTATCAGCCTTGAGTTCTCATATGGTGTCCCACATTTGCCTCAGAATAAATGCTTACTCTTTTAAAAACTGCAGTGGGATCTTTAAAATAAATAGAACAGATGGGGTTTTTAAGGTCTTTCCTAAAATGCCCATATACCATGCCAAATTCAATTTATCTAACTTGGCAGTAAGGGAGTTCTGTGTCAACCCAGTTGGGATTTGAACCCTGGGTTCTAGCTGATTGCTTACACAAAAGTTGTTCTTCATGTAGAATGGGGCCTGAAGGTTAGGTTGGATAAGGTCTTTTCTCTAACAAAATTATCTGCTTTTTCATGGCGTGTTTCTCAGCAATGTGGGTTTTGATCTTGTTTTCATCTCCTAATACTGTGATGATATCCAAAATCTTTGGAATTGGCCTCTTTTTCATTGTCCCAACAAGATGAATACATTAATATTTGTCTTATGCATCCTGTTCCAGCTTTGGTACTGTGACAACATATTTTTTCATTTCTCTCAAGTCGTTTATTCTTTGTGCTCAGTCTGCGTGACCATTATAAGAAAATGAGAAAGGAGCACTGCATGATGATGGTGGTATTGGCAGGGCACAAATGTCACTTCAGACTTTCTTGTCAACCTGTATTCCAAATGCTGCCCATCTTGGCTGGGAATGAGTGATTGCCCAGCGGTGATTCTTTTGATCCATCATCTAGGAGTAAATTGTTCTGAATAATGACCCATTCCAGCTTTCCCACTCAGAATATATATTACAAGATGCCTAGAAAAATACTATTTCAACTCAGTTGTAATTCAAGATCACCATAAATGCAAGACAGAAGTCCTGGAGTCTTGGGCCTCTTAAACGTGAAACATGGCTATGAGTCAGATTCAAGCTTCTGACAATTGTCTGGGTCCATTTGCTTTCAAAATTCTGGTGGAAAGGAAATCTGTATAGTAATTGCAATAGAAATATCATGGGAAAACATTATGTGTGTGTGTGTTGTGAGGTTAATTTTACTTTTGCAACATTTCAGTTTGAAAGTGTAAACAGAAATTTGTTTCCTATGTATTGGTACAAGACAGTATAATAATTTGATTACTTGTGAAACTAAATTTTCTCTTCCTCATATGCTTGAGTGAATTAATTTCAGTTATTCTTTATCTCTGCAGTATAAAGAAGGAGAGATAAATTACCACTTCTCTCATGTGGTCTTGAGAGAACTATACAAGTCTCATCTGCTATTCCCAAGTAATCCTGGAGGATGTTTACAAAGGGGTCCTTTAGATGCAGTGGGAAAGTGCCTACAGAAAGATGAAAGGTTTCTAACTTTGAGATCGTACCTGTGATGGTGTCAGTTTATAGACTTTTCTTTAAATACAAGAATAGGTTCGACTCTCTTGTTTTATACAAAATTATAAATATGTGTGTGTTTGTATATGTACATGTAAATCTATGTAAGTGTGTGTATATATATATATATAACATGAACACATACAAATATATCATAAATATTTCTCTCGTGGTTATATTTGTGTGTACATAATTTGAACTTGCTGATACTGAGTTACATGTTAAATGTGCTAAGAAACATTATTTTCATAGGTTCTAATGTAATCATTTCTGGAAAGTTATAAATTATTCAAAATGTATCTGTCATGTAACAATATATTCAAGAGAGGGACATCTGTAAGTTAACAGTCCTCATTCCTTCCTTGCATATATGGATTTACCTATGGAATAGCATAGATCTTTGTGTGACACTTAAATTATCTAATTTCCCCCATTGGATAAATGTGCACAGGGAAACCCTTCCAGACATTTTATGTAATCAAATGGCTTAAATATATGCCAAGTGTTGGTAACATTGAACTTAGGTCACAACTGGGCAGTGGCAATACATTTATGTGGTCAGGATCATGAGTTAGTTTTCTTACCTGTCCTTTTAACCATCACACCTAAACTCCTTTAGTTAAAGAAATCACTCATGTTTTGATTAACTGGTTTAGTTTTCCTGTAAATGTAGCAAAGATTATGAGGAATGCTTCAAAAGTCACCTTGAGAAAAGCTGAATAATGACCATTTGCATACTTAAGGTTTTATCTCTAAGCTCTGCCTGTATACTCCCTTGCTAAAGGGTTTTGACTAATTAAAATTTGTTCTCAAAAAAGAAAATACAATCACTGAGAGTGGATGAATTGCAATGTCATCAAACTCATGTCAACTGAGTTCTATAAATAAGATATATTTTTGGTAAACACTTTTTCTCAGGTCAAACGTAAAAGCTGGAACATCTTCACTTGATGTACATGTTAATTAACATGTATTTGCAGAATGCCTACTTTGCTAGCTCTTTATATAAATACAATAGAGAAAAATAGGTATGAATCCTATCTCATGAAGTTGTAGCAATGTACCACAAACAGCAATCAGTATTCCAAACTTTTTTTTTTTTTCTTGAGACGGAGTCTTGCTCTGTCACCCAGGCTGGAGTGCAGTGGCAAGATCTCAGCTTACTGCAACCTTTGCCTCCTTGGTTCAAGCAATGCCTCAGCCTCCCAAGTAGCCGGGTTTACAGGCGTGCACCACCATGCCTGACTAATTTTTCTATTTTTAGTAGAGACTGGGTTTTGCCATGTTGGCCAGACTTGTTTTGAACTCCTGACCTCAGGGGATACGCCTACCTTGTCCTCCCTAAGTGCTGGGATTACAGTTGTGAGCCACTGTGGCCAACCTGACAGGCCCCAGTGTGTGATGTTCTTCTCCCTGTGTCCATGTGTTCTCATTGTTCACCTCCCACTTGTGAGTGAGAACATGCAGTGTTTGATATTGTGTTCCTGTGTTAGTTTGCTGAGAATGATGGCTTCCAGCTTCATCCATGTCCCTGCAAAGGACATGAACTCATTCTTTTTTATGGCTGCATAGTACATGGTGTGTATGTGCCACATTTTCTTTATCTAGTCTATCATTGATGGGCATTTGGGTTGGTTCCAAGTCTTTGCTATTGTGAGTAGTGCTGCAGTAAACACACATGTGCATGCGTCTTTAGAGTAGCATGATTTGTAATTCTTTGGTCATATACCCAGTAATGGGATTGCTGGGTCAAATGGTGTTTCTGGTTCTAGATCCTTGAGGAATTGCTACACTGTCTTCCACAGCGGTTGACCTAATTTACACTCCCACCAACAGTGTAAAAGCGTTCCCATTTCTCCACAGCCTTGCCAGCATCTATTGTTTCCTGACTTTTTAATAATTGCCATTTCTAATTGGCATGAGATGGTATCTCATTGTGATTTTGATTTACATTTTTCCAATGACCAGTGATGATGAGCTTTTTTTTTTTTATATGTTTGTTGGCCACATAAATGTTTTCTTTTGAAAATAAGACATTTCCTGTTCATATCCTTCACCCACTTTTTGATGGGGTTGTTTTTGTTTTTCCTGTAAATTTGTTTAAGTTCTTTGTAGATTTTGGATGTTAGACCTTTGTCAGATGGGTAGATTCCGAAAATTTTCTCCTATTCTGTAGGTTACCTGTTCACTCTGATGATAGTTTATTTTGCTGTGCAGAGGTTCTTTAGTTTGATTAGATCCCATTTGTCAATTTTGGCTTCTGTTGCAATTGCTTTTGGTGTTTTAGTCATGAAGTTTTTGGAGCTTGATATTTTTATTAACACTAATGATCACTATATATTTGCTTTTAGAAGGTGTTATCAGTGAGGTTTCCAAAAACTTTTAAAAATTACTAGTTCATATTACCATCATAAGATGGTAAAGTAGACTTTAGCTATGGTTTAGTCTAGTCGCTCACATTGCCTTTTGACTGTGCCTTTCTCCATATGTCAACTTCAGGCTCAGAATGGCTTTCTTAATACCATCAAGCAATGGCGACACCAGGTTCACATGTTTGTTCTTAAACCACTCGGTGAAGAAAAAAAACTGAGGCTTCTTTTATTCCTCAAATTGATGAAAATTTCTGTACTTCACTCTATTAAGAGCAGTTTAGGTGACATGCCCATTGCAGAACCCATATTTGAGCAAGGGACATGGAACTATATTACTGAAATTATAGTAACCAGGGCTACCTGGAGCCAGAGCTGGGCCCTGGCACGCCCTCCAAACTGATGCTGCTACATGATATAGCAGTGGTAAAATAGATTCTGAGGAGACAACCCTGGTGTTCAATATGGAAGAAAATACTGAGATAGAAATTTAAATCATTTCCTTAAGCTAGAATACAGTATTAACTCTAACCTTTGCCAAGATGTTGCTATTCTTTCTCTGGCATATTTTTTCCTCAAATTGGGTGAATCAAAAAGAATATTATCACTAAGGAAGAAAAATTATGATGTTCCAGTTCTTCTGCATCATAGAAGCTGTGGGTCATTTAATTTCATTGCAGCTATCACAAAGTGGCAGAACAGGTGAATATTAAATGCAATTACATTTACTTATAGGGCACATATATGATCAAAGTCTACTTGTCTTACAACCCAGAGTGCAGGTGACGATGTCATGAATTTTGCAAAAGTCAGCATGAAGGACATAGAAAAGAGTTTAGCTAAATGTGGATCACATATGTACACAGAATGTGATGCTGAGTTAAAGGAAATGATGGCAAAATTCAAGCTGGTGTGACTGGATGACACACCATACAGAGGTGAGTCATTTTACGCTGAATAGCAATGTTCCAGAAACAATCAGTGAATTTCAAATCAGTACCTTTAGCTTCTGCCAAAGAAGGAACAATGAGAAGTCGCTGAGCATTTTAGGTGGGAGGTTTAACTTCCTTGTGGCATTCAGTACCACCACACAGTACTACAGGACAGGGGAACTACTCAGAGGATTGGAGACAATATTGCGCCTAAGTTCTACTTAAGAAAAGGAAATTAAAAATCCCTAAGGAAGAAATTCTAGGCTGTGTGAATCACTGCAGCGTTTTATATAAAATAGAAACTTCTTAAGCATGGTGGTTAAGGGATTGGGTTTTGGAGTTGGTTCTGGCATGAACAGCTGAATTCCTTATCTATAGAATAGGGATGAAAATATAATTTACCACTGAGTATTGCTGTGAGAGACAAATGAGATAACACTCATGTTGGAGCATGTCACCAGATCAAATATAGAAAGGCAATAGTTTTTTTTTTTTTTTTTTTAGATGGAGTTTCAGTCTGTCGCCCAGGCTGGAGTACAGTGGCATGATCTCGGCTCACTGCAACCTATGCCTCCCGGGTTCGAGTGATTCTCCTGCCTCACCCTCCCAAGTAGGTGGGATTACAGTCACCTGCTACTGCACCCAGCTAATTTTTGTATTTTTAGTAGAGACATGGTTTTACCATGTTGGCCAGGCTAGTCTCGAACTCCTGACCTCAAAATGATCCACCCCTCCTGGCCTCCCAAAGTGCTGAGATTACAGGAGTGAGCCACCACACCTGGCCTGCCAATAGGTACTTTCAAAGTAACTTTCTTATTGTTACTCCCTTTTTATGGCTGTTGTGTCATTTATACTATTAAAAGTAGTATAGAGTCCATGGTAGTGTGAAAGGGTGGAACTCAAAAGCTCCTTTTCTCCAAACTGAACCCCCCCATTTCAATCAGGTTTTAAACAATCTTGTGGGTCTGAGTGTGATGCTTAGTGATTGATGCCTGCCTCCCCTCAGAAGATGAAAACTCGGGCCTCCAGCAGCCAGGTAGGTACAGTAAATGAATGAATCATTCTATTTACACTGGTGATTGGGAGACTGTGTGCCCATCTAAAGGTGGGCAGGCTCTAGCAAGCCTTATCCTCAGTTGGTATGGTGATAATAAGAACCCAGAATTGCCAGATCTTCCAGTTTTTCAAGACAAGCTAGATATTTTTTTAATGTAAAATGTCCTCATTTAAATAAAAAGAAAATAGACGATGTCAAATAACATCAGCGTGCAAGCCAGATGTGGCTTCTGGGATCCTGGTTTTCTCTATCCATTCTTTGGGAACTGTATGATAGTGAGATTCAGATCTGTTTTATCAGGGTTCTTCCCTGTAACATCTATCTTAAAGTTCATGCTCCTCCTGTTATGCTTTTTTTTTTTTTTTTTTTTTTTTTTTTTTTTTTTTTTTTTGAGACAGAGCTTTACTCTGTTGCCCAGGCTGGAGTCCAGTGGCACCCAGTGGCACGATCTCGTCTCACTGCAACCTTCACCTCCCAGGTTCAAGCGATTCCCCAGCCTTGCCTCCTGAGTAGCTGGGATTACAGGCATGTGCCACCATGCCCAGACACTTTTTGTATTTTTAGTAGAGACAGGGTTTCACCATGTTGGCCAGGCTTGTCTTGAACTCCTGACCTCAAATAATCCACCCGCCTTAGCCTCCCAAAGTGCTGGGATTATAGGTATTAGCCACCATGTCCAGCCTTGTTATCCTCTTCTGAACCTAAAGCTCACCCTGTGCATTTTGACTTGCAAGTTTTTTGGTCATCAAAATGATTGACTCCTTCAAAAACTTTCCAATTTATGTCTTCTAATTGTTGACTAAGAATAGGAGTGAAAAACTCAAATACTTCCAGAAGCAAGGCATTTAAAGCTAATATTTCAAGTTCTCTGAATATAAAAGACTCATAAAAGGAGAGGTAGAGTCTGCGAGGTGTGCAGTGGTGTAGACCTCCCCTTAGAGGAGAGTGACATATTTATCCTCCAAGCCAGAACACTTTGAAAATAAAGAGTGTTATTAATAATTATGCCATATTAATAGGTGTAAAAAGGGACTGTCCTGGGCAAACTTGAGTGCACAATCATCCCAAGAGGTAATGACCACTCAGGTTTAGAAACTTCTCACATGGTATCTTCAAGAACCCCTGATTCATAAAGAGAAGCCAGGAAATGTGCATTTCGTGGCATATCCTCTAATTCTAAAACATTTCATGAGGTTTTAATTAATTTATATTTAAAATTAAAAAATACACAACCAAACCCACTGCCCAGCTATACCTGTCAGCCAGACCCCACCTTCTGTCCTGTAGTTCGCAACCTTAACACTTCACATTATAGGTTAGATCATCCTTTTTTAATCCCCGTATATGTGTGTGTGTTTGTTTCTGTCCCTTGTTTGGGACAGTCTTTTAGTTTGACTGCAGTGCATGTAAACATGACTTCTACCCCCATCTCAATCATTAAACCTGATCTCTGAAGAATAAACTTGCTTCTACCATGTCCCAGATCCACTTTAGCCATCTACTTCTAGGCCCCTGCTTACGGTGACTTGTAACTGTGCCCATTGGAAATGAGGTACTTTCAGCCTCACCTTTGTAATCCTGGTCCTTAGGTCTCATTGTTAATAACAGGTGCTTTGAAAAAGCAGTCCTTTAAAACTGATATTTCTATTCTTTGGCAGAAAGTTACCTTTGTCAGATTTACTAAATGTAACGCCCTTGGGAAATATAAAATAAGTACAGTCCTGTATCAATAAACATACAATTGGTACGCACAATTTTATAAATAAATATGGTTGTTGTAAAGTCACCACAAAGCTCAAAATTGAGTATAAAATATACCAGCAATGGTAAATATAAGATTAGTGAAATTTTCATAATTGCACTATTTTGTTAGGAAATTAAGAAATTTTCAAAGCGAATCTCTCTGAATGTTAGATTTAATACATGCATACTCTAAAATAAACTCTCAGCAAATGAATAAATGCATCAGTGAAAGCAATACATCTTCCAGAGTTAAATTTGTGCTTATATGATGTACAGTGATTTTACTTGCATGTACATATTTAATAGGTGTGTAATCTTCTAGTTTGAATGAGAGTCATCATATATGCAGGCACCAAGAATTGGCAAAGAAAATAAACATTAAATTGGGTTTAAATGTTCTTCAAAATTGATTATAGCAAATTACCCAAACTAAAGCTATATTTAGAAGTAAACCTAGGAAATCTTGTTTTGGCAGATGATGTAGGTCTCCTGACTAAAGATGTACAAATTCTTTCCTGAGGGCTTAGAAGAGTGCTCCTGGAGCCAGGGGGCAGAGCTGGGGAGACTGTTTTGATTCGCTGTCACAGTCAAAGTTACACACCAATAAATTTTATATTTTGATCCAAGAGCTGTTTCAAGTAGGCGTTATTTCCCAGAATTCAAAAACCAGTAGGCACATTTTTATGACTGTCTACTTGATCATAATTGGCACATGATGAAGTCTTTCCCTCAGTTAGCACAGGTTGAAGTATCTGAACTTCGAAGACTTTGATTTATCTTTATACACCTCTCATATCCCCTCACTACCCTCTGTCCTATATCTCTTCATAGAAAGCCTCAACATTTCCATATGAGTTAAATTTTCTTGTCTACTAGATCTGGTTAGGCCTTCAAATGGTCTTCAGTATGCTGTTAGCACTCTTTATGTTTCCAAATATACTTAGAATTAATTTTATTCTTATATTCTATACCTATATTCTTATTTTCATATTCTATAGGGATAGAATATGAGAATAAAATTAATATGTAAATAATATATTGTATTATGGCATAAAATATAACAATAAATTGACATATATATCCTTTCATATATATATGTTCATTTATGTATATATACGTAAGCCATTAACAGGCAATGTTCTGGGTTATATGAATATAAAGATGAATAAAAAGAGCAGCAGCCTTCACATAGTCATGACCTGGCAGAACAAAGTACATGGGATTATAAATTATTAACATAATAACCACTATTTCCACTACTGCCAATAGCAAATTTACATGATCTAAGACTTGCTAACTGAATACTATGTGTCATTACTCTATTCGTTTCCCTATAAACTGATTACTATTTGGCATTATCTGCTTATTTCATAGATATAGGTTATTTAGAGATGAGGAAACTGAGGATTAGCAATTTAGAAAGTTATTCATTAGCAAGTTGGGAGGTCAATTATTGGAATCCAGGAAGGCTGACTCTAAATCCTTGGTACTTGGCTGCTATGGGACACGGGCAAAGAACCAATTAATTACACATGAGAGGATTAGGAAGATTTCATAGAAAGGATTTCTTTCTATTTATTTTATAATATATATTAAGTACCTATTATGAGCTGGGTGCTGTGCAAGACGCTAAAAGGACACATAAAAATAAGACACAATGTCTCCCCTTAAAGTGTTCACTCATTAGTAGCGAAGATGGCCTCATTAAAAAAATGACTGACAGGGAGATAAGGGCAATAATAGAGACATATGGAATGAGGGCAACAGGGAGCCAGGCACCTGCTTGAGTGGGTGAGGAATGGCTTCACAAGGAAAAGACAAGTCCTACTGAGACCTGAAAAATAAGATAGAATTGACAGATGGCCATAGTGTAGTTCATTTGTGGCTCAGCATGTGGAAAGGCATGGAGGTTTGAAATATCATTATATATATATGGGAATATTGAAGCTGGGGCTTTAGTGAATGTGAGGAGCATCTTGGGTCTAGTTGGGTGAGTAGGAGAAGATCAAAGTAGTCTTTGGGTAGGAAGTATAACATGGTATTCTTTATAGTCCTTCTTATTAAAGACTATAAAATTTTATCTTATATGGTATGTGGAGCCATTAAGAAAGTAATCTGGCAGTGGGGGAGGTGATGGTAAAGTAATCACATGTGTGGTTTTAAAATAGGGCGAGAGTTCAGTGAATTAGGATTTGTCTAGGCTCCATGGTGGAGAAAAGTACTTCAGAAGGGTCAGAGAGAATGCACAACAGAATGACACCAAATGATATCTTCAAGGAAAAATGAGTAATGCAAATGGCAGAGAGAAGGACTGAGACTGAATAGGCTGACTAGGGTAAATTTTAAAGGACATTCAATTCCATGCATAGGAACTGTTTTGTTCTAGAAGATATGTCCAGAATAATAGTATGACCATATCTGGCTTTTAGAAAGATAAATCTAGTGGAAATCAAGAGCCATGATTGTCGCCAGACAGCCCAGCGAGTAGGTTTTGTGACAGTCCAGGTGTGAGCGAAAAAGAATAAAAAATGAAGTAGCAAGTAAAATGGAAACAGGATAGTAAATTTCAAAGGATTCTATGTGGAAACAGCATGACTTAGTATAGAAAAGGATGGACATGGTGGGAAACAGGGTAGAATTAAAGACTATTCTAATGTTTGCCTATGTATTCTAGTCATGAATTGTCTTGTACTATAACATTTTAATGTATAGATGATCTCTCCTCAAATAGTTTATATTTAAAAAAATCTTGTTTAAATTAAAAGTGGATCAAATTAGAGATGGACAGGGCCTAGCAATAGCTGGGAAAAAGGAGATGACAACAGAACAGTGAGGCAGATAAGAAGACATCCAAGAAGCAGATAAGAAGATATCCTAGATTTCTAGGCAACGAGAATCAGGGATGTGGGAAATATATATGTGAAGATTCAGGGATTCTATTTCAGTGTTGAGGGGTATTAGATCCTCACAAATATCTATTCAACTATTTAACCCTGGAGTACAGATTCAAGACAACAAGACAGGAATCAAGACAGGTAACTAGAAAAGTATAAGGCAGTGTCTTGGTCACAAGAAAGAAAACAAAACCCACCATTTGGTTAGAAAGTCTGAGTAGACTCAGTAGTACTACTGAATTGGTGGTAAGTTAATAAATTCTTGCCCATGGCTCCTTCCATCTGTCTAGAAACAAATTGCATCCTGAAGTCTGCAGAGAGCTAAACCCATAGACGCATGTCACACCTCCGCAGAGTCAGAGAAGTGCAGAACTCTAAGTAAGGCATTGCATGAGTAGAAGCTTTTGGAGGGGAGGAAAGCGAACAACTGTTTACTGCACTTCTCTTTCTGTGCTGGGTATTGTGCCCACTGGTAACAATGCCAGACATAGATTTTATTATTCCCATTTTACACACTTGGAAAACTAATTAGTGGTAAATTGTCTAAAATTGCAGAGCTAATAGGATAAGCTGGGTCTACTCTGTTTAATTCCAAAGCCAAAACAAATTCTGCCATCCCATGCTTGCTCCTAGGAGCAATCCACAAGACCTACTTTAAAATGCTTAGTGCATGTGTGTATACACACGCATGCACATACACACACACAGCCCAATAGATAACACTGCAAATACCTCCTAAATCAAAGAAGTGACTCTGTTTCTTAGGCCGAAAATAAACTGATGAGATATTCTCTCAGCAAAATATGAAAACAGAAATGTATTACCCTAACTTCCCCTATTCCCTGGGAACCTTAACTCCTTGCCCCTCCTGACCTTTTTTGACACCAATAGGGTTCTAAGTGAAGCAGCTACTACCAAGCTTTTCTTTCCTTGCTAACTAAAGTCCACCTAGCTGCTGATTTTTTCATCATCATCTCCCTGCTTATGATTGGAAGAGAAATTGTAAAACATGCTTGGATTCATTTAGACCAAGTAAGGGGCAATGGGTCATTTGAATGACAACTTTCCAGTTCTGTAGAAACTCTATGTCTGATCTAATCAATAAATCATGTAGAGTCATCAGGTCAGGAGTATGAATTCCCTTGTCACCTCACTAACAGAACTTCAGCTTCTGAAATACTTTTGAGAACTGGAAGTCCAAGCAAGATGGTGCAGGAAAATGGTACAACCAAAGTGATGTGAGGTGAGACATTGACCATCTGCTGAAGAGGCCACACACTGGGATTCATCTCTGTTGATTTTATAATATTTCTGCTACAAAAACATGCTTTGCCTTAAGACAAAGAAATTAAGTTTTATAAAGGGAAGTGTTAATTCATTTCTTCTAAATCATAAAAAATATTGCTCAAATACTAAGATTTGCACTAAATCCTCTAGCAGCTAGACCATGTACATTCACTGTGTCTTTTTACTGCTTCACTGCTTTAGCTTGGTAGACAATTAATAAATATTATCTGATTATTTCATAAAGACTCTGTGAATCACACCAAGCATCTGTGTTTTTCTTGTATCCCCAACATATTTTATTTTAGACAACTGTGCTTTCTTGTCCCTGCATTCTATGCAGCATGATTTATTAAGCACCCTAATGCAGCTTTTTGATAAACTATAAACTGTCTCCCATAAAAAAAAATGAGCTTTATTTTTTTTATTTTTTTTTTTTTTTTGAGGTGGAGTCTCGCTCTGTCGCCCGGACTGGAGTGCAGTGGCCAGATCTCAGCTCACTGCAAGCTCCGCCTCCCGGGTTTACGCCATTCTCCTGCCTCAGCCTCCCGAGTAGCTGGGACTACAGGCGCCCGCCACCTCGCCCGGCTAGTTTTTTGTATTTTTAGTAGAGACGGGGTTTCACCATGTTAGCCAGGATGGTCTCGATCTCCTGACCTCGTGATCCGCCCGTCTCGGCCTCCCAAAGTGCTGGGATTACAGGCTTGAGCCACCGCGCCCGGCCGAGCTTTATTTTTAAAAGACAGACTTGTTTGTACTTGATTGTGAAGGAATCCTAAGTCTTCAAAGGCCATGAAGCTGAGAGCCCAGGATGAGGTGGTTGCTTTTATTCTCATTACAGATTCTCTACATGGCTTCCTTACAGGATGAGGCTTTCCTTTCCACATCAAAAATAACTCATAGTTTCTATTGTACTATTTCACCCACTCACCCCCCACAAAAAAAAAAAAAAAAAAAAAAAAAAAAAAAGGAGAAAAAGAGAATTTGTATGTTTTGGAACAGATTTCGAAAAATAATGTGTGGCTAAGAATGATATCACACAGCTCATAGTTTTAATTTTTAATAATCAACACGGCCGGGCGCGGTGGCTCAAGCCTGTAATCCCAGCACTTTGGGAGGCCGAGACGGGTGGATCACGAGGTCAGGAGATCGAGACCATCCTGGCTAACACGGTGAAACCCCGTCTCTACTAAAAACTACAAAAAACTAGCCGGGCGAGGTGGCGGCGCCTGTAGTCCCAGCTACCCGGGAGGCTGAGGCAGGAGAATGGCGGGAACCCGGGAGGCGGAGCTTGCAGTGAGCTGAGATCCGGCCACAGCACTCCAGCTTGGGTGACAGAGCGAGACTCCGTCTCAAAAAAAAAAATAAAAAAATAAAAAAAAAATAATCAACAGACACATTTCGAAATACAACAAACCCAACCATCCTACAAATGTATGTTCAGAATCTACAAAGAGCAAGACACTGGTGAGTGCTGGAAAGCGTTAAGGAAAGCGTTAAGGTTGAAGGAGCCAGGCTCTAATTTCAAGGAGAACTAAGTAGAATGAGCTTCTTTCCTGCACGATCATACAACACACAGCAAGTAAAAAAGAAGGCAGACTGTTTCACACTCTATAACTAAAATATTAACCAAATACTAAATGAGAATCAATACAAAACTGAACCCAAAAAAAGTCCAGACATTTTATCTACATTCCCCATTAGTCCCAAATTTCCTGGAACTAAGAATGTTGTAAACTCTTGATACTTAAAAAAAAATCTTATTTATAACTCACTTGAAGGTAGGAAGGAAAGAATCAGATAGAAAGACATCCAAGATATTTGGAGAGCAAAAGGTACGGATATTGGAAACACATAATGATCGGAAAATTATAATTGAGTCCTAGGAAGTGCTGGATTCCCAATAAATGTCAGTTCAACTAGTCAGTTAACATATAATAGATAGAGTAGATAATCAAGGCAAAGACAAGTGTGGAAGAGAAAGACGGGTAAGATATAAGGCAGATATACATGAATGGTATATGTGTCTATGTTGAAAGAAAACAATGTAGGTTATCTAGCTGTAAAAATTTAAAAACAGATACACTTTTTTTTTTTCCTC
Organism: Rhinopithecus roxellana; assembly: GCF_007565055.1. Lineage (NCBI taxonomy): Eukaryota > Metazoa > Chordata > Mammalia > Primates > Cercopithecidae > Rhinopithecus > Rhinopithecus roxellana. The sequence continues at coordinate 179,249,937 of NC_044551.1, forward strand.
CAGAAGGTATACTCCGTGCTCATGCTAGTAACATTCATTTGTCTCAAGTAGTATGACAGAATCACAGTTATTTCCTGCATGGTGGTGATAGTGGGGATAAGGATAGTATAGGCAGAATAGCTTTGTAATAAAATAGCCATGTTTTGAAGTCCAGCAGATTTGGTACTAAATTCTGCCCCATCACTTCCTAAGGCCTCTGACCTTAGGCAACTCTTTGCCCTTTTGTGAATTTATATGTTGTCATCTATAAAATGAGGAAAACAATCTTTACACAAGATTAACAAGTTAATACAGGTTACACATAGGACAGTGCCTGGTAGATAGTGAGAGCTCAATCAAAGATGGAAGGAAGATAGTAAGAATAGTGGCAACCTTATAGGTCACTGGAACAATAGATTGTTAAACTGATTTGGCATAATAACTAACGGCATAAGAATTGATTCCAGTTTCTGCAGAAATGGTATGGGATGTATGTTAAGTTCAGAGTGATACATTTAGAAGGGGCCAAAGCAGCCTACTTAAAAGTATCTGGGAAAAAAAAGCATTGTTGGTGATATTGTCAGCTTGTTCCAGTTTACATAATTTCTTCTAGTCTTCTGCTTGTTTTTCTCAAGTATTGATCTCAGCTCCATTTCTGGCATTTCCTAGAATCTCTTCCTTGGCAATATGATGGCTCAAACACAGAACCCTATGTCTCTTCCTAGTTTTCTAGTTCTCAGTAATCCCTGGTCTTACCCACTTGTAGACCACAACCTAGAGCAGATGCTGCTGTACCCTATAGGCTATACTTGATGTGAAAATGCATTTTCTTTGGCTGTGCATTTATTTTACTTTTTAAGCAAGTTTTCTTTTCTTTTTTTTTTTTTTTTTTTTTTTTTTTTTTTTTTTAGGTGGAGTCTTGCTCCGTCACCCAGGCTGGAGTGCAGCGGCCTGACCTCAGCTAACTGCAACCTCCACCTCCCGGGTTCACGCAATTCTCCCTCCTCAACCACCCAAGTAGCTGGGATTTCAGGCAGGAGCCACCACGCCCAGCTAATTTTTGTACTTTTAGTGGAGACGGGGGTTCCACCATGTTGGCCAGGCTAGTCTCGACCGCTTGATCTCAAGTGATCCGCCCGCCTTGGCCTCTCAACGTGTTGGGATTACAGTCATGAGCCACGGTGCCCAGTCAGCATTTTTTATTGGTACGTAATAGATGTGCTCAGTTTGGGGATACATGTGATAATTTAATACAGTTATATGATTTGTAGATACTAAATCAGTGTATTTGAGATATCTCTTACCTTAAATATTTGTCTCTTCTTTATGCTAGAAACATTTAAGTTATTGTCTTCTAGCTATTTTGGAATGTACAATAGATTATTGTTTACTATAGTTACCCTCCTGATCTATCTAACACTAGGTCTTACTTATTCTATCAAGCTATTTGCAACCATTCATGATGTGCAGTTATTTTTAAACACAAAAGTGATTTTCATAAAATTTACAGCTTTGTTCATGAAAGAAACCCAGTGATCTCAGCCCAGAGTCCCTAAAAAGGGTAACTGGCTGGAGCTAAGCAGGGATATAGAAGACACCAGTGACCAGCATCCTTTCTTTCCTTTCCTTTTCCTGGCAGAAATATGTCAGTTCAGATGCACAACTTCACGTAGCCTTTAAGACTCCATGAAAGGTGACTCCCTCAGCTTCTGAATTTTTTCTTTTAGCAGAAATGTGTCCCTCCTAGAATATATGACCAAATATGGGCTGATGAGATGTTAGGAGATATTTTCTTGGACTTCTAGAAAAGTTCCTTCTTCCTATATCTTCTGAGAAGCTTCCCAAGCTGTCCCTCCCATTTCTCCTAGATACTATTGGTCATGATCATGAGGCTTGGAACTGCTGCAGTCATCTTGCTACTACTGTCTTGAAGATAAAACCCTACACAAAGGAAGACAGAGCCAGGGGAATTTCAGGGAGACGGAGGAATAAACGTTAGAATAAGTCAGTTCAAAATTTTGTATCACCACCGAACTTACTATTATGTTAGTCAGTAGTTTCTTCATTTCATTCATTTTTAATTAGGTGGTTATTGCCTATGCTTGAAAGAACAGGAGACTACACAAGTGCACCCTACTCATCTCCACAGCAACATCTCTTCATGCACGCTCCCTGCCCTTCTTCATTCCTTTTAGCATTTGAGTTTGTATCTTTTATTACAGACATATGCTGAAACAAATTCTGACCAGGAAAGTATCAGGTTTTGTGGTGCTTCAGGAGTCAAGAGTGAAATATGGTAACTGGTGACTTCCCTCTTTTTAAAAAAGGATTGACAGAACAAACGCTCCCAGGAAATGTCTCCTACTTTTCTATTTATGGATAAGGTTTCTGCCCAGGGGTTGGTACAAAACAGTACTTCGAGGTGAGGGTTGTGAGATCAAACTGCTTAGGTATAAATTCTGGTCTTTTAGCTTTCCATCTGCATAACTTGCTCTAAGTGACACATTTTAAAATCTTCAATATTCTTACCTAAAATATTAGGATAATAACTTTACCAAACTTATTGGGCAGTTGTAAGAAGAAAATGACACATAGTATATGTAAAGTATTTAGTAGACTCCCTAATTCACATGGAATACTCAACACCTAGTTCCAAAAAAAAAAAAAAAAAAAAAAAAGACATATTAAAACCAAGATACTTATTTTAATGGTTTTGAGTCAATATATCTTAACTAGGAAATGGCTCTTTAAAATGCAGTTTCAATGATGGTATAAAGAACAAATAGACAAATGTAGGCATATACTTTTCTTTATTGAGCTTTATCATTTTTTGACCTAACATCTTTGATTAACACCCACAAAATTAACTTCTAACGTTAAAATACTGCATTTATGTATCCTCAACCTTGTGTAGGGGTATTATATTGTTTATGTTGCAAAAAGAGACATTTATGAGCTTCCTCTGCAATGCATCAGAATATTTATTTAAGAATTTTATTTGAGGATGGATACCTTGGACACTTCCTGTATGTGTTTCCCAAGAAGTTACATTCCAACTTGGGAAGAAATCTCCATTTAGACTTTAAATAGAAAATCGCAACAACAACAACAAAAAAAAACAGATAAAAATTGCATATATTTGGAACTTTGACTCACACAATTAAAAAGAATGGCATTCTACTCAAAAGGCAGGAAACAAATTGGTAGTCACTACAAATCCACTGAACTTTGTTGCTGGCATCACTCAATAGCTTAGCTCAAGAATTTTTGCATACTTTTACTCAACAAAACCTTTTCAATCATTAAATTAATGTACACACCTTGAGCGGAATATAAATTAAATTAACCTTTTTTGACACTGTTACATTTGTTCTCAAGGTTTTAACTAAGAAGAGGTATGGATTGAGTTAGAAAGAATGAGTACCACTGTATCCCCACCTTTTGCTTGTAACTAGGGTATGTTTATATTAGCAGATTCAGTCTGGATTAAAGTGAAAGTCAGAGATCTAGGAATTATAATTTGAGCTTCAGTCCTCCTAGAACTGTATGATATAATCAATTCCTCTGTCTCCTTAAAGACTTAATTTCTTTTAAAAAATAGATACAACATTTGTGCTTTCCTTTTTTGAATTTTTCAAATTGTAGTAAAATACATATGAAGTTTACCATCAACCATTTTTAAGTGTGCAGTTCAATAGCATCAAGTATATTCATGTGAATGTGCAAGCATCACCATCATCTGTGTACAGAACACTTTTCATCTTGCAAAACTGAAGCTCTATACCCATTAAACAAGAGCTTCTGAATCCATTCTCCCACAGACCCTGCAAACCACCATTCTACTTTCTATCTGTATGATTTTGACTATTCTAAGTATCTCATATAAGTGGAATCATACAGTGTCTTTTTGTGACTGACTTATTTTCCTTAGCATAATGTCCTCAAGGTTCATCCATGTTGTAGCAAATGTCAGAATTTTCTTCTCTTTGAAAGCGGAATAATATCCCATTGTATGTGTACAATACACTTAGCTTATCCATTCTTCTGTCAGTGGACCCTTGGGCTGCTTTCAAATTTTGGCTATTGTGAATAATGCTGTTATGAACGCAGATGTACAAGTATCTCCTCAAGACTCTGTTTTCAATACTTTGGGGTATATACTCAGAAGTGACTTTGCTGGATTACACGGTAATTCTGTTTTTAATTTTTCTTTTTTTTTTTTTGAGGAACTGCCCTACTATTTTCCAAAGTATACCATTTTACATTCCCACCAACAGTGCACAAGGGTTTCAATTCTCTACATCCCCCTCAGCACTAAATTTCTGCATTAAAAAAAATAGTAGCCATGTTAATGGGAATGAGCTAGTATTTCATTGTAGCTTTAGTTTGCATTTTCTTAATGATTAATGTTGTTATGTAGCTTTTAAATCTTGGCCATGTGTGTATCTTCTTTGGAGAAACGTCTACGCAAGTCCTTTGCCCATTTTTGAACTCAGCTGCGTGTTTTTCTTTGCTGTTGAGTTTTAGGTGTTCTCTATATATTTTGGATTTCAATTCTTTAACAGATACATGAATTGCAAATATTTTCTCCCATTTTGTATGTTGCCCTTTTACCCTGTTGATAGTGCTTCTGATACACAGATTTTTAAAAAAATTAAGTTCAGTTTGTCTCTTTTTTCTTTTGCTGCCTGTGCCTTCAGTGCCATCTCTAAGAAATCACTGAAAATCTAATGTTGTGAAGAATATGTCCTATGTTTTCTTCTAAGAGCTTTAGAGTTTTAGGTCTTATATTTAGGTCATGAATCCATTTTGAGTTAACTTTTGTATATGGTATTAAGTAAGAATACAGCTTCATTCTTTTGCACGTGAATATCCACTTTTCTCTGCACCATTTCTTGAAAAGACATTCTTTTTCCCCTTGAATGATCTTGGTACCCTTGTCAAAAATCATTTCACTTATATGAGAGGCTTTATTTCTATTTCTCTATTCTGTTTGATTGGCCTATATATATATTCTTATGTCAATATCCCACTCTTTTGATTATTGTAGCTTTGTAGTAAGTTTTCTAATTAGGAAGGAAGTATGAGTCCCAGTTTTGTTCTTTTCTTTTTTTTGGACAGCATTGTTTTGGCCATTCAGGGTCACTTTAAGATGCCATATGAATTTTAGAATTTTTTCTGTTTCTGCAAACCACCGTTGGGATTTTGGTAGGAATTGCATTAAATCTATAGACTGCTTTGGGTAGTACTGACATGGTAACAATAGTAACTCTTCCAATTCATGAACATGGGATGTGTTTCCATTAATTTATGCCTTCTTTATTTTCTTTTAGTAGTGTTTTGTAATTTTTATCATAAAAATCTTTCACTGTCTTGGATACTTTTCGAATATTTTTGTTCTTTTTGGTGTTATAGTAAATGAAATCGTTTATTTTAAATTGTTTATTGTTAGTGTATAGAAATGTAACTGAGTTTTGCATGTTGATTTTGTATCCTGCAACTTTCTTGAATTTTCTAATTAGTTCTAAAAATGTTTTTTCTGAAATCTTTAACGTTTTCTAAATATAAGATCATATCATCTGTGAAAAGATATTTTCTAGTTTAGATGTCTTGTTCCTTTTTTTTTGCAAAATTTCTCTGGCTATAACTTCTAGTACTATGTGGAGTACAAGTGGTGAAAGTGGGCATTCTTGTCTTATTCCTGATCTTTGTGGAAAAATTTTCAGTCTTTTACCATTGAGTATAATGTTCGCTGTGGGATTCCTGTGTATGGCTTTTATTATGTTACAATAGTTTATTTCTATTTCTAGTTTAAGTGTTTTTATTATGAAAGTGAGAGCTGAAGCCAACTGGACTTCTGGGTCAGATGGGGACTTGGAAAACTTTTCTGTCTAAAAGAGGGTTGTAAAATGTGCCAATCAGCACTCTGTGGCTAGGATTGAAAAACGCACCAATCAGTGCTCTGTAGCTAGCTAGAGGTTTGTAAAATGCACCAATCAGTGCTCTGTAAAATGCACCAATCAGCGCTCTGTGGCTAGCAAGAGGTTTGTAAAATGTGCCAATCAGCACTGTGTAAAAATGCACCAATCAGCTCTCTGTGGCTAGCTAGAGGTTTGTAAAATGGACCAATCAGCCAGGACTTGGGTGGGGACAAATAAGAGAATAAAAGCTGGCCACCCCAGCCAGCAGTGGCAACCCTTTCGGGTCCCCTTCCAAGCTGTGGAAGCTTTGTTCTTTCGTTCTTCACAATAAATCTTGCTGCTGCTCACTCTTTGGGTCCATGTTACCTTTAAGAGCTGTAACACCATGAAGGTCTGTGGCTCCATTCTTGAAGTCAGCAAGACTAAGAACCCACCAGAAGGCACCAACTCTGGACACAAAAGGATGTTGAATTCTGTCAAATGCTTTTTCTGTATTGTTTGGGCTATTCAGATTAGTATGTGTTTTTTTCCTTCATTCTATTGTATAATAAACAACATTCATCACTTTTTGCACGTTAAGCCATTCTTGCTTTACAGTAATAAATTCCACTTGGTCATGGTGTATGATCTTTTAAGTGTACTGTTGAATTTGGTTAACTAGTAATTTGTCAAAGATTTTTGGATCAATGTTTATAAGGGATATTGGTCTGTAGTTTTCTTGTAGTGTCTTTGTCTGGCTTTGGGATCATGGTAAGGTTGGCCATATAGAATAAGTTTAGAATGTACTCTCCTCTTCAATTGTTTTGGATGAGTTTGAGAAATGTTGATGTTCTCTTTAAATGTTTGGTAGAACTCACTGGTGAAGCCATGAGATCCAGGGCTTTTCTTTGTCAGGGGATTTTTGATTATTGATTCAATGTCCTCAGTATTACAGTTCTATTCAGATTTTCTATTTCTTCATGGATGAGTCTTAGTAGCTTTTGCATTTACACAAATTTGTCCATTTCTTCTAAATTATCCAACTTGTTGACATACAATTGATTATAGTTTTCCCTTATAATCCTTTTTATTTCTGTAGAATTGGTAGGAAGGTTCCCACTTTTATTTCGAATTTGAGTAATTGGACTCGTCTCTTTAGTACATCTAGTTACAGAATTGTCAATTGTATTGGTCTTTTCAAAAATTCAACTTTTAGTTTTATAGATTTTCTTTGGGTTTTTTTCATTTCTTTATTTTGTTTTTCTTATTTCTAATCTTTATTTTTTCCTTCCTGCTGCTAGTTTTGGGTTTTGTTTTGTTTTTCTTTTTCTAATTTCTTAAGTTGTAAACTTGGGTTGCTAATTTGAGGTCTTTTTTAAAATGTAAGCTTGTATAGCTATAACTTTTCCCTTTTGTACTGCTTTGCTATATCTTATAGTTTTGGCATACTGTGTTTTTGTCTTCATCTCTTGCGAAATATTTTCTCTAAATTTCTTTGTGATTTCTTTTTGGATCTATTGATTGTTTAGAGTTGTGTTATTTAATTTCTAGAAATTAGTACTTTTTTGGTTCCTTTTGTTATGAATTTTTAACTTCATCCCACTGTGGTAGGAGAAGATACTTTGCATGATATCTATCATTTTAAATCCACTGAGACTAATTTGAGGCCTAACATATTGTCTATCCTAGAAGATGTCCATGTGCACTTGAGAAGAATGTGTACTCTATTGTTATTGGTTAGAGTGTGCTATATATGCCTGTTAGATCTAGCTGGTTTATTATGTTGTCCAAGTTCTCTACTTCTTTACTTATCTTCTGTCTTGCTGTTATATTCAATATAGAGAGCAGGGTATGGAAGTCTCCTATTATTACTGTAGAATCGTTTATATCTTTCATCATTTCTGTCCATTTTTCTTTATATATTTTGATGATCTGTCATAAGGTAAATTAATGTTTGTAATTGTTAGATCTTGCTATATTGAAACTTTTATTAATATGTAATGTCTTTGTCTCCTAAAAACCTTTTTGATTCAGTCTGTATTGTCATATATAGTATAAGCCAGTCCTGCTCTGTATTGGTTACTGTTTAGATGGAATATCATTTTTCATCCTTTCAGTTTCAACCTATGTGTGTCTGGATCTAAGGTCAGACTCTTAGGGACAGCATATGGTTGAATTATTTTTAAACATCCATTCTGCCACCTGTGTCTTTTTATTTAAGAGTTTAGCCAATTTACATGTAAAGTGATGAATGTAAAGGAAGGATTTACCTAAATCATTTTACTATTTGTTTTCCATATGCCTTTTAGCTTTTTTGTTCCTTATTTCCTGTATTACTGACTTCTTTTTTATTTAGTTGATTTTCTTTGTAGTAAAATATCTACATTCTCTTCTCTTTTTTTAGTGTCATGTTCTTTAGCTATTGTCCTTGTAGTTACTATGAGGATTTTATTTAACATGCTAAGTTATAATACTCTAATTAGAATTTATAACAGCTTAACTTAACCTACAAAAACTTTGCTTTTTTAACAGCTCAGTCCCCACTTCTTTTAGTCGTTGATGTCACAGAGTTACATCTGTATATATTGTGTGTCCAAAAACATAAGCTAATGAATTTTAAAAAGAATTGGTATTTTAAACTGTTCAGAGAATAAAATGTAGAGTTACAACACACAGTTACAATCATACTACTTTTTAATCTAATAGTTTTAAAAATATATATTAGTCTCTTAAATCCCAAAGGAAACAAAAAGTGGACTCACACAACATTGTTAAAATAATTTTATAATTTCCCATGTATTTACTTTTACAGAGATTTTTATTTCTTCATAGGAATTCAAGTTTTACTGTCTAATGTCCTTTCATTTCAACCTGAGCAACTACCTTTATAACTTCTTTCAGAGTAGGTCTTGTGAAAAACAAACAGTCATAAAGTTTTGTTTATATGGGAAGTCCTAATTTCTCTTTCAGTTTTCAAGAAGAATTATGTGGGATGTAGAATTCTTGGTTATTTTCTCTGACTATATCTTAAAAGAACTCTGCTAATAATTTTACTAAGAAGCCCTCATATATGACAAGTTGCTTTTCCCTTGTTGCTTTCACAATTATTTCTTGGTCTTTCCACAGTTTAATTACAATATATCTTGGTGTGGGTCTGCCATTTTGAATGCATTATATTTGAAGTTAGTTGAGATTTTTGGAAGTTAATATTTATGTCCTTCATCAAATTTGGGAAGGTTTCAGACTCTTCTTTTTAGTATATTCTCTGCCTTTTTCTTTGTCTCTCTTCTCCTTCTGAGACCCTACAATGTGATGTTGTTCACTTGGTGGTGTCCCACAAGTCCCTTAGGCCTATTCACTTAAAATAATTTTTTATTTTTGTTCCTCAAACTTGATAATTTTCACTGTCCTATGTTCAAGTTCAGATTCTTTCTTCTGTCTGCTTAAATCTGTCTTTAAATCACTCTAGTAAATTTTTTATTTTAGTTATTGAACTTTCCAGTTCCAGAATTTTTTTAGGTTTTCTAGTTTTTAATTGATATTCCCGTTTTGTTATACATTGTTTTCTTGACCTTTTCTATGCCGTAAACTTGCCCAATTTGTTCTGTAAGACAGTAGTTTTAAAGTATTTGTCTAGTAGATCCACCATCAGCTCTTTTTCAGGAAGAGTTTCTGTTCCTTCATTTCTCTCCTTTGAATGGGCCATGCTTTTCTATTTTTTTGTATGCCTTGTGATTTGGGTGTGTGGTACACTGGACATTTTATTTTAAGAATGTGATAACTCTGAAAATTATATTTCCTCCATTCTCTCAGGTTTGCTGTTTTTTGTTTTTGTTTTTTTGTTTGTTTGTTTGTTTGTTTGTTTTTGGTTTTGCTTTTGGTTTTTTTATTATTGTAGGCTGTATCTGTATAGAGGATTAATTAGAGGTATAAACTCAAAGTCTTCTCTGGTGTTTTCTGAGCCAGTGTCTTCCCCTGTGCATGGACAATGACTTTCTAATTTCTCCATATATGAAATTACTTTTTTTTTTTTTTGAGATAGGATCTCACTCTGTTGCCTAGGCTGGAAGGAAGTGGTAAGTGGCATGATCTCAGCTCACTCCAACTTCCATTTCCTGGGTTCAAGTGATTCTCCTGCCTCAGCCTCCTGTGTAGCTGTGATTACAGATGTGCACCACCATGCCTGGCTAATTTTTGTATTTTTAGTAGAGATGGAGTCTCACCATGTTGGCCAAGCTGGTCTTGAACTCTTGACCTCAGGTGATCCACCTGTCTCAGCTAAGATTACAAGTGTGAGTCATCACGCCTGGCCTGCAATTACTTTTTAATATCCTTGTTTTCAATGTCTGGCTCCCAAAAGGAAGAAAAGGAGAAAAATGAAGGAGAAAAATTTATTGGTCCTTTAAGTTCCCTGGAAATCATTTCAATTAGAGGAGAGCAGTTTGCGACAATAAGGAGGGGGAGTCACAACAAAAGTGGGCACTGCCTCTTTGTCTGCACCTCTGTGATCAGAAACAGAAGTCACTAATCACAGCAAAGATCTCTGACATTTGGAAAGCAGGGTTATTTTTCATCCACCCTGGCCCTGCAATCTGTGTGTGAGCTGCTGGGGGCAAGGGATGGGTAGCTCTTACTGTGCTATGAGGTGAAACGGTCATAAATTAACTGAAATGTACCATCTAAGCCTTTCCACGGGAGTTGCAAGCCTTCAACAGACTCCAGAGTTTCAAAATATTTACATCAGACTGATTCTGCCAGTGCAATTTTTGTGTAGGTAGAGAGACAGATTTCTAGTGCTCCCTATTCTTCCACTTTGTCAGAAGCCTTCCATCCATGCTTTATTAACCACAGGATAAAATAATATAGCAGATGGGATAGTACTGTGAAAAAATTAAGAGAATTGGAGGAAGGCAAATTATTATGTATAAAAAAGTAAGTTAAAAAATCATTATTTTCTCCAAAGCACCTGGTGACTTTATATTGAGGTATAATTTACACAGAGTGAATGCATATATCTTAAGAACACAATCAATTTTAACAAATGTATACACCAGTAACCTACATGCCTGTTAAAATATAGGGCATTTCCTTTATCCTAGAAATATTTCTCATGCTCCTTCACACCCAGTTCACTCCCCTCACTCAAAGCAAGAACTCTTCTGATTTTCATCACCATTGATTTGCCTTGCCTGTTCTAGAACTTTGAAGAACTGGAAGTATAGAATACATAGCCTATTGAGCCTGAATTCTTTCCCTCAACATAATGTCTTTGAGATTAACCAATGTAGATTTAGTCTCCCTTTTTACTCCCATTTAGTATTCCATTATAAATAAAGGTACCCTTTATTCAGTAATCTATCCTTTTCTAGTTAGATAAGAGAAAGAAGGATCGTTTCTAGGTTGTAGCTCTTACTAGTAAGGCCGTTATGAATATCCTTGTACAAGGTTTTTGTGGACATATATTTTTGTTTCTCTTAGACAAACACCTAGAAACATCATGCAACTTTACAAGAATCTAATTTAAGCACAAACCCTAAGAGTGATTTCCTCAAGTGTCATGGCTATTTTAATATTCAAGCTAGAGGAATTCCAGTATTATTTTCTAAGAATCTGCACCCCATACTGAAGATGGGCTCTTCTGCCAAAGGGGGACCTATCCTGCCAAAGAACATAAGTATAATCTTCATCAAGTTGCAGCTTTCCTTCCTCTGAGCTCTCTCTATGTGACTGAAAACAGTAAGAAAATGCCTGAAGTCAGGCCTAGAACATTAAATGGTAATAGACTCCAAGCAACAGCAGAAGATAGAGTTGATTAAAATGTATCTTTGGGGCAAGAATAGAAATAAGTATGTGTGTGTGTGTGTGTGTGTGTGTGTGTGTGTGTGTGTATCTGTGGACAATTTCCTTTTACTTATTCCTAATGGTCCTGAAATTTAATGGATTATTGGAAATTAAAATATGAAAATCAACTTGATGCCTTACAAAAATACCATATTAAATTTCCTTCTATAAAAACACAATACCACAAATTATCCATGATAAAAAGAGTACTAATACTCTTATTTCTATATAGATTAAAAAATAGGGGAAAAGAAAAACTTTCCCCTTAATCATTTTATTCAGAAACCTATGAAATAGCCTATGCCATGATAAGTGAAAAATTTTGAAAAGAATGCCTTTCTCAACCTTGTCCTCTATGTCAGGGGTTTGACCATGTAACTCAGAGGCTGAATACATTATTTTAGTTTACCCAATCATCACTTATCCTGTTAAATTGTAAGTTACCTTTAAAATGTCAAATATCAAATGTTAGTTACCTACTTTTTTCCACTCCACGAAATGAAGCATTACCATTCTATGCATCAAAATATTTCCCAGTGATGTGATTTCACCTTCAGAATTTCTGACTAACTGAGGCTTGGTATCCAGGGCTACGGTATTATTAGTGAACTAGCCGAAGAGCAACATACAATATTTGTGCAAAACAGGGTTCCCTCATTGTAAAATCAGTGCAGCCCCTCTGTTACAGAAACATTTACGCAACAAAAGGAGTATTTCAATAAATGTCCAAACTAAGCCAGGAGAACAATCTGGGAGATGATGATAATGAAATCCTCATATTATTGGTTAAACACAAGCATAGAGAAAGACAGCAGTCCAATTACTTAGTATACCAAAGGACTTTTCTTTAAAGAGATAACCTATGGATCAGAATTCCCTGTAGTTACTGGCAGAATATAAAATAGTACTGTTGACCTTGAGGAGTTAGAAGCTAGTCTGTCAACAGGAAACCAGAAATCTAACTTTCAACTGATTGTGGAGTGTCAGCATATATCAACTTCTCTCACCACTGAATAGAAAGGGATAAAAAAGTGAGAGAAAGGACTTGCATCTGTCACTTCATTAGTAATAAAGAATTTGATTTTTACTCAACTGACCTTTATATCTAAAGCTTATGTATGGTTAATATGATTCTATTACTAAACTTGTCTTCCCATTACTAAATGTTTAGCAGTTCGCTTTTCAAGCTTAAAATAATGAGACATAGAATATGTATTCCTTTGGCAGAGGATGAGCAGTTTCAACACAAAGTGCTACTAAAATTAAAATGTTTACATATGCATTTAAGGACTATATGCTACTAGGATTTACTACATATCTGAGTTTGGGGAAAATACTCTGAAAATACACAAGAAAGCCAGGCACAGTGGCTCACGCCTGTAATCCCAGCACTTGGGGAGGCCAAGGCAGGTGGATCACACAGTCAAGAGATCAAGACCATCCTGGCCAACATGGTGAAACCCCTGTCTCTAGTAAAAATACAAAAACTACGGTGGGCCTGTAGCCGCAGCTACTTGGGAGGCTAAGGAAGGAGAATCGCTTGAACCTGGGAGGCAGAGGTTGCAGTGAGCCAAGATTGCGCCACTGCACTCAAGCCTTGCAAGCCTCGTGACAGAGCAAGACTCCATCTCAAAAAAATAAAATTAAATTTAAAAAGAAGGAAAATACCAATAAAATTAGGCAATGAATAATGCACTTTTGAAAATTGTAAACCTTTTTATTTCTAAATTAAGGTTCAAAACAGATCCCACCTCATTTATTTTGCTGCTTTATTTTGTAGGCCAAGATTGGGCAACTGATAATCAGTCCCATGCACTTCCTGAGCCAGTCTTGACTGAAACAGGAATCACATCAAAAAGTGAGGCAACACGATCAGGTGAGTTTCAAAATCAAGTTTCATTTCTTATGCCTATGACTTGGGCTCTCATTTCAGTTCTTTTCAGACAAATCAGATCCAAAACTTAAAGCTTAAACAGCAAGGACTGAGCTTTATTTGCTCCCTAATATCTCTCATTGTTATTTCCCACTTAACAAAACTGGCTTTCTACAACTATGGAAGGCTGGGAGTAAAGCTGGGCTCTAACTCTCTTCCCTCCCCCAGGGGAACATGTAGCCTCATCACTCCTGATTGTTTTAAGAATGGTGTGCTGGAGCAGACCCAAACTAGCTCATTATTTTGTTAAATCTTCAGCAATTGTGCAAACGTATTCAACATAGCCATTATTAAAAATTAAATTATATAAACATACAATGGAATTGATTATGTGAAAAACAGAAGTAATAAATACTCAAAGGTCAACACTTCAGTATCCTTTTCCAAAAGCAACTGCTATACATTACCACAAAGTTACCATAAGTTTTGTAGGTTGGAAGTCTGAAGTCAAATTGTTCCCATGTTCCCTCTGAATGCTCAGGAAGGGGGAAAGGGGGAAGAAATTCCTCCTTGTTTTCTCTAGTTTCTGGGGATTGCTGGTAATCCTTGGCATCCCTTGGTTTGTGCCAGTATAGCTTCAATTTCTGCCTCTGTCTTCACAGGGCCTTCTGTGTGTTTCTTCTATGTCATCAAATCTTTCTCTCCATTGAAATTAGGACTCACCCTAATCCAGTATGACCTCATCTTAACTTGATTACATTTGCAAAGACCCTATTTCCAAATAAAGTCCACATTCACAGGTCCCAAAGGTTTTAGAATTTCAACATATCTTTTTCAAGAGAGACAATTCAATCTACAACTTCATAACTTAAGTAAAATTTACCACATTTTACTCTTATCTTATGTTCTTGGGCTTGCTTACCCCGTTGCGTGGCTATGGTGTAAATTCCATCCAATGATGTGCTACTGAGCATTTCTCCCCAACTCTATACTTGGTTATTGTAGTTAGTCATGTCGTATTGATAGCTTGAAAACAGAGTGGAAATGTTTGTACTATGGAAACCAGCAAATACCACAAATCAGGGCTCGATTTATTATTTTGACTGCAAATACAAATCCCTACAGGGCCAGAGAATAAATATGTTACACTTTGTGCACCATAAGTTTTCTGCAGCAACTACTCAACTCTGTGGTTCTAACATAAAAGTAAACACGGACAATACATAAACAAATAAGCTAGTAGTACTGCATCGAACTTTATTTAGAAAGACAGGTGGTAGGCCAGATTTACTCTGTGGGCTGTAGTTGGTGACCCTTAGTCTAGGATTAAGAAAGTAATGGAGAAAATATTAATAATATAGATAAATTTCAGAGAGTCACGTCTGTAGCCATAACATTATTAATAGTGCAAACAAAACTAAGAAATATTATCTTAGTGCTTGAAAACAATTATTTGAATCAGCAAAGAAGTTGGTCATTGGTGAATTAGTGACGTTCTAATATATTTATTGATTTGTCTTATGAATGTAAATTAAAATACCAATATTCATGTCAGAATGTGCTGTAGTAATTGATCAACTATTACCAGTACATTGGCAATAAATACCAGAGTTTGACAAAAATCAAGGGAACAGTCTTCAAAAATCAATTGACTGTGTAAAATTTACCATAAAGAATATCACATATGTTGTTACTATTTGTAACTTGTGTCCTATGTATTCTAACATTCATGCTAAACTTATGTATCCTTATATGTGCATACTTTTTTTTTTCTGGAGAGTCATTTGTTAAACATTTTTTAGCACATTGCTGCCCAAACCACTAAGATTTGTCATGATTCCTGCAAATGGCAGTATTCATATTGGCAATGTAAACTGTAATAGGATAGTGATTTGAACCAAAAATGTAAAAA
Source organism: Rhinopithecus roxellana (assembly GCF_007565055.1). NCBI lineage: Eukaryota > Metazoa > Chordata > Mammalia > Primates > Cercopithecidae > Rhinopithecus > Rhinopithecus roxellana. Next base: position 179,265,442 of record NC_044551.1, read on the forward strand.
GAGAGTGAAGTAGCAGAATCTTTTACCACTTCCTAAGATTGGTAAGAGCAGAGCCTTAAAGGTGCAATGACCACCTAAGTTACATCTGAATTTGTGACGTTTTTGGTACTGATGGTTTGGACCTGACTTTCTGCCTTCGTTAGGGCCAGCCAGGCTTTGAAGCTAGGTTCTGTTTATTTTTTGCTTTTCAAAGGGCATTGACTTATTTGTATATTTAGCCCAAGCTTCATTTCTTCATATGTAAAATAAAGATTGTCAAGGTACCTTTGCAATATAAATATTAGAGAATTAAAGCAAGGAAAACAAAGATAATGCTTATTACATACGTGCCCAGTAAATACATGCTATAACAATTGCTCCCATGAATTCTGCTGTTACTAACATAAATATAAATGTTTCTAGGAGGTCTCAGTTTTCTGAGAATCCAAGTAGCCTATGTCCGTTGCTATAGGTAGGTAGAAATGACATCTATAAAATGAAATATAAATAATTCAATTTTTGTTTGTTTTTCCTGAAGACATTCCAATGTATAAGCAAGAGGACTGGTTCTTGTGGTATCATGGCATAAAATATCTCATGGCAGAAACTATTTAGGTTGCACATAATTATGTCCATTCATCCAAGTACCTACTCTGGCCAATGTCAGTAGGTAGAAATGCATGTTGAGTTCCATCTCATGGAGATCACTGCCTGTAAAATCAAGCCATCAGCGAAGAAGTGGTTATGGCATGATCATTTTTACATTGTGTGACAAGTTCCTGTAGTACTGTCAACAAACATAAACTTTAATCTCCACAAGGAGAGTTTCTGTAAACTGTATGTCACACTAATGCTTTTATTTTGCATGGTTCTTTTCCTCAGAGAAATTCCTTTTACCTTTATTTCTTTACTACAATTGTAATTCATTTCTGACTGACATGCTGACAAATCTATTCAATTTCTTTATATTATTGTACAGCCACTGATTATTCAACATATTTGAGCTCCCTATTTTTCTTTTTTAAAATAAATACTGCTCCCATTGTCTGCACAGAGATGGCTTTGAATACGCATTTAAGTTCAAGAGGGAAGTAGATGTCCCCTATATTAGGCTTGCCATGTCTAATTTGAAATTTATAGCTTGACTTTGCACAGTTAATTGAAATCATTTCCTCGTCATCAAAAATGTCCTTTAGAATGTAACATTTATCAGAATCAATAAAGTGTGGTTTTAAAGACCAGTTCGGCATATCTGTCTATACATAATAACTGAACAAAATATTGTGATACCAATGGTGTCTTAAGGTCAATTTAAGTCAGGTCAGACCAATGGCAAATTGGTCTAATCACAATGGGAAAGAAGGAGTGATACTTTACTAGGTGGTTGGATAACATGCTATCTGTACTATCTCTTTTCTCCAAACTCTTTATTTCTTTGATCCTAAAGACATTCCACACCATGTTCCTCAAGGCCGCATTACAATTCTCTATTCATCTTGACTTCTGATTAATTTATAAGCATTGTTCTTTCTACCACTTGACTCCCTGCAGGCATTCATATTCTAACTCATCAATGCTTAGCTGCCCTTCCTGCTTAAATGGGACCATAATGAGTAGGGAGGCAAGGATATATTCAGAATTGCTTTGTATTTGAAACAATGGATCTCTCTCATCATCTTTGAGGACAAGGACCTCACTCACCTAAGCCTCTGCACAGTTTTAGACACATTAAATTGGTACAAAGCTTGTATTTGTTGACCAACAAAATTAATGAAATCCCCTAAAGGTGCTGATTTATACTTTAATTTCTTATGTTCTATCACAATAATTAAAAAAAAAATGCCCTTGAAGGGCTCAACTTGCTTTCTATCTTACTAAGACCATTCTTCCTAGCGTCTACATTTTCTTCTGAAATTGGTTCCTTCCTTGCTGAAGTGTCACCCATGGTGATTATAAACTTTGGTGTATGTCATTGATAGATCAATATTTTATAAACTGCAAAATTGAAAACTTTGATTCATGACATCACTTCACTAATACTTTAAAATATATCCCAGTTCAGTATTATAATAAAAATGAAAGCAAAACAAACGTAAGTAGCCTTTGTTTTATACACTTGTTTAAGCCAGGTTTGCTAAAACAAAGTTAATTTTTCAGTGAGCCTCGCAAATTACATTTTTAAAAAATGCACAGATCTGACCCTATCGTAGGAAAAGGCAAAAAATTACAATGGACAATTGTGCTGATGACCATTCTATGGCTGAATAAATCAAGTATGATAGCATTACATGTTTCTAACATGATTCTTAGTTATTTCTAGGCTTAACACTGTCTTGTATGTTTTATTTTCCATGTACGGCAAGAAAGAAGTGCAAACATTCCAAATTCAGTAATCACATTGGTATCTCAATAGTTCGTTCAATTATTATAGACAGATAGATATGCATACTTGCCTTCAGAACCACACACTCATGCCCTCTTCATTAGCTCTTTTATTTTAAAAACCTAGGAACAAGTGTTGAATTTATGTTAAAAATTTTCCAGCAATCCAACACAATTTAATACTTTTATTATTGACATTCCTTTAGTTTTTAAAATCATCATTGATTGATTAGTTCATCTTTTTATTGTTGTTCTGTTTTACCTTCTCATGCTGAGTTTCCAATAACCATTAGATGATAGAACTGCTGCAAAATGGGTATCTTACCCTGTTTTGGCTTGAATCCAACAATGTTGCACATTTACCAAATCAAGGCATAAGTAACTCTGTTCTTCACATTCTGTAATAGCATAAGGCAGCATCATATTTGTTGGTCTTTCGTGTCCTTTAACAGTCATAACTAATGGAGACTCTCTTCTCGGAAATTGAGTGGGGAAGGCATTCCTGTAGAGTGTGCCATTTCCAGACAATGTTCTCTTAATTTTTTAATGCAACTATTATTGTGATTTATAATTGCATCAGAGGTTCTTCGTAATCTTTTTCAGGATATGTTTGTTGTTATTAGTGAAATCCTTAAGTCTTTGGAAGAGATGTTTTACAACGCTATTTAATAATATAACACTCTCCTGAAAAATTGTACAATCTTATAACTTCTTTTAACAGATCCGATTTATACCTGCAAACTTTAAAGAGCTTCCTAAACTTAAATAGTCCTAAGTTGGGGGCATGTTGAATTTGAGGGGAGTTATTTTATTATGTAGATTTGGAAAAAAATACAAAGTATCTATTGTTTTATAATTCTGAACTGTTTCCTACATCAGAGGATTCACAAGTGACTGCCTATGATGTGGTTTGAAGACATTGGTAAATTGTTGAAGTTCTTTCTTATATCATCATTTTTGGATTAAAACTGTCTGCTAATTAATGAATTCTAACTGGGTGGAGCATATCAAAATGTGTTTTCTATAACTATTGTATTAGCTTGAGTTAACAAAGACTAGTAGCTATCTGGGAGAAGGCAGAAATATTTTATTAATAGGAAAAATACGTTCAAACTACATTGGAGCTCCAGCATTACAAAATCTTTTAAATAGAAAATTCAGCAGAAGGAGAGTCTCTATTGGACTATGTCTGTAGGGTCTATTATCCAAGATACTGGAAGGAGCTTGCTATGAATATGTTTCGGGCTTGTAGTATGCATCTTGAGAATAGTGGATTAGCAAGGCTCCAGCATATGAATTATATATGCCTCTTGATAGTGTATCAGCACAATAATTGTAAGACAGAATTTCAATAAATTCCTCCTCTTACTCTTCCCCAAATTCCTCAAAAGCAGGTTTTGGTTATGGTAAAGTTTTGGCCATTATTTCTTATATATTCAAAAAGTTAGGGAGAAAAGAAAAATCTAATGCAAATAAATATATTTAACAAAATTAAATATTAGTTTAGAATTCGGTATTTATTTATATATGTATTTTAAATTACTAGATGCCAGAGGTAGAGCTTAAAAAAAGGTTTGGCTAGAATTTAGAATCTATCACTCTAGTATTTATTCAATGTATATAAAACAAGTTCATGAATAATATGGAAGTCAACAATGGAAGCGGGAGGGTCTATTGAATTACTTCTGGAATAACACAAAGAAAATGTAAAGGAATCAATCCAGATAGATACAACTGGGCAAAGAGATGTTAGAATTTGTGGCCAACATAATGATTTTATTTTATTTTTTAAATAAAGCACCTGGGAATTATCCCTATGGAAACAGGAACTTAAAAGGTAGGATAATGAATCCAGGTGAACTAATCGAGTCATAACATCAATTATCAGAAAACCTTTCAGACTCTGAATTTATATATATATATATTCTGTTACAAAATAATAAAAACAGGGCATAAAGTTATTGAAGGTCTTTCATGCCAGAAGCAACATCAGACATTATAATATTTGGAAACAATTTCTAATTTCAGGATTGTAGATGTCAGCAAGTATTCATTCCAGCTATGTGCAAAAAAAAACCCCAAACACACTACTTGGTGTCCACATTCTAGCAAAAAGCTGTTCTGGCAAAGCAAACATGACTATAGGAGATGAAAAATTATCTTAGAAGAGCAGAAAAATATCAGTACATATCAGCAAGTTCTTTCTTGTTTTTTTTTAAGATAGAGTAAGCATTAATCACGGAATTTTGAAAGCACTGAAGAAGAAAGTGGGAAGAAAGGTAGGAGAGAAGAAAGGAAAGAGAATATCCACTTGAGCTATAATGAACATCACAAAATCCTAAGGTTTTGTTCATGTTACCCTCTCAAATTTTCTGGAATATTTGCAGGTTAATAGGATGATCTCTATATTGGTAATTTGTGGGGGCACATAAATAATTAGCTATTATATATACTATATATAGTATTTATATATACTTTTTATAAAACTGTTATTAAATTCAGACCTTGAATTAAGTCACCCAGAAACTGATATTCCAGCAAAATATTACTTAAATGACAATAGGATGTGAATTTTCAGCTTTGACATATTAATTTCAGCCAAAATATATCCTTTAAGAAACTCTTCTACTTCTTTGCATCCCCTAAAGTATCTGAACTGAGGTTGTAGACTCTCTTAGTGTTTACTCCAGGGCTAATGATGTGTGGTGGCCATGTCTCATACTGTCATCCCATGTTACACAATTTACAATATACTATTTAATTTACTATCTGGCTAGATTGTTTCGTTGTGTAGGGAGACTCAAATGGAACATATTTCATTATCTTAGCTCCTAGAAGAACACTGTGGAGATTGAAATGGGTTTAAATTGGCATGCCTCACATTATACTAGGTTTCAAAAAGACAGAGCCCAGGTGCTTTTAGCTAAATCAGACAAATGATCTTGCCAAAATTCTTCAATATAACATTCCTCGGCTACACACGAATATCGTCCTATATAGAGGCTGCCTCCTTAGCTGGAAAGAATGGACATTTTGAGAGATAGAAGATTAAGAAAATTCAATCATTGTTGCAAAAACAGAACAAGAAATTCTATCTTCACAATATCATAAGCTAAGATATTTGTATCTAGCATTCACTTTAGTAATCCCTCAGGTTTCAAACTCTCTCTTACATAACGTTTGTGCAGTTTCTACATCTTTCTCAGATGTCCTGTAATTTTCCTCTCAACAAACACCGCAGGCAGAAGAGAACCACCAGTAGCTTCTCACATACCCTGTTCCATGACCTGTCTGACTTATTGCATAAATTTAGGCTTTCCTCTGTGAGTCCCTTTAGCAGAAATTCAAAGTTTTCTTTAAATTTCATCACATGTGATGGTGGCTACTCACATACACAATCCATACATGTAACTGGTGGTGTAGGGAAGGGAGGCCATAGGCTTTGCATTTTATGAGGTAAGCAGAAAAAATACATATGCCATCTAGAAAACTGCTTCTAGGATTCATTATAGAATTGGCACATCTTGTTTGAGGAAAATAAACACGCACGGAAAATAATAAAAATAGGTGGAAATAAATAGAAGGTGAGATTTTGAGAGCTCTGAAGCTGATAGTAAGGAGGGAAAAGGCCTGGTCTAGGTAGGAAAGGGGCCCAAAGAAAAAAGTGTGTGTGTGTGTGTGCGCGCGCGCACGTGTGCCTATGTGTGTGTGTGCATGTGCGTGTGTATGTGTGCATGTCTGTGTGTGCGCATGCATGACTGTGTATTAAAAATGGAGAAGGCAGATGAAAAAACACAAAGGAGAGAAAGGAGTTGCAGAGAGAGATGACAGGAAAGAATGTAAAACTTCTATGGCAGGAACACCAAGAGAGATACTCCTTAGGAGAGCAAGAAAGCTTCTGGAGAACTTTAAAGCCTAATTTAAAAAAAAAAAAAAAAAAATGAGCCTTTTACGATGCAAGGCCCAATATGTTATTAATTGTGCTATTATCAACACTGCTGTACAGATGACTCCCCTTGTATGAGTGAGTGACTGAATATTAAGAAACAGAATGGCGTTTCCTGTCTGTGTTGACATGGTAAAGAGCAGAGACTGCAGGAAGATATCTCACGCCAACTTAGATCCCATTAGGGATTTGCAGAAGTCTCATTGGAAACATCGATCCTTCATAGAATGTGGAATTGCAGTTGAGATCATAACAGTTTTTTTTTTTTTTCTGGAATTCAAGGGGCAGCTTGCATCTGAAAGAGGTCTAGCTGGCATCTGTCTGCATCCAGAAGTCTTTACCCCACATGTTCGGGTAAGGTAAACAAGTAAAATGAGGCAAGCAGGAGACATTGGCGATGATGGGGACTGTGGGAACCTGAAGTCTCCTGCCATTCCTAGATGACTCTGCTGCTTCTTAGTTTCACAGTATGTGGGCCATGTGAGAGTATGCACTGAGTGTTGCTACAGTTACTATTTTTTTTTCCAAGAGAAGCTCCAAATCTAAATATTTAGATAAAAACCTCTTCATTTAAAAAAATCTGTGGGCCAGATAGATATGAGATCTACCAGTTTGCAAACTCTCCTGTATATCTTAGCTGAAATTTCACTCTTTCATATACAACCAATTAAAACAGTACATAAATCAGCTCTTTTTCATCTTACAAATAACACAAATCCAAAATGTTCAGTTTTCCCTTCCTTAAGGAATGGGTCTCATTTAATATTCTAAGACTGAGTCCCAGACAGTACATCTATATTTCAGAAAGGATATTCAGGAACTTGACAGTGTCAGAAACAGTGGAATGTCCTCTGCATTGCTAGATGGAACTTTCTTCTCTGGAAACGGCAAAGGCGTGAAGCAGCCATTTCCTAGAGTTGGGTCCTAGAAGGCACCTTCTGATACTACAAATGCATACCACTGAGCTAAACTCAGTTACATGGCCACAACTTACTGTAAAAAATAAAATAAAGGACGTCAAAAATATAGACCTTTTCTGACTGCTCACTTGCCTGTCTAAAAATTCTAGTATCTTGGAGGAAGTATAGACCACAAATCTTGGGAAGACCAGCACAACAGATCCCTCTGTATGTTTGGAATTAGAGTGTGGCTATAAAAATGACAATTTCCCACCATTCCCACATCCATTCAAAATCCTCAACATCGTTAAAATAATCCACTAGATGAAGAATTGTTAATTTCACTCATTCTCAATTAATTTGTGGGTGACCTGAAACAGCAATAAAGTTAAATGAATTTTTTAAACATGTGGAGCCATTTCAAAAAATAATTTTTGAAACATTAATTTTTATTGAAGAAATATTTCAAAACTAGAGAAAAGCAGAATAATAGGTATTACAGATACTCATGTATCCCACCAACTAGAGTTAACAAGTGTTAAAATATTGCTGTATTAGTTCTCTATTTCTTGAAACAAATTTTTAGATAAAAGCAGAGTATGTAAAAGCTCACGTGGAGCTGAATTGTTTGCAGATAAAGGAAGACTCAAAATCTCGCTCACTGGGCAACCCCATTTCCCCTAAACCTTCAGTGTTCCACTGAGTGGTGAACAAGCAAGAGTCAATCAGGCATTGATAATCAAAGATAAAGAAATACTACTTTTAAGTTAATTCGAATTTAAACATTATGCTAGCTGAATTTATATCCTCCAAAAATGTATTTGTTAAAACCGAATGCCAAATGTGATGTTATTTGAAGATGGGCCCTTGGAAGGTGATTTGGTCATGAGGACAGAGCCCTCCTGAAGGTAAATAGGACCCTTATAAAAGAGGGCAGATAGCTCCTTGTTCCTTTGGCCGTATGAGGACACAGCAAGATCATTGTGAACAAAGAAGCAGGTCCTTGTCACACACCAAATCTATTGGTGCCTTGATCTTGAACTTCCTAGACTCTAGAACTGTAACCATTGACAATCCTGACAAAAACAAGCAATGGGGAAAGGATTCCCTATTTAACAAATCGTGTTGGGAAAACTGGCTACCCATATGCAGAAAACTGAAACTATACCCCTTCCTTATACCTTATACAAAAATTAACTCAAGATGGGTTAAAGACTTAAACATAAGACATAAAACCATAAAAACTCTAGAAGAAAACCAAGGCAATATCTTTCAGGACATAGACATGGGCAAAGACTTCATGACTAAACACCAAAAGCAATGGCAACAAAAGCCAGAATTGACAAATGGGATCTAATTAAACTAAAGAGCTTCTGCACAGCAAAGGAAACTATCATCCGAGTGAACAGGCAACCTACAGAATGGGAAAAAGTTTTTGCAATCTTTCCATCTGACAAACGGCTAATATCCAGAATCTACAAGAAACTTAAACAAATTTACAAGAAAAAAACAACCCCATCAAAAAGTGAGCAAAGGATATGAACAGACACTTCTCAAAAGAAGGCATTTATGTGGCCAAAAAACATATGAAAAAAAGCTCATCATCTCTGGTCATTAGAGAAAAGCAAATCAAAACCACGAGATACCGTCTCACACCAGTTGGAATGGCAATCATTAAAAAATCTGAAAACAACAGATGCTGGCAAGGCTGTGGAGAAATAGGAACGCTTTTACACTGTTGGTGGGAGTGTAAATTAGTTCAACCATTGTGGAAGACACTGTGGCGATTCTTCAAGGATCTAGAACCAGAAACACCATTTGACCCAGCAATTCCATTACTAGGTATATACCCAAAGGATTATAAATCATTCTACTATAAAGACACATGCACATGTACGTTTATTACAGCACTATCCACAATAGCAAAGACTTGGGACCAACCCAAATACCCATCAATGATAGTCTGGATAAAGAAAATGTGGCACATATACACCATGGGATACTATGCAGTCATAAAAAAGGATGAGTTCGTGTCCTTTGCAGGGACATGGATGAAGCTGGAAGCCATCATTCTCAGCAAGCTAACACAGGAACAGAAAACCAAACACTGCATGTTCTCACTCATAAGTGGGAGTTGAACAATGAGAACACATGGACACAGGGAGGGGAACATAACACACCGGGACCTACTGGGGGTTGGAAAGCAAGGCGGGAGAAAATATTAGGAGAAATACCTAATGTAGATGACGGATTGGTGGGTGCAGCAAACCACCATGGCACATGTATACCTAGGTAACAAACCTTCACATTCTGCACATGTATCCCAGAACTTAAAGTATAATAATAATAAAATTTTAAAAAAGAAAAATAAATGTGTGTTGTTAAAGCCACCTAGTCTATGGTATTTTTGTTACAGCAGCCTGAACAGACTAAGGCATTTCACAAATGTAAATTTTCTACACAAGTAGTAACAATAAGGCTATAGTACAAGCACACTTTTTCCTTCCTGCCTGCCTGACTGCCTGCCTGCCTTCACTTCTTCCTTCCACCTTTCTCCCTCCCTCCTTCCTCCTTTTCCCCTCTCTTCTTGCATTCCTTCCTTTTTTCCTTCTCTGCTTCCTTTTAAAGGAGTTACTGGTTTTATTCATTACACATGAAAACATTGTGTGTTCTGACTTTGTTATTTATTTATATTCGAGGGACTTCAGGAAATTTCTCAAAACTCTTTGACCCCATTAGAAAATGAATCTGAATGCCTAGCTATTACACTTTCAGAAGTAAACTGTGCTATATAACTTCAAAATCATCAGTCAAAATACTATGTATTTTTAAATATTACATGATTGGTTATAATATAACAAGTGTTTCATTTTTTCCATAAAGTCAAATACATTTAAACTTTACAGAAAAGCAATAACAAAATGATGCTAAAATGCAAAAACACAACTACAGTAGAATTAACTCTACTCTATGATCTTTTGTGCCTGTACTTAAATATGGGTCACATTCAGATGCCTAGCTTGATACTGCTGTAATTTTAAGCACTACCTTTGCAATACTGGATTTAAATAATAAGAACACTAATTACATAGAGAGGTGAAACTCACAATTCTGAAATAGAAATTCACCCAGAGTTTCTCTTGCCACTTGGGCCATGAGCTACTTAAACATTATTAAACAGTATGGTAGCTGACAAGCAGAAAACACGGGTCTCAACATGTCAGGTGGTCTATTTCTGTGCAGCGCAGCTAAACACTTCATTTTGCCCTGAAAAACTAAATTTGCCTAATTTACCTGTGACACAAGCCCCCGGAGAGTTCCTGAACAAGTTTTGTACCATGTATTCCACACGCTTCAAAAGTAAGAAATAAATATGATGCGACTTACCCCTACCTTCCTTCCAGTAACTCCTGCCTTCATTCACGCATCATTTCTAAAGAAAGAAAAAGCAAGAAGTATTCATTGTTCATGTACCTACCAGTTATATTACTTAATCCAGAATATAATTCAAATTAGCTACTGAATGGTAGCTTTGCTTTTTTTAAAAAAAAACTTTGATGAGTTGTTGAAAATTGTTTTAATGTTTTCTATCATTAACCATCCACTTTACCAGTTGTAGACCAAAGTAGATCAGGACACATCTGTTCAGGAAACCTAGACTGCTCCCTTTTTCTTCAGAATCCATCTGTCTTTAGATTTTGAGTTAAATACAGTATTTGGATCTATATTGCATTTTGGAATTTTAAAAAATTTCCTTAAATACATTGGAAAAAAGAATACATGAACCAATTTTCCCATTCCTGTTATTTACTTATGTCAACCCCCTCTCCCATTTACTCTTATTTCTTTAATTGTCTCATCCCTAAATATATCTACATTAATTTAGGAGAAACACTTAGGCAGCCAAATTCAATATGTACCAAGCAAAATGGATACTGGGAACTTCGCAAGTTAGGCATATATGCTCATCTAGGGATAGGAGGGAGAGGAGAGGTTGGGTATAACAGAGAAATAGCAGAATTAAATTCTCAGATCCCAAAGAGTTAATTTATGCATCTAAGCCTGTGTGTCTGAGAAATGGATTCTATTTATTTGGAATACTTTTAAAAAGTCAGAAATCAAAAGAGAATGGTTTAATATCCATTGTATTTTGATAGAATTCTGAAAAATAAGTAAAGATTGAGGTTTATTGACGCTGGAGAGTTACCTCGTTTTCTAATTGCAATTTTATTGAAGTCAAAGTTGAGCACCCTCGTGGGGCCTCCCTGCTATTAGAATAACAAGTTAGGGCTGGCCAAAACACACTGGCTCTATAGCCATTGGGCAAAACAGGCGATAAACCAGCAGTGAAATAACAAGTTGGCACCATTATTTCCTTCTATCATATGTTGACAAAGAAAAATAATGAAAGCTGCACCAACAACTGTACTTAAGACAAAAATGCATTTATATGAAATACTTGATTTGGAGGCAATCAGAATTTTCATTTATAGCAGCTTGTTACTAGAGTGGTACCAACAGTCCTTAGTAATTAAAGGTGTCTTCTATGTCCAGACCCTTGACGAGAGAAGTAAAAATTCACCCCCTGTTTCTTGGGAATTGTGGTTTTCTAATCATTTGGAAATGATTAGCATTTGGGTGACTAGCAGTCACCTCCCCACTTTCTGTTATACAAATAGCTCATCTTGGGAATAGCTTCTGAGTTACCAAACATCCCCTCCACACCTCACTCCCGAAGGTAGCGCATTTCATTTTGTGCATCCCTCCCAATTCTGGCTGGCATTCCTTTAAGGAGATCTGATTCTGAACTTTCAGAAGAATGTGATGTTTTACATTAACACCAAAAGCTCTATACACTGAGGAAGAAAACATCAAGAGATGGAGGTTCAAATAAATTTCTAATCTTTATAGTCCTTTAGTATTTATATTTTAAAAACGGAGGCATAATTTATTTCTGGTGAAACCGAATTGCTCAGCTCTCCGCTAATAGGATCCTCAGGGCAAAAAGGGTAGAGTAAGAGTCATCATAAAAAGCAGAAGCTTCACAATTTTTTGAAACTTAAACTTGAAAACAATAAATTAATAATTAGGTTTGTCATGATTATTGCACTTTATGATAAATTGTTCTCATTTGGTGAATGGGATTAATGAACTTGAGTGACCCGGAGATTAGTAAAAGACAAGTAATATTGGCCTAAGAAGCACTGGTGACCATTCCTATTTTGATAAGGAAACCAACAAGCCATGGGAAGGTGTAATGGCACATCACAATTTTTTTACCCTTTCTTCTTATTCTTTTTATCCCCCCTAGAATTAATTTGACTGTTTGCCAAATGTTTTCCACCTGAAAGCTGACCAGTGCAAAGACCTTTCTGCTCTTGCCACAGAACTGTAGCAGAGTTTCCATCTGGTGCAAACACTTTTTTTTTTTTTTTTTTTTTTTGGAGCCCAATCATGGTGATTTATTTTTCAATCAGCCACATAATCAAAGGAATGCTTAAATATCTTATACTGTCATTGTGGAGGGACGGAGCGGCATTCTACAAAAGAATCATCACTAAAGCAATGGAGGGTCCATCTGCCTAATTATCCAGCGATGAAGATCGCCTTTAGTAAGCACAATATTAAAACTGTTTTGGGTTCTTCAAAGGTGCTGCATTCCCATCATCTTCCCTTGAAAATAATGAAAGGGAAGGCACAAGAATAGAGCGTTAAAGTGGATGGCATGTAGCAAGGGCTCCAGGCAAGCTTTGTGTCTCCTCCTGTGAAAAGTATCACCATTTATTATCACTCATTAAAATTTAATTTTATATGGCATCTTTAAAAGGTCATTTTTTAAATTGGAATTTTGTCGGCAACATTACTGACTGGTTAACTACTGTGAAAAAACAAACCTTCATAGATTTATTGTTTTAAGCTATTATTAAAGAGGCACCTAAAAAAAAACAGAACAAATTATTTCCTTCTTATAGAGCAAGATTGTTCTCCTTTCTAAGTAATTTAGTTTACACAGTATTTTCAGTTGATTTTTGTACTAAAAGCACCTTGGAAACCTAATTAGAAATAGAAAATCATTAGCATATAAAGGGTTTAAACCTATAGCTTAACTATGACAAATTTAAACCAAGACTATGATGGTGAAATGCAAATCACTCTAGCATGGAAAGTGGAGAAGTTCAACTCATATCTTTTCTTTGTACTTTCTTCAATCAAAATCTATTATTTTTCTACTGAATCTTATTTTATTATAGACTATGATTACTTTGACTTCTAGTCTAAATTGGTTTTATGTAGCTGTACAGTTGTAATAAATATTAATACTTATACTATCAATATAAAAGAAACCCTTTATTCTCCAAAAGGAAAGAGAAACATTTTTATAGCACCAAAATTTTCAGGCACTTGATACACATTTTATTCTTTAATCATACAAAAAAATTGAGATAGACATTGAGCCTATTTTGGCATCAAGGAAATTGATGTTTATGAAAGATAAGAGACATATGCTAAAACCATGCAAGAAGAAGTTAGTTTAATAGGAAACATAGATCTAACCCAGATCTTCCTGGCTCCAACAGAATTTCCAATACCTAGGCTATCTCCTAAAGAAAGTATATCTATTTTCACAAAAAGAGAAGTCAGCAAACTTCCTGTAAAGAGAAAAATAGTAAGTATTTTCTGCTTTTCAGGGTGTACCATCTATGTAGCAACTACTCGATTTTGCCTTTGCAGCACAAAAGCAGCTATAGATAAAATGTAAAGGAATAGGCTAGCTGTGTTCAAATAAAGCTTTCTTTTCAAAATTGGGCAGCAGGCTAGGTCAAAGGGTCACAGTTTGCCCTGCACTACAGTATAAGCTATGTAAAGGCATAAACTTTATTTTTTCCATATTATATAATCCAATGTCTAAAAAAACAATGATTAATGATATTAAAAATAATGCCAGCTAATACTTATTTTGAGTTTGTTATGTGCTGGCTGCTTTTGCATACAATAACTCATTTCTTCTCATAATATCCCTGCAAGTTAGTTACTATTTTTACCCATTTTAGGAGATAAGGGAACTGAGGAATGAATAATTAATTGGTCAAGATAATTCAGCAAGTAAGTCAGGAATCTGGGATTTAAATAATAAAAATGCATAATACACAGTAAGATCTCAATAATTGATTAAACAAATGAATAAATGAATGATTGAATGAATCAGTACAGAGAACTAGTCCTGGGTATTTTGAGAAAAAATATATATCTTGGTCATTTAGGAGATACCATTCTTCCAAATGGTCTAGGTTTACATAGCCAGAGGCAATTTTTTTTTTTTTTTTTTTTTTAAGGAGAGGCAAATCCAATGATGGAAAATGTTAATCTGCTATTGAGGATATATTTCTGTATTTCAATTAATTAAATTAATTGTCTGCTACGGTTTGAATGTGCCCTCCAAAGACTCATGTGTTGGAAACTTAATCCCCAATGCAACAATGTTGGGAGGTGAGGCCTCATAAGAAGTGATTGGGCCATAAAGGCAGAGACCTCATGAACGAGTTGACCCTGTTAATGCACAAGTGGATTAGTCAGTGAAAGTGTATGTTGTCGCTCGGGCGCGGTGGCTCACACCTGTAATTCCAGCACTTTGGGAGGCCAAAGCGGGCGGATCACGAGGTCAGGAGATCAAGACCATCCTGGCTAACACAGTGTAACTACGTCTCTACTAAAAATACAAAAAACTAGCCGGGCGTGGTGGCGGGCGCCTGTAGTCCCAGGCACTCAGGAGGCTGAGGCAGCAGAATGGCGGGAACCCGGGAGGCGGAGCTTGCGGTGAGCCGAGATCGCACCACTGCACTCCAGCCTGGGCGACAGAGCGAGACTCCGTCTCAAAAAAACAGAAAAAGAGTGTGATGTTATGAAGAAGTCTGGCCTCTGGCGTCTCTGTCTTGTGCACTCACTTTCGCCTTATGCCCTTCCACCATGAGATGACCTTGTCAGTTGCTGACTTCATGCTCTTGGACTTCCCAGCATGCATCTAGAACTGTAAATTAAATTAACTTGTATTTTTAATAAACTATCCAGTCTGTAATATTCTGTTCTAACAACAGAAAACAAACTAAGACATTGTCTTATCTTAAATAAAACCAAACTTTACATAAGTAGGTGGGAAGTTTGTCAAAAGTCCGCGTTTGTCATGAAGGAATGCAGGAAGCAAAGAAGGAAGAAAAAGGAAGGAAGGATAGAAATCTGAGAGAAGTTGAAAATAGAGATGGGAGCTAAGGGATATCTGGTGAGAAGAGAATTGTGAGGAAGTCCTTTTAATCAACAGGTATTTACCAAAGGTTTAAAATCTATTGGGTACTAAGTTATGCACTGATAATACATTGATTTTAAAAAGAAAGAAAAATAACTAAGGTTGTTTTATTTATAAAGCTTACAGTATATTAAGGAGACAACATAAACATCATTTATAAAAGTATTATTACAAATCATGATAAGTGCAACAACAAAAAAATGGATAAATGCTCTGAGAGTGTTACAGTAAAATTTAATTAAGACCTGCTGGACGTGGTGGCTCACGCCTATAATCCCAGCAATTTGGGAGGCTGAGGTGGGTGAATCACCTGAGGTCAGGAGTGCAGGACCAGCCTGGCCAACACAGTGAAACCCTATCTCTACTAAAAATACAAAAATTAGCCGGGACTGGTGGCAGGGAGCCTGTAACCCCAGCCACCCGGGAGGCTGAGGCATGAGAATTGTTTGACCCGGGAGGCAGAGGTTGCAGTGAGCTGAGAGTGCACCATTGCACTCCAACTTGGGCAACATGCAAGACTCCATCGCAAAAAAAAAAAAAAAAAAAAAAAGAAAAAAAGAAAAGAAAAGAAAAACAAAAAAGAGTGTGATTTAGACTTAGGAATTTAAGAAGGACTCTTCCAGGAAAGGATATTTAAATTGAGAATTGCAGATGAATAAGAATTATCTGGATGAAGAGTAGGGAGAATAGCATTTCAGGCAGACAATTAGCAGGAGCAAAGTTTCAGAGATGGGAAATAATTTGATACACTACATGGACTTTAAGAAATGCCAGTATAGGCCGGGCGCGGTGGCTCAAGCCTGTAATCCCAGCACTTTGGGAGGTCGAGGCGGGCGGATCATGAGGTCAGGAGATCGAGACCATCCTGGCTAACACGGTAAAACCCCGTCTCTACTAAAAAATACAAAAAACTAGCCGGGCGAGGTGGCGGGCGCCTGTAGTCCCAGCTGCTCGGGAGGCTGAGGCAGGAGAATGGCGTAAACCTGGGAGGCGGAGCTTGCAGTGAGCTGAGATCCGGCCACTGCACTCCAGCCTGGGCGACAGAGTGAGACTCCGTCTCAAAAAAAAAGAAATGCCAGTATGGTATATTGCTGTGAGTTGGGGGAAAAGCGGTAAAAGTGACAAGAGCAAGATGGGATAATCCAGCAGTGTTTGTTAATCATATTAAGAATTTTAGAGGTTATTTATTTATTTTTCTCAGATTATATTCCAGGTTTAATGGGCAAAAATGGAAAGGATTTAAATAGTGCAAAAACAAATTTTGGTTTTTATTAAAAAATAAAAGAAAACTGGCAGCATTGGAGGCAGAAGTCAAGAAGTATCAAAGAAGAAGGTATGTGGGGAGATAGGTTAAGAGGATGTTACAATAACAGGACATCAGAGAGAGACTCATGGATAAGGCTAGTGACTGAATGGTACAGCTGAAGATAGATGGATAGATACTTTGGACATAGACGTTGACATGAATTTGTGGATTAGATGTTAATAGGTGAAAGAGAGAGAATGTTTTCTGTTGGTAGAGTGAGGAGGTGGGAATTCAAGGATAAGATTTTGAACAACTTAAGTTTGAGAAAACTGAGAGACATTCAAATAGAGGCAGTGGATCCATTAGCTTATCTCTCAAAAGAGAGGTATGGATGAGTGATAGTAAAGGGTAAATATTACCCTAAGTCGTGGGTGTAGAAGATCACTTAGAGAAAGATTGTAGAAAGAGAAGAGAAGAATCCTGATATTTAAGAGTGTAGCAGAAAGCGTAGTGAAGAAGACTGAGAAACTGTGGTTAGAGACAAAAAGACAACACCAGGCAATTGTAGTTGTATTATATAAGCCAAGACAAGAGAGTTTTCAAGAAGGAGGCATGGTCAACTGTGTGAAATGTGGTGAGAAGTCAAGTAAAAAGTCAAGTAAGAGTAAAGTTCTTAAATTTTCAACATGGTGGTCATTGGTGTCCTTCACCAAAGCTTTTATAGAGTTGTGGGTATAGAAATAAGATGTGTGTGGTAGAGTAACAGAACAGCAAGGGAGTGACAATGTGTATAGACAACTCTTTTGAAAAGTCTCAGGGTGAACTAAAGTAGATAGTGGAATATCTGGAGAAGGATGAAAAGGCAAGAGTAGTGATTATTAATGTTTGAATGCTGATTGGAGTATATAGTAAGGAAAAGAGGTGAGGATGGAGGAATAAGAGTGGCTCTGTGTAAAGCTATAAAGGAAAATAAAAGGAAAGGAAAGCATGTGAAAACAAGAACATGAAGAAAAAAAGGAAAAAAGCAAGTGAATAAAATTGAGCTGGGGTTGGCACAGACAACAAGGAAACCTAGAATCTAAACAATCAATGGCTTATACTACAGAGATTCTCTGGGAGGCCTGAAGGTTGATCCCACATAATAATTTAAGAGTAGTATGGATTACCTACTCTCACTTTCTCCCACTATTTATGGGTGCAGTCAATTAAGCTTAGCAACATTACACAGTAGTAGCAGAGCTATTGCATTTCCCATCCTGTGGGGCTGTCAGCACACACAGTCATTTTCCAGCTGTCAGGGCAGAGGATTCGGTCTCTGGATAGTGATTACACTCCATTGAATGTGTATGTGGAAACTCTTTCTACCCACAGGAGGATCTATTACAATGAGCACCACCAGCGAGTGATACACTGCTTCCTTTTGCATTCTTAACACAAGCATAACTAAGTTACCAAATAAATCAGAGAAGCATAGACGTTCCTTAGGAATTATTTTTCTTAAATTGAAATTGATTGTTAGGGACCAGATCTCTACTTCAGTCCTCTATTTTTTATTAAATTTTGCCAAGCCCTGCATTTTACCTTTTATTCACGAATTTATTTTAAAAAATTAAAAAGCGGCTGGGCGCGGTGGCTCATGCCTGTAATCCCAGCACTTTGGGAGGCCAAAACGGGTGGATCATGAGGTCAGCAGTTTGAGATTAGCCTGACCAACATGGTGAAACCCTGTGCCTACTAAAAATATAAAAATTAGCCAGCCGTGGTGGTGCGTACCTGTAATCCCAGCTACTCAGGAGGCTGAGACAGGAGAATCGCTTGCACCTGGGAGGCGGAGATTGCAGTGAGCTGAGATCTTGCCATTGCACTCTGGCCTGGGCAAAAGAGCAAGACTCTATCTCAAACATAAATATATATAGTAATTCCTATGTGTCAGAAGCTGGAAATATTGAAATGAAGAAGACAGCCATGTTCCAGCTTTTATGGGGCTTATGTTCAAATGAAGGAGACACACTTTATATTTATTTTGTAACATTATTTGAAGTTTACAATCATTTGGAAGGCAGAGTGAATACTCAATCTCATCTTAAAAGTAAACTGAAAGGAATTCGCATAATGGCATAGCACACGGTTCTCAAAGCATGTCACCCCGGCAACCAGTATCAACTGAAAACTTGCTAGAAATGCAAATTCTCTGTCCCTAGTCATAAATTGGAAACTCTAAGATGGGGCTACAAAGTGTCTTTATTAAGACTTCCAGATGATTCAGATGCACGTTTGAGAAACATTGGTATAAAAAAATACACTAGACTGAATTAAAAGACTAGGCATTTGTTATGAGAGCTGGGGAAATTTACTTAATGATTTGACTTCTGTTTTCTAAAAATGAAGTGTGTTTTCCTTTTCTGTAGATAAATCTATGCCAGGGGTCACAAACTCAAATAACTGTAGATGTTAAGTTGGCAACATCAGTGAATGAAAATGGTCAGGCATATGAGAACACAACAGCCTAAGTGAGTTGAGACATGACAACTAGGTGTTGGGAGACAGAAGTGTGTAGTGGGAACCACAGCAAACTTGAAACAACAAAGCCCTTCTAGAAAAAAAAAAAAAACATTTCGAGTAAAAATAGAAACCTGAATTTGTGTGTATGTGTAATCTCTTAATTTTTAATTATGAACTAACACTGTAGTCCAAAAAATTGCGTGTGTGCAAAAAATAAAATAAAATTGGAGAGAGAGAAAGAGAAGGAGATTGGGGCTGAGAGACTTGTAGGCTAAATTTGGCCAGAAAGCTGTCAGGCTGTAAACTTTGGCTGTGGTTTTGAGGTCCACATAAGGAAAGTAATATCTCTGTGGGTAAACCTAAGTGTTGTGGTAGGAAGGGGTTGATTAGATGGCAGGGTAGAAATGGTAGACTTCCAAGATGGGCTTCTGCCATGATGGTCTTTAACAGAGTCATACTGCTGATAAATAGTAGAATCACACATGTTATTGCCTATTAAGATACCAATAATGACTCAAAAAAATGGAGGAAATTTGAATTTGAAGTGCTTTTAAATTCACCCGTTGGGCCCAAGTGTCAAAGGGACAAGAGTTGGCCAGGTAAGGCCAGGACTGGAAGTCTGGTTAGAAAAGCGGTCTCACAAGGTCTGGACAAGCAAAATGTTGTGTATCAAAATGGCAGAAAAGACACAAATCCTATATAAATGCAATACAGATGATATAAGAAGATAACGCCAGGGAAGAAAGAGGTACTTATTCAAAGAATGGGTAAGGAGATAGTATTTGATCTGGAAGGCGAAATTAACTAGTAAAAATGACACAATAAAATCTAGGGTTACTTTTTTTCCTGCCTTTTAAGAAAGCACTGTATAGGCCGGGTGCGGTGGCTCACGTCTATAATCTCAACACTTTAGGAGGCCAAGGAGGACAGATCATGAGGTCAACAGATTGAGACCATCCTGGCCAACATGGTGAAACCCCATCTCTACTAAAAATACAAAAATTAGCTGGACATGGTGGTGCGTGCCTGTAGTCCCAGCTACTTGGGAGGCTGAGGCAGGAGAATGGCTTGAACCCGGGAGATGGAGGTTGCAGTGAGACAAGATCATGCCACTGCACTCCAGCCTGGTGACAGAGTGATACTTTGTCTCAAAAAAAAAAAAAAAAAAAAAAATACGGTATAATAACTTTGTGCTTATGCCACAGAAGATAACAATTGCTAGAAGGTACATAGAGGCTTACAGATGATTCTCATCCCTTTTGAGGGCATTGATCAAAATGATAGAAAATGATTACGGTTATAATTCTCTATTTCTATTATTTTTAATGAAAGCTTAACAGAATATGGGAAATAGGGAGTATGGATAATTTTAAAAGAATCCCCCACTACAGTTGAAAACTCAGGTCCTAAAAGATACTCATGTCCTCAAAGAAAAGACAATTACTACATGTTCTCATTATTTAATTTTTATTCATTTATTTTTATTTTTTGGAGACAATATCTCACTCTGTTGCACAGGCTGGAGTGCAGTGGTTCAGTCATGGATCACTGCAGCCTTGAACTCCTGGATTCAAGTGATCTTCCCTTTTAGCCTCCCAAATTACTGGGATTACAGGCATGGGTCATCATCCTGGCCTTGTTCTCACTTATAAATTGGAGCTAAATACTGTGTACACATGGACATAGAGTGTGGAATGATAGACACTGGAAACTCAGAAGGGTAGGGAGTGGGAGGGGGGCGATGATAAGAAATTGTTTAATGGGCACAATGTACATTATTTGTGTGATGGATGCATTAAAAGCTCTAACTTTACCACTATGCAACCTATGCATGTAACAAAATCATACTTGAAGGCCAGGTGTGATGGCTCATGCCTGTAATTCCAGCACTTTGGGAGGCGGAGGCAGGAGGCAACCTTGAGCCCAGGAATTGTAGACTTGCATGGGCAACATAGTGACATCCCATCTCAATAATAAAAAAACAAAAACAAACTACACTTATACCCCATAAATTTATACAAATTTTTAAAAGAAAAAAAAAAGAATACTTAGCTTCTGATGATATTTATCTCAAAATAAATGCCTTGCTTAATAACAAAAATGTTTCTCTTTTCTAGCATTCCCCCCCTCCAAGTTACACAATAACACAGGATTCAGTTCAAAGCCAAACTGGCAAATTTGCAAATACTATCTACTCACACAGGCTTCAGAATGCCATTGCTTGTATCAATTATAACAATTTCCATATAATTACAAACTGACCCATACCAAGATAAAAATGGTCATATTTTTAAAAAGTGTCTCTTTACTAGCATAAGGAAAATAAATTTTTAAAAATTCTGGTTTTATGCTACTTGACATATTCGATAATCTTATTTAGGACACAGCAAGGGGGACACAGTTTCTGAATGAAAATAGTAACTCCATATAGCAGTGTTTTAAATCCTATTGGGGCTGTAAGTCACCTATCGGTGGGCATCATGGTGGAGGGCCTCAGTGCACATGCGGCTCTCTGCTCTCAGCCCATCCACCATTTTTATCTATACTTGGCAGATTTCTGCTTATCCTTCAAAATCTATCAAAAGTGACACCTTCTCTATGGAGCCTTTCTGGGCTACTGTAGGCAGAACTAATTGCTTGCTTTCTCCTTCCACAGCACTCTGTGCTTACCTTTGTTTTGATGTTTTTTTCTCATCATTTTGTAACTTTATCTGGCTAACTGCTACTTTAGACTGTGACTCTCTCAACAGGCATGCCCGTATCTACTTCATCTTCTACTCCCTGGGATCGATCTGAGCACTTGGCCTGCAAAATGTTTACTAAATAAGCAGAGATGTAAATGAATGAGTGAACGAATGAATGAATGAATGGATAAACGGAGGAAAGTATGATAAGGAGGACAAGATGCCTTTCATTAGACCAAGGCCAAAGTTTCCCTTTTGTAATACATGAATGATTTAGACAGGATGTAGTAAACCGCAGTTGAGTTTAGAAACTCCTGAGTCAGTCTACAAGATCTCGGTACACACCTACACATTGAAATTGACATGGTTGATAAAGGCAAAAATAAGTAGAAAAAGGAAATGTATGAATTGCATATACATAGTATTGGAAAAGCAAGTCAAGTCACAGGATTCATTCTTCTTTCATGGGTTTCTACAATCATAGCAGATTTTTTTAGGAAAGTACCACAGTTTTATTTATTTATTTATTTATTTATTTATTTATTTATTTATTTATTTTTACTATAATCCTATATTTCTAGTAATTAGACATGCATCTGGCTTTCTGCTGGGAACGCCATGGCAATTCTAATACATTCTTGGCCTAAGAAGTAGAAAGAATGACTTGAGACTGTGGTCCTATTCACAGTCATGACTTTTGATCGGTTTCATTCTGTTTTACCTTTGGAAAGTGGGAGAACTGAGGAACACTTTCTCTTGCAAAACAATTGTTGTATCTTCTTTTTATACGTACAGTTTCAAAATGTATTTTTTTAGACCTATCTATTGTCTCTTTTGTTAAAGACAGTAGAAAGCATATTTTGTCAAGACCATGTTCCTATTTTTTCCCTCTATGTGTGCATATATATGCATACACACATTTGTACAGATATAAAACAGTAAGTGCCTGAGCCCCTGGAAAATGACACACAATTTGAATGAAAGGAGTGAGAAATTGCAGGTCTGTGTCATTTCATGTGAGGGAAAATAAAGGAAATTGCTTGAAAAACACAGAAAAGTTGCAGGGAAATGTTCAGCAATTGCAGAAGGATTGCTACTTCATAAGACATTTTTCCTTATTATTCGTGTCTTTAAGTAGAATACCCTGTGTTCTGTTTATGTATGAGTTTATGCCTCAGCTTTGCTCTCTGATCCTCATTTAGACCTAGCAATTGACATGGCCTTCAGAGGATCTTGGACAGCCTCAAGAGAGGATGAGACATACTCAACTGCATACCTGCAAAGGAATTCAGAACCTGTAGGTAAACAGCCTATTTCAGATTCTCAAAGACTGAAACACTCGAGTAATTACTCCTACAATGTGTTTTTTTTGTTTGTTTTTTTTTTTTTGTTTTGTTTTTTGAGACAGAGTCTCACTCTGTCGCCCAGGCTGGAGTACAGTGGTGCAATCTCAGCTCACTGCAAGCTCCGCCTCCCAGGTTCACACCATTCTCCTGCCTCAGCCTCCTGACTAGCTGGGACTACAGGCGCCCGCCACCACGCCCTGCTAATTTTTGTGTGTGTGTTTTTCAGTAGAATGCGGTTTCACCGTGTTAACCAGGATGGTCTCAATCTCCTGACCTCGTGATCTACCTGCCTCGGCCTCCCAAAGTACTGGGATTACAGGCGTGAGCCACCACGCCGGGCCTCCTACATTGTTTTAATCACTCATGCTACAGGCTTAAGAAGCTTAAGGAAAAGCATGCAAGACATCACTCTCCTAGCGTGGAACAAAAGGAAACCTTTATCTTGTCTGTTTTAATTTCCCAGATTTCCTACCTTCTCATTTTATCATACGCACTTTTCAGTGTTAATATATTATTGTCTGATATTCAAATTCTCTCTGGTGCTTCCTTTAATGACATGTCCAGTCTTCTGTTGGGACACAATTCTGCCCATGTTGCTCATTTCTTAATTTCCCTGCCCCTACCCTCTCTCTTCATTGCAAAGTATCACTTGAGACTAAATGAGATTTTTTGCCTGTTGTTTGTTTTTAAGCCTTCGACTGTCCTGCTGCGCAATTTCCAGCTGAAGTTATAATCTTCTGTTTGGGATACCATAGTTGATTACTGTTGAAATGACTGTAATACTCATTATCCACCATTTGTTGGAAGAGTGGCAGAAGACTGTGATTAAATAAAAATTGGCTTGGATTTTGCTTCCAACTTCTACCACATTACTTTAAGAACTTAATCAAAATTTTGCTGTTGGTGTTTCTAGATGTTTTTCTCGATCACTTGCTTGGTCAGTACAAATGTGGTAGATTGAATTATTGACTCCATTATTTACTACTGCAGGAATCTACATGCTTCTCCACAGACCTTTGTACTTCCCCTCACTGTAGATCGAGTAGACTAAAGTCAGTCATGTGACTTGCTTTAGTCAAGAAGGCTTGAAATGTGCTTGCATAGATGGGCTTGCCCTCTCACACCTCTGCCACCTTTGTAAAAAGCAGCTGTCCTGTTACAATTTTGTACCAAGGAAGCTGATGGATACAGAAGCATATTTGGACCCATCTCACACCCTGGCATCCATGGCAGACTGGAAAGACAGTTCTGTGCTTACTCACACACATGTAAGAGAGAATAAATGGTTGCTTTCAGCCAGCATTAGGACTGTTTATTGTGCAACAATAGCTGACTAATGTAACCATCCACATTTATGACTATGAGTGAAAAGATACGTTATTAACTGCAGTCACATCATCAATTAACATTCCCAGAGTACTCACTGCAGGGAGAAACATTCTGAGGAGCCCTAAAAGAGATACAGAAGTTTTGTCTGCTGCTCTGGAAGATTCTGATAGAAGGGGATGCTGCTCATCAGATTTCATTATTTCAATAACATTTATTGAGAGCATACTCTGTCAGACACTGTGCTACAGCCTGGAAGAACAAAGATAAACAAGTCAGGCCTGACTTCAACAAGCATGAGGCCTAGTAGGAGAGACAGACTTACAAGCAAAGGGCTGCTTTATAAAACTCCCAAACTGGCCGGGTGCAGTGGCTCACGCCTGTAATCCCAGCAGTTTGGGAGGCTGAGGCAGGCAGATCACGAGGTCAGGAGATCGAGACTATCCTGGCTAACACAGTGAAACCCCGTCTCTACTAAACATGCGAAAAAAATAAAAAATTAGGCGGGTGTGGTGACGGGCGCCTGTAGTCCCAGCTACTCGGGAGGCTGAGGCAGGAGAATGGCATGAACCCGGGAGGCGGAGCTTGCAGTAAGCACAGATCGCACCACTGCACTCCAGCCTGGGTGACAGAGTGAGACTCTGTCTCAAAAAAAGAAAAAGAAAAAGAAAAAAATTCCCAAACTGCAACTGTATTTGAACTGTACACAGTGCAGTGATCTGGAGCCCAGCATACGATGCCCAAGTGTTTGCAACAGAACCCTGGCTCGACCAATTTTTTCACCTTTATTTGCCTCAGTTCCCTCATTCATAAAAACTGAATAATTCACATATAGGATGGTATCTGACATATAACATCAACTCAATGTCAGCTATTATTATCACTGTTGTTATTATTATTAATATAAACATCATCATCAGCAGCAGTAGTATAGTATTAAAGATGAAGTAGCCAACCTTTCCTTGACCATGGCACATTTAGAGACATTGAAATTATTGTGCTAAATGCTAAGAGGGATTAGAAAATAAATGAAGCAAGGCTCCATTCTCAAGATGCTTACCAGAAACATTCACACAAAAAGGTCAGTAATTATTGAGGATGAAAATGATGGTAACTGAAAAAAACATGTATTATAAAGCTTGTCAATTCAAACAAAATTATTTTATACACATACAACCACCTAGGCTTGATTGGTTAGGGGTTTTCACTGGCATGGTGACATTTGTCTCAATTTTGCTGAAGATGACACTATGTAAATTCATGCTTGATAGTTATACTTAAATTAAAATGGAAGATTTGTGTTTCTCCCTTGATAAATTGACTCAGTCTCACCTACATCCTTAGAAGCTCAGTCTCAGGCAACAAATTTCCATGTAATTCCATTCAAGTTGTATACACTGGGCTACAGTCATACTTCTACCATTTGTAAATGAAAAATACATAATTGAATTAGGCTTCTGGAGCTTGCCTTACTTATCAAGTTTCAAATCCAGACTAAGTGTCTAGAACAGCCCTTATACTACTCTAAGTTACTAGATTAACCACAGTATCTAATTTCCACTCAAGTTGTATGTGCAGAAAGGCCCAGAATAAGCATGTTATTAAAGTTTAATATGAATGATAAATATAATCATAAAATAATATATTTCCCAAAGTGTATGTGTGGCTGAAACCAGGCAAGGGCCAGTTCTCTGGACTTGGTCTAGGTGATGTGATGGTTAGAGTGCTTCAGGTGAAGATGCAGGGAATAAGGGGACGGGACTGATTAGAAGTATACATAATTGGCAGGGCATGATGGCACACACCTGTAATCCCATCACTTTGGGAGCCTGAGACAGGTGGATTACCTGAGGTCAGGAGTTTGAGACCAGCCTGATTAACATGGTGAAACTCCTTTTCTACTAAATACAAAAAATTAGCCAGGCATGGTAGCAGGCGCCTGTAAGTCAAGCTACTTGGGAGGCTGAGACAGAAGAATCACTTGAATCTGGGAGGCAGAGGTTGCAGTGAGCCAAGATCACACCATTGCAGTCCAGCCTGGGCAACAAGAGCAAAACTCTATCTCAAAAAAAAAAAAAAAAAAAAAAAAAAAAAAGTATACATAATCTTCATATATTTTCCCCTCAAAAATTGTACATTTGGCTAATTGCAAAAGCTTATAAACATCTACAACATACACATACACACACACACACACACACACACACCCCAACAAATAAGAAAGTGAAAATTGGCAAAAGTTGTAAAGAGGTAACTCACTGCAAAGCAAATATAAATGGCTATCAGACGAAAATGTTTGACCTTACCAGTAACTAGAGAAATTAAAGTTAAAACAATATAAAAACATTTTACACTTATCTGATAATTTAAATTTTTAGAAATTTATATAATGACAAGCTTTCGTTCTCAGCTTGAATGCTATTGGTGTATGGAAATGTTACTGATTGTTATCTGCTGATTTTTTAATCCTGAAATTTTGCTGAAGTTGTTAATCAAGTCTAGGCATCTTTTGGAGGAGTCTTTAGGGTTTTCTAGGTACACAGTAATGTCATTAGTGAAGACAGAGTACTTGACTTCTTTTTTTCCAATTTGGATACCTTTTATTTCTTTCTCATGCTTAATTGCTCTGGCTAGGACTTCTAGTACAATATTGAATAGAAGTGGTGAGAGTGGAAATCCTTGTCTTTTTCTACTTCTTGCAGGGAATGCTTTCAACTTTTCTCCATTCAATATGATGTTGGCTGTGGGTTTGTCATAGATGGCTCTTATTATTTTGAGATGTGTGTGTGTGTGTGTATGTACACAAATATATATACACACACATATGTTATATAGATATATACACCAACACACACATATATGTTATATATTATATATACCAACTTAAATCCCAAAGGTGAAAACTACAATGTGTAAGATAAAAATTACATTGGATGGATTTAACAACAGATTATATATTTCAAAGGAAATGCAGAAGAACTTGAAGCAGAGAGAAGAGAGAGAATTTTTCCAGAAAGAAAAAGAGTATCAGCATTCTGTGAGACAACTGCAAGTGGCCTAATATAGGTAAAAGGGCATGAAAGAGAAAAAATAAATGAAACATAATGACCTGAATTTTTTTCCAAATTTGATGAAAACTCTAATATCCAGATCCAAGAGGCAAAATAAATCCCCAAGCACCAGAAAACATTATTTTCATTTTTTTTTTTTTTTTTTTTTGAGACGGAGTCTCGCTCTGTCGCCCGGGCTGGAGTGCAGTGGCCGGATCTCAGCTCACTGCAAGCTCCGCCTCCCGGGTTTACGCCATTCTCCTGCCTCAGCCTCCCGAGTAGCTGGGACTACAGGCGCCCGCCACCTCACCCGGCTAGTTTTTTGTATTTTTTAGTAGAGACGGGGTTTCACCATGTTAGCCAGGATGGTCTCGATCTTCTGACCTCGTGATCCGCCCGTCTCGGCCTCCCAAAGCGCTGGGATTACAGGCTTGAGCCACCGCGCCCGGCCATTATTTTCATTTTTACTTTTATTTTTTGGTAGAGAAAAGTCCTTTCTATGTTGCCCAGGCTGATCTTGAGATCCTAGGGTCAAGCAATCCTCCCATCTTGGCCTCCCAAAGTGCTAGGATTACAGGCATGAACCACCACACAGGGCCAGAAAAAATTCTAAAACTGTACTAAGGCATGTCATAATCAAATTGCTAAGACCCAGTAATTTTTTTAAAATCTTAAAAGATAATCTTATTTACAGAGGAACAAAGGTAAAGAGGACAGAAGATTTCTTGTTAGAAAGAAATATATCCAAGAAAAGAGTTGAGCAACATTTTTAAACTACTACAAAAGAAAAGAATCCTTATAATCTAGAATTCTACGTCCAGCGAAACTATCATTCAAAAACAGGTGAAACGACATTTCCAGAACACAAAAGCTGAAACAATTCATTAATTGATACACACTAAAATATATTAAAGGCAGTGTTTTAGGCAGAAAGTAAATTATATTGATAGACTGTGATAAGTTAAGATGTCAAGTATGCATCCTGAAGCAACTGCAAAAATAACAAAACAGAGTTTTAGCTAATAGGCTAACAAAGAAGAAAAATTCAAGTTATAAAATCTACTAATCCAATAGTTGACAGTAAAAAAAAAAAAAAAAATTCAAAGAACAAAGAAAAGGTGGTACAAATAGTGAGTTTGTTGATGTCAAACTTAAACCTAACCATTTCAATAATCACACTAATATTTAATATTATCTCTTCAAATATAAAGATACAGCCATTAAAAGATTAAGATATAAAACAGTGGTATCTATGTACAGTGATAACACTTTCAAAAGAAAGCTGAAGTGGCTGTTAAATATCAGACAAATTATACTTCAGAGCAAAGAATATTACCACTAATAAAAATGATTTTTTTCTGATAATGGCAGAGTGCCAATTCATCAAGGCATAATTATTATGCATTTCTATGCACCTAATAACATAATTTCAAAATAAGTGAAACAAAAATGCATAGAATAGCAAGGACAAATAAAAAAAATCCAAACTTAAGTCAAGGATTTCAATACTGTTCTCTCAATAATTGATAGAATGAATAGAGAAAAAATCAGTAAGGATATAAATAATTGAAAACCACTAGGAACTTACATGACATTTATGGAACACTCCACACAAAAACAGGAGATACACATTTTTTCCAAGTGTACATGGAACATTTGCCAAAATAGACTATACTCTGGACCATAAACATAAGTCTCAGTATATTTAAAAGTATTCCAATCACATCAATAACATTCTAACATAAACTAAGTAAAGATAACAAAAATATTTCAGATAATATTAAAGTATTAGGGAACCAAATAACACTCTTCAAAATAATCTATGGGTCAAAGCATACATAAAACGGGAAATTATAAAGTATTTTGAACTGAATAATAATGAAAAGAAACCATATTAAAGAATTTTAGGGTAACAATTTGTTTTTTGTTTTTGTTTTTTTTTTTTTTTTTGAGACAAAGTCTCACTCTGTTGCCCTGGCTGGAGTGCAGTGGCATGATGTTGGCTCACTGCAACCTCTGCTTCCGGGGTTCAACCGATTCTCCTGCCTCAGCCACCGGAGTAGCTAGGATTACAGGTACCTGCCACCACGTTTGGCTAATTTTTCTATTTTTTTAGTAGAGACAGGGTTTCACCATGTTGGCCAGGCTGGTCTCAAACTCTTGATCTCAAGAGATCCACCTGCCTTGGCCTGCCAAAGTGCTGGGATTATAGGCGTGAGTCACCATACTGGGCTGGGGATGCCAATTTATAGCAATCTATGCCCACATTTAATAAGATGTGTGGTTTTAAATGAGTGACCTCAAATTCTACCTAAGAAATTAGAAAAAGAAGAGGAAAATAATCCCAAAGCAGAAAAAAAGAAAATCATAAAAATCAAGACAGAAATCAATAAAATAGAAAACAGCAAACAAAAGAGAAAATTAATGACACCAAAAGCTAGTTATTTTACATAATCAATTAACCCGATAAACCTCTGGATAGACTTAGAATAAAAAGAGACAAGACTCAAAATACCAGTATAGGGAATGAAAGAGGTGACAGCAATACAAATTCCTCATATTAAAAGAATAATCAGAGGAAATACTAATAAGTTAAAAACTTTAATGAATAGAAAAAAATTCTTAAAAGACGCAATGTAACAAAACGTATTCAAGAAGAGATAAATAATCTGATAGGCTTATATCCATTTTTTTAAAAACCTGAAACTGTTCTTCCAGCCTTAGATAGCTTCACTGGTTAATTCTACAAAACATTTAAGGAAAAAAAAAATAACAAATTTCATACCAAAAATTCCAGAAGATTGTTAAGGAGGAAACATTTCACAATTCATTTTATATGGCCATCATTATTTTGATACCCAAACTAGACAAAGACATTACAAGAAATTACAGACTTATCACAATAATACAGATTAAAAAATCTAAACTTCAGAAAACAAAACCCAACTCTTAAGAAAGATTATGTCATTAAATTGAGTTTATTCCATGAATAAAAGGGTGATGTAACATTAAATGTTAATCAATGTAATTCAGAATACTAACAAACTAAAGAAGTAAAAACATATGAACATCTCAGTAGATACAGGGAAAATATTTGACAAAATCTGACTTCCATTCCTGATAACCACTCTAGCAAACTAGGAATAGCAAAATATTTCTACTACCTGAAAAGCATATCTATGAAGAACCTATAGTTAATATGATAATAATGATGAAAGACTGAATGTTTCCTGCCTAAGGAAGAAAATAAGAATGTCAGCCTTTAGCACTTCTATTTAACAATTTTACTTGAGCCAGTGATTTAATAAAGCAGGAAAGAAAAATAATTAAAAATTATCTTTATTTTCAGATGATATGACTGTCTATGTTAAAAGCATGATGAATTATACAAAAAGTTACAGAATTTATTATTGAGTTTGGCAAGGTTGCAGAATGCAAGATCAATATTTGAAAATTAACTGCATTGCTATATACAAGCAACAATTGAAAACTGAAATAAAAATACCATTTGCATTAACATCAAAATATGACCAGCCTGGGCAACAGAGTGAGACTCCGTCCCACCACCCCCCCAAAAAAAAGACATTCTTAGGAATAAATCTGAAAAGAGATATAAAAGATCTATACACAGAAAATTTTTAAAAAATATTGCTGGAAGGAATTAAAGAAGAGCTGAATAATTGGAATGACGCACTGTGTTCATGGTTTGAATGACTTATTATTAAGATGCCAATTCTTCCCAAAGTGATCTGTAAATTCAACAGAACCTAAAATAAAATATCATCAGGCTTTTCTTGTAGACATCAACATAATTTATAGGGAAAGGTACATAACCTAGAATAACCAAAATAACTTTTAAAAAGGAAAAAAATTATAGGGCTAACAATATCTGATTTCAAGACTTATTACAAAGCTACATAACTAAGGGTGCTATCATTACTAAAATAAACAAATATGCAAATAGAACAGCCTAGAGTTTTCAGAAATAGATCCATACACTATGGACTGCCTTTTAACAAAAGCACAAAGACAATACAGTGGAGAAATGATAGTCTTCGACAAACACTATTGAATCATTTGAACAAGTTGTATGTAAAAAAAATGAACTTCAATTCAAGCCTCATACTATATAAAAGAATTATCTTAGAAAAGGATCATCGACATAAATGTAAAACATGAAACTATAATAATGTTTTAACAAAACTACATAGAAGAAAATGTGGCCTCAGATTAGTCAAATATCTCTTAGATAGGATAGCAAAGGTATGATTCTTAAAATGATACATAAGTAAATTATACTTCAAAAACAAAAACTCTTTCTTAAAAGATACTTCTAGCTGCAGCAAACCACCATGGCACGTGTATACCTATGTAACAAACCTGCACATTCTGCACATGTATCCTAGAACTTAAAGTGTAATAATAATAATTTAACAACAACAAAAAAAGTTTGGGCGTGGTATCCAAGAACTTAAAGTATAATAATAATTATTAAAAAAAAAAAAAAAAAGGCCGGTTGCGGTGGCTCACACCTGTAATCCCAGCGTGTTGGGAGGCCGAGACAGGTGGGTTGCCTCAGGTCAGGAGTTTAAGACCAGCCTGACCTACATGGTGAAACCCTGTCTCTACTAAAAATACAAAAAATTAGCTGGCTGTAGTGGCGGGCACCTGTAACCCCAGCTACTCAGGAGGCTGAGGCAGGAGAATCGCTTGAATCCAGGAGGCGGAAGTTGCAGTGAGCCAAGATCACACCATTGCACTCCAGCCTGGGCAACAAGAACAAAACTCCATCTCTATTAATAATAATAATAATAATAATAAATAATAAATCACTATTAGGAGAATACAAAGACAAATTTCATCCTGGGAGATATTTGCAAATTGTATATTTAATTAATTACTTGTATCCAGAAATACATAAAGAACTTTCAAAACTCAATAATTAAAACCAGACAGCATACCACAAAAACAGAAAAAATATTTCAGCCGATACCTCACTAAGGAAGACAAGTAAATACCAAGAGGCATGTGAAAATATGTGTAATGTAATTCTTCATTAGGGAAATGAAAAATTATGATATAATGAGAAAGCACTCCACACCTGTCAGAATGGCTAAAATAAACAAAGTCTGACCAGATCAAGTGTTGGTAAGGATGTGTAGGAACCACCTCAGAAGATATTTACTTAATGCAAAGAAAGGCATAAAGGAAGAATAGAAGAACCCAAAACACCTGACATATATGAAAAACAATACAATGTACTGTGGAAATCTTTCTAAATGTATACCTGAGCCACAAGCCAACTTTTTCTTTTAAATGGTTGCATCACATTCTACTTAGTGTTATGTTCTATAATTTATCTATTACCAATGATGATTGTATAGAGTGAATCCGTGTCTTTATTATTTATTTATTTATTTATCTTTGAGACGGAGTCTCCCTCTGTCGCCCAGGCTGGAGTGCAGTGGCTCCATCTCCGCTCACTGCAAGCTCTGCCTCCTGGGTTCACGCCATTCTCCTGCCTCAGCCTCCCGAGTAGCTGGGACTACAGGCGCCCATCACCACGCCTGGCTAATTTTTTGTATTTTTCGTAGAGACGGGGTTTCACCATGTTAGCCAGGGTGGTTTGGATCTCCTGACCTCGTGATCCACCCGCCTCCGCCTCCCAGAGTGCTGGGATTATAGGCGTGAGCCAAAGCGCCTGGCCCCATGTCTTTATTATTAAAACAAAAAACATCCTTACAGATACACCTTTGCAATTCAGGGCTGGTTTATCTGTTTATTTTAAAGGGTCAGCTGGTAGCACATTTTCTTCATACACACTGGGTAGTTATGAAGGAACACCACAGTGTGAACACAATATATAATCATGGTACTTTTGCATACTTTAAAAATCACTCAGGTTCCTTCCAAATATGAGCTAATCCAAAAAACTACTTGGGATGCACTGGCAATATGGGTGGTCCTTCTGTTCAGGATTAAATTGTGGCAAAATTTCATGTAAGCCTCATACTGGTTGTATTACTAGAAAAGTTCTCAGCCTCAACTTCTACGCTTGTGTTCATATAGGAGCCTAATGCAATAGCAGGGACTTTCATACTGAGGACAATGAGGTAAAATAATAATAATAATAATAACAACAACAGCAGCAACAAAACAGGCCACCACCACTACTCTCATTAATACTACCAGTGCTGTCATTTATTCTGGGCTTACACTCTTATTAGCAAGCTGTACACAAAATAATTCCTATTATGTTATTTACTCTTCAAGGTAGTAAAGGAGGTAGATAGTATTGTCTCTGATTCATAGGTAAGTAAATCTGGATGCAAGTCATTTAAGGAACTTTCCCGCAGTCACTTAGCTGGTAAAGGGATCAAAGATTCAAATACAGATTTTTCTGCCAGAAAAACCACACGCTATGCAATTACCTTACCGCTGTATTTAACTGTAAAAAATCATCTGGAATTTCAATGTCCAACAATAAGAAATACATTGTGTAAAGGATGGAATATTTACATGATGAAATGTTCTGCACACATTTGAAACATATATTCAAAATTAATTCAAATAACACTAAGCTGTAAAACATAATGATTTAAATCTTATTAAAAACTGAGAGTGTAGAAGGGGACAGAGTGTAGGAGGGGACGTCTAGATTGCTCCAATTTTTTTTTTTTTTTTTTTTTTTTTTTGAGACAGAATCTCACTCTGTCATCAGGCTGGAGTGCAGTGGCATGATCTCGCCTCACTGTAACCTCCGTCTCCCGGGTTCAAGCAATCTTCCTGCCGCAACCTTCCAAGTAGTTGGGACTACAGGCACGCGCCATCATTCCCAGCTAATTTTTTTGTATTTTTAGTAGAGACGAGGTTTCACCATGCTGGCCAGGATGGTCTCGATCTCTTGACCTCGTGATCCACCCCACCTCAGCTTCCCAAAGTGCTGGGATTACAGGTGTGAGCCACCGCACCTGGCTCAATTTTTTTTTTTTCCTTCATTTTACTCCTCATGGGCATTTAGGAAGACTATATCTGTTCATTTATTTTGCAATAAATTTGAGACCATGTGGCAAAAGTTGCTTGGTTCTTATAAATATCCTTTATGAGCGTCCTATCTTATTCTATCATAGGAAACTTGGAGGCCTTGTGTTTCAAATCATTTACCTATGGTATAGTGGAACCTGCAACAGACTGGAACTTTGAGGAACTATGGGAAGCAGAACTCTTGTTAACCTACATTAAGTATATGATGGAATTAGGAACCAACCTTTGTGCTGTAAAACTCCTAAAATTTAGGGATCTGTCATTGCATCATAACCAGCCTATCCTGACCAGTACTTTCTCCCTAAGTTTGCAAATATGAACATATGCACAAATATATCCCAGAAACATATGGATCAAAATAATCGTACATTTTCTGTGTTAATTTTGAGATTGTTTCGTGTCTTTTATTTTCTTCTCTGCATTTACACATTTCCCTCTAAAAATACCAATGTCTTATGTAATTATTTAAATTTTTTTTAATCGTCCAGATATTTTTTGTAATTATTAGGACAGACAATAATTCAAAAAGAGTTTCTCTACTACTTTTTTAAAAAAATGTTCAAATTTATTTCCTTTTCTCAGCTTCACATAGGTTTCAATCTCAGCTCATCTGTCCTATTATTTGAAGTCTTTAAAATATATATGAATTTACATTTTTATCTATCTTCTTGTAACAAATAATTTCCATTAATTCCCATTTTACTTTATTTTTTAAAAATGTTCCAGAATTTGCTTAATTGATTTCAAATTTTGTTGGAAAATTCAGTCTGTACTGTTTTACTGGCATTAGCTCTACATAGGCTTTTTCAAATGCAAGAAACTTGTCATTTAATTTTTAGTATCTTATATAAGCCCAAGTATAGCTATAACCGCCAATATAGTCATAACTTGTGCCCATAAACATGGAAACCTTTATTACAATTCCCACATTACATATTATTAAGGGAACATGCAAGTACTACGTATTGACAATCTAAGATTAAGGACCAAATGAGAAGGGAGAAAGGGATTATTGACAAGGAGAAGGTTGGGTCAATATAATATCAAACAATGGTCTCCAAGAGACTCTGAGAACTGTGTATTGATTATTGATATCTTTCTGAATCAATAAGCTGATAGGTTGTGAGTACCTTCCTATAAAGAGCCCTTAAATAATTTCTCTCATTGATCCAGTAGGCAGCTGTTCCCATTGCTTTTGTGCATATATGGGCGTGCAGATGTGTGCTTTGTTTATGTATCTGTACATGTAGAAAGTGACAAGATTAGGAAGGAAAGAAGGAAGAAATGAAGAAACAATGAGAGAAGTTCACCAACAATGAGAAAAAGAAGTGCATTTGCCAGCTGGATTTCTTTTCTCACGATCAGTGACATGAAACAACAGCTCGCCTTGTATAATTCTAGACTCAACCAAAAGAAACATCAGACTTTAAAGAATGGTTTCTTGGCATCCTTTGGCTTCCAGGAGATTGAGGAGTAATAAGACTTCATCATGAACTCAAATAGCATAAAAACCTCTGGGCCCTTGCTTGACCTGCATTCCTCTATGAACATCATAACACACACAAAAAAATTGGGGACAAAGTTCTCCAGATAGTTTTATTACTGAATTTGCAAATTCTCTTACTATTTCATAAATAAGAAATGAAACATGTTTTAAGAAAACATGTAATAATAAGCTTTAAAAAATGGGCTGCCTTCTAGGCAAGGACTTCCTGAAGTCATGAGTCAGGGAGGGGTGGTCCAGAGCTGGTTTATTTTTTAGTGATTTTTAACTACGAGATTTCTGTCTTGAGAAAATAGTTCTTGTTTCAAATTGGGCATTGGTCCTTACCCTTATAATCATTCCCATGGTTCCACAAAGTTGAAAATCGA
This sequence comes from Rhinopithecus roxellana, assembly GCF_007565055.1. Classification (NCBI taxonomy): domain Eukaryota; kingdom Metazoa; phylum Chordata; class Mammalia; order Primates; family Cercopithecidae; genus Rhinopithecus; species Rhinopithecus roxellana. The sequence goes on from NC_044551.1 coordinate 179,302,017, forward strand.
CATGGAACATATGGCATTCATATATCTTGTAGTCCCAGAATCCTATGATCACGTGAGTTGCAATCTCATTCTGACTTATTTTCAAAACCTCTGATTAGCTCTGTTCTGCACCTTCCCCATTCTTAATCTGCATTCCCCCACAAGATAGCCATGTACAATCAACAGAGCTCCCCAAATAGAAGGCAAGAAATGACGAGCCAGAAACAAAACATCTTTTTAAGATATAGTTTGCAAACTCTTCCTTGTTTGCTGCCTACTGTCTGTTTTTAAATAATGCACAAATCAACTTCAGTACCATGGAAATAATCAACACAGGATCAAAACCTGGAGTTTCTAGTAGAGCACAAATCAAAAGCTGTAGGAATCCAACAGCTGGAGCCTGTCTCATTATTTCCCCATTCTTTGATGTGCTTTTCAGCCAAGTATCTTAGAGAATTACTTGCAGATATGTCTATCTACAAATTCTACATTGCTTACATATTATAGTTTCCAACAGAGATAAATACTGTAACTGAGTTCTCATTTTCAAAATAGAACCCCTTCTTTTTTTCATCTTTTATTATGCACACAATCTTGTAAATGGCAAAACTGAAAATCAGCTGCATCTACTAAGAGAATCAAGTTTGTTATTGACTCTGAGATGCTCGTTTCCATTAGATCATCCATCATAGCTTTATTATGTGATCAACTACCTAATTAATTTTGTACTGGGGTATTTAGACAGAACACTGAATGTTTCAGTGGGGTTTTACTATAATCCTGCACCTGCGGCCTCAGAGATTTAGATATCCTCCTATCATAAGTTTGTACTGTGCCTATAATCACTTCTGCTTCACTAGGATTCCAGCAATTCAGTCCAGTGAAATTCAGCAATATTAATTTCAGAAACACCAGAACATTTGCATCTGTGGTTATGTTTCTTTGGACTTTAATCAGATCAAAGTCACTGCAAGATATTAAGAGCGCTAGATACAATATTTTGTTCAGACAGTTTTAGTGGCTAAATCAGACACTGTTTTGATTTTCTGTGCTTATCTGTTAATATGAACAGATGCAATCATGCTATTGTATAATGACTCTTGATTGCCAGCAGTATTTGATTTTGCAACCATTCGGTGGTGATAATTAAAGATAACGGGATATCCTATACAGTAATAATTAAAGATAGCTTTGTGAGCTTTATCACATGAATAAATGCCACAGAAGAGGAATTGGTTCTCTAAAGTTCCTCAGCAATGCATATTTTTGGAAGGCCAAGTCTGAAAAGCCTTAAAAAGAGACATTTTGGTGCAACAGGCATAGCTCAGTTTGAGCTAATTTAAAAATTTTCACTTATCTTGATTGCCACACATTACGACTTTGTTCTTTATTTGTTCAGAAAAATACGAGCAAGAGTGTCCTGTTCACAAGACAGAAACGGAGAAGAATCAAGCAATATGGAATGTTATATTTCACACACAAACAGGCATTGATAAATGTACAAATAAAGAATCTTCCAATCCATCTTCCATTTGAGAAGAGGAACTAGAAGTCTGTGAAACTTTGCCTTTGTCTACTCTATGGAAACTAGGTGACAACTTGGGATGCAGACAGCCCCTCTCACAGGACATTATTCCCCCGGGACTAAAACTGAAGGAAAAAATTTAATTAATTATGTTTCTGTCAATTAATTGAAAGTGAAGGCAATGACTTGTCACAAAAAGCAATTCTTAAAGCAAGGCCAGCAGTGAACCCAGCTTGTAACATCTGCCTTCAGGAATACATTGCTTATAAGTGTAGGAATGCCATGATAAGTATAGGACACTCAATTGAATTTAAGTTTCAGATGTAAAAAACATCACTCTTTAAAAATCAGATTTAATTCTATTTCTTGTATTTGCATTTGCTAAGTCTGCCAACCCTATATAAACATCTATACAGGTATACCTCAGAGATATTGCTGGTTTCATTCCATTCCAGACCATCACAATAGAGTGAATATCATGATAAAGTGAGTCACGTGAATTTTTTGGTTTCCTAGTGCATATAAAAAGTATGTTTACACTCTACTGTATTCTATTAAGCATATAATAGCATTATTTCTAAAAACAAGGCACATGCCTTAATTTAAAAATTCTTAATTGCTAAAAATGCTAATGATCATCTGAGCCTTCAGGGAGCAGTAATCCTTTTGCTAGTGGAGGGTCTTGATTCCATGTTGATGGCTGCTGACTGATCAGGGTGGTGGTTGCTGAAGGTTGGGGCGGCTGTGGCAATTTCGTAAAATAAGACAACAATGAAGTTTGCTGCATCGATTGACTCTTCTTTTTAAGAAAGATTTCTCTATAGCAGGCCATGCTGTTTGATAGCATTTTATACACAGTAGAACTTCTTTCAAAATTGCAGTCAATCCTCTCAAATCCTACTACTGCTTAGCAACTAACTTTATGTAATATTCTAAATCCTTTGTTGTCATTTTCAACAATGTTCACAGCATTTCACCTGAAGTAGATTCCATCTCAAGAAACCACTTTCTTTGCTCATCCATAAGAAGCAATTCCTCATCTGTTAAAGTTCTATCATGAGATTGTAGCAATTTAGCCACGTCTTCAAGTTCCACTTCTAATTCTGGTTTTCTTGCTTCCACCATACCTGCAGTTACTTACTCCACTGAAGTCTTGAGCCCCCAAAGTCACTCGTGAGTGTGGGACTCGACCTCTCCCTAATTCCTGCTAATGTTGATATTTTGACCTCCTCAAATGAAATCACAAATGTTCTTAATGGCATCTAGAATGGTGAATCTTTTCCAGAAGGCTTTCAATTTTCTTTGCCTCGTCTCTACTAAAAATTAAAAAAAAAAAAAAAAAATTAGCTTGGCACAGTGGCACACACCTGTAGTCTCAGCTACTTGGGGAAGCTGAGGCAGGAGAATTGCTTGGACCTGGGAGGCGGAGGTAGCGGTGAACCGAGATCCTGCCACTGACTGCACTCCAGGCTGGGCAACAGAGCAAATCTTCTAAAAAACAAAACAAACAAAAACAAACAAACAAAAAACCTACTATATATGATAGCTGTAGCCTTAGAACATGTATTTCTTAAATAAGAAGACTTGAAAGTCAAAATGACTCCTTGGTTCATGGGCTGTAGAAAAGATGCTGTGTTAGCAGGCATGAAAACAACATTCATACCCTTGGGCATTTCATCAGAGCCCTTGGGTGACTAGGTGCGTTGTCATTGAGCAGTCATATTTTGAAAGGAATCTTTTTTCTGAGTGTTAGGCCTCAAAATATTCAGTAAACCATAGTGTAAATGGATGTGCTGTCGTCCAGGCTTTCTTGTTCCATTTATAGAACACAGGCAGAGTAGATTTAGCATAATTCTTAAAGGCACTTAAAGAAAATCTTAAAGATTTTCAGAATAGTAAATGAACATTGGCTTTAGCTCAGTCACCAGCTATACTAGCCACTAAATAAGAGTCAGGCTGTCCTTTGAAGCATTGAATCCAGACATTGAGTTGTCCTTTCTACCTATGAAATTCCTAGATGGCATCTTCTTCCAATATGAGGCAGTTCGTGTAAACTGAAAATAGATTGTTTAGCGTAGCCACCTTCCATCAGAGATCTTAGCTAGATCTTCCAGATAACTTGCTGCATCTTCTGTTACTACATCAGCATTTGCTGCTTCATCTTGCACTTTTTGTTATGGAGATGGCGTTTTCCCTTAAACCTCACAAACCAACCACTTCAAGCTTCCAACTTTTCTTCTGCGGCTCCCTTACCTCTCTCAGCCTCCACAGAATTGAAGAGAGTTAGGGCCTTGTTCTGAATTAGGCTTTGGCTTAAGGGAATGTTGTGGCTGGTTTGATCTTCTATCTTGACCACTCAAACTTTCTCCATTTCAGCAATCAGGCTGTTTCACTTTCTTATTGTTCATTTGTTCACTCGAACAGCACTTTTAATTTCCTTCAAGAACTTTTCCTTTGCATTAACAACTTGGCTAACTGGCACAAGAGGCCTGCCTTTTGACCTGTCTCAGCTTTTGACCTGTCTTCTTCACTAAGCTTAATCATTTCTAGCTTTTGATTTAAACTGAGAGACATGTGACACTCTCTTTTACTTAGAAGTCATTGTAGGGTTATTAATTGACCCAGTTTCAGTATTGTTATGTCTCAGGTAATAGAGAGCCCCAAAGAGACGGTAAGGAGTGGGGAAAGGGCCATTTGGTGGAGCAGTCAAAACACACACACATTTACTGATTAAATTTGCACTCTTATATGGGTGTGGTTCGTAGCACCCCCATAACAATTCTAATACTAACCTCAAAGATTACTGAACACAGATCGTCATAACAGATATAACGATAATAAAAATTTTGCAATGTTGCAAGAATTACCAAAGTGTGACCCAGAGACGTGAAGTGAACACATGTTTTTGGAAAAATGGTGCTGGTAGGTTTGCTAGACACAGGGTTGTTACAAACCTTCTATTTGTAAAAAAAAAACTCATATCTTCAGTATCTGTGAAGTGCAATATAACGAGGTGTGCCTGCACTTTCTGATAACCAGGCTTCAGAGCACCTGCTGTGTTTTTCTAAGTAATACTTGATGGGGAAGATCAAAGGTTAGAATAATAGCAGAAGTAAGTCTTGTAAAATGTGAAGTAAGGCCTGATGGCTGGGAGTTAGCCACCGAAGTCATAGCCAGGTAAGTTCCCTGAGCAGGGAAACAACCTCTCCTCAGTTCAGACTTACATTTTCTTTCCTCCCTCCTGCTGCCCCTCAGTTTTTAAGTAGACAGCACTTGAAAATGATGCTGTGGATGGGAGGAGGGAGATGGGTGGTGCCTTACTTTAAATGGCTTTAATGAGGAGTCTATTGCACTTATCAGAAAACAGTTTATAATTTTCATCAGCTTATCAAAGGGATGAATAATAACTAAAGATCTCCTAGTTGACCACCACTTTACCCATCTGAAATAGTTCATATGTTTTGCAGTGACCTTCCTCTTCCGACTTCTATCCTAATTGGATAATTCATTCATGGGACATCCTTTCCTATGAATTAAAGGAAGGGTAAAGATTAAGTATCTTCAGATCACTTGAGGCCAGGAGTTCAAGACCAGCCTGGCCAATATGGTGAAACCTTGTCTCAACTAAAAATACAAAAATTAGCTGGGTATGATGGCACACGCCTGTAACTCCAGTTACTTGGGAGGCTGAGGCACGAGAATTGCTTGAACCTGGAAGGTGGAGGTTGCAGTGAGCTGAGATCCCGCCACTGCACTTCTGCCTGGGTGACACAGTGAGACTATGTCTCAAAAAAATAAATAAATAAACAAGCAAGCAAACAAACATTAAGTATCTCTATATGTGGTCTCTTAAGTCTTCTGATAAGACTGAAATGTCACAAAAAGATATACAGGAAATTTGGTAACAGGCATAACATTCTCCTTTATAGAAGTTATGAGTCAAGGGAGAAGGTTTCCCTTTCCAATCCTTATGTCGAGAATAGAAAATTGTTTGTGAGTGAGTGATGGTAAAGAGCCTGGGTGAAAACACTACAATAGGCCGGGTGCGGCGGCTCAAGCCTGTAATCCCAGCACTTTGGGAGGCCGAGACGGGCGGATCACGAGGTCAGGAGATCGAGACCATCCTGGTTAACACGGTGAAACCCCATCTCTACTAAAAATACAAAAAACTAGCCGGGCGAGGTGGCGGGCGCCTGTGGTCCCAGCTACTCGGGAGGCTGAGGCAGGAGAATGGCGTGAACCTGGGAGGCGGAGCTTGCAGTGAGCTGAGATCCGGCCACCGCACTCCAGCCTGGGCGACAGAGCAAGACTCCGTCTCAAAAACAAAAACAAAAACAAAAACCACTACAATAATCATCCTTGGCCGGGCGCGGTGGCTCACGCCTGTAAATCCCAGCACTTTGGGAGGCTGAGGCAGGTGGATCACGAAGTCAGGAGGTTGAGAACATCCTGGCTAACACGGTGTAACCCCATCTCTGCTAAAAAATACAAAAAATTAGCCGGGCATGGTGGCGGGCACCTATAGTCCCAGCTACTCGGGAGGCTGAGGCAGGAGAATGGCGTGAACCCGGGAGGCGGAGCTTGCAGTGAGCCGAGATCGCGCCACTGCACTCCAGCCTGGGTGACAGAGCGAGACTCCATCTCAAAAAATAAAAATAAAAATAATAATAATAATAGTAATAATAATCAGCCTTATTAGCTACGTTACCTTGGAGAAATTACTTACGCACTTCAAGTTGTAGTTTCAAGTTCTATAAAGTGGGTATATTAACGGAACAACCGTGGAGGCTTAAGGTGAAATGCAAAGATTTTCACTAATATTTTATTTCTCAAATAGGATAACGTGGAAGTGGACTTGAGAAAGCGCAAAGTACAAAAATTTCAACCAACTGTTGCCTAGTAAAATTTTTCAGCATAAGGAAAAGTGTGTTAATAAAAGGATATTCTATGAATTTTAGAATTTTGACATGACAGGTTTATGACATAAGAGACATATACTTTATAACACAAATTTTCACAGATTTCAGTTGAGTCAGTTCTGTTATAATGCTTTTTGTGAAAATGCAAATTTGGTCCAATGCAATTAGCACAGCAGGGAATAATGCATAATGCAATTCATGTTTATTTACACATGATTTCATCTGAGTGCAATGCTAGGTGAACACAGAAAACTGTACCCAGCTGACCCATGTTTCATAGGAAAGCACAAAACTCACATACCTTAAACATCTATCAGCTACCAAAAGTTCCCCACCTCTGTGATGAGCCACACCTATTCTTTATTGTTCGTTTGTTTTGTTTTGTTTTGTTTTGTTTTTTTGAGACAGACTCTAGCTCTGTCGCTCAGGCTGGAGTGCAGTGACGCGATCTTGACTCACTGCAACCTCCACCTCCTAGGTTCAAGGGATCCTCCTACCTCAGCCTCCCAAGTAGCTGGGACTACAGGCGTGTGCCACCACGCCCAGCTCATTTTTTGTATTTTTAGTAGAGATGGGGTTTCACCATGTTAGCCAGGATGGTCTCTAGCTCTGGACCTGGTGATCTACCTGCCTCAGCCTCCCGAAGTGCTGAGATTACAGGTGTGAGCCACTGAGCTGGGACCTGAGCCACACCTATTCTTATTCGATGTAATAGCTTTCTTTTTGATATTAGAGAATCATCTTTCTACCAGTTTAGAATAACAAGCTGCAACTCTTCCGAAACTCACTTCCACAAGCAAATGTCGGTGTTTTTGAGAAAGTGCCACACTTATATCATATTTACTAATTTCTTAACCATTTAACATGTAACACTGCTAAAATTTTATTAGTTTCTATTGTTTTGATGCCAATAATGTTAACAGTAAATGTCAATAATAAAATTTTTGAGTGTTGCACCCCAACCTCACTTTTCCCACAAGCCGCTGGTTTGTAACGCTGTGATTTGGCATAGCATATGATTTTTAGAAAGGAATATGTTGCATTATAAGAAAACTCCCTGTACAGTGAAGGTACAAATTTCCCAATTGTGAATTAAGTTTATAAATTTCAAATTTTTAATCTCTTTTGTTTCTAAAGTTTAATTCATCTGTAGTATAAGCATTTAATTCATTGTTCAGTATATAATTTGGACATTTATTCAAGATTAGAGGATAGAAGGGTAGAAGAGAACGTTAGTGTTAATTCTTTTTCTGCTAATAGTTTGATATCTCTTCCTTAATGAGGTAAATCTTGCCTAATGTGAACAGTAACTTGCTGTCTCTATGAATACTTAAGAAGTTAAGTTAAACATAGGTATTTATAATCAGTAAACTCATAGTTAATGATTGCACTAACTTCTCTCAAACACAATGGTAATTTTAGAATTTATTTTTAATAATTCAATTTAACATTTTTCAATCTACTCGAGTTTAAAACTCATTTCTCCCAACATTTAATTACGCAAACACTTACTTCACTTCCAGGCAAAAACATTTCCTATCTTAGTGCTCTTCCACATCAATGTCGAATGGGCACATGCTATTAAGCAGATGCTGCCATTTTCAATGTGGCATGCGAATGCCTGTCACTAAATTCCAGACAGTGTTATTAATTTTGATCATGCTTCAGAATCTAGCCTAGCCAGCATCCTAGTTATTCCACTGGTATTTCATCTAATAAGTAATTTTTTTAAATAAAAACAATAACACTTGCACGTAGAGCTTCATTCTGTTGAAGAAGTGATGTGTGTCATGCGTCCAAAAAGGCCAATTAAAGAATTTCTTTTCTTTCTTAAAACTGCTGACTGTATACTAACATTTGCCTGTTTTAAAACAAAGAAGTCATATATGCTTTCCTGTTACTCTTATTCATGGGGGCTGGGAAATATCTAAGTTTTTTCCTAGCAAAAAAAGTAGTGGATAACGGTACTTTATACTTTATAAGTGTCCCATTTCTCACTTTGGTCTTGTGTCTTAGGAAGATATAAGTTTCTTGAAGAAAAAGAGCTCAGAAGCATTTGTGCTGACAGTATGCTAGTACCTTTTTATTCCAATTTACACAAAACAGAGTAAAACAATTTTATGACTCCATGCATGCCCTATTGGGGTGGCAGTGCAAGCCTTGATTAGCTCATCAGAGATCAAACTCTTTAGCAAGGTACCGACAGATGCAGCGTTAAATCTAGGAAGTAGGTCAGGTTTATCACCTACATCAATCCTTTTATTCAGTAGGGCAGACACATAAAGGGAAAGAGAAAGAGCATTTGTGTGCAGAAACGAGTTGACAGACACATTACAAAAATAAGTCTCCTCCTTCAGAATATCTCTCATTTAAAAAAAGAAAAAATTGAAGATTACACTTCTAGATAGGAACCATGCACACTCCAGGCTGCCCTGTGTAAAATGTGATTGTGTTTCTCATCACAATTATAAAGATGACTTTTCATGATATATGGTAGGGAATAACAAATACCATTCTTTTTATGCTTTCTCAGACATAATAACTAAGTTAAGATCTGTACAAATTTGGCTTTTAACAGTGCCTCTGATTTAAACTCTTCATATATTTTTCAGCTGAAAATATATTCATATATTTGGCATTATAGTAATATTTAAACCAAATTCTAAGAACTGTCTACAGATTCTGACAGTTGTCTAAAATTTTCAAATGAGTATTTATGTTAGATCACCAGTACCTCATTCAATCTTTCTCTTTCTCTCGACCTCCTAGCACTTTGCTTTCCATTGCTGTTGGTGAAAAAAACAACTTAAAAAAATGCACAAATAAAAACCATGCCCTAGCATTCATTTTTAGAATCATATTTCCTCAGATTTTGGAGGAAAGAGAATGACAATCCCAACAGTGTCTATGTCCCTTACTGGTTAAATAATTAATGGTGAAAATAAAATGAACACAGCATTTTTTCCATCGAAAATTAGAAGCTCACAATTTATATGGATAATTTTTAATATAACCACAAACCTTTTTCTTTTCTTGGTTCCCCTTTCACATTTAATTTATGATGAACCATTAAAAGTCAATAATAAATGCCTCAGATTAAAACACTTAACATCTATGTATGCTAATTATTAGAGTTTTGAAGAACTAAAATAATAAACTGAGCCAAAAGTAAGATCCATGGAGAATTATATTTCATAAGTAAAACATATGAATCCTAAATATGCTTTCTTGGCCAATCATGTAATCTCTAAGGGTATACCATAAAAATGCGAATGCACCCACATATTCCAATTAATGTTTCCATCTTGGCTGACTTGCTTGGTGGATTCAGAAAGCCAGAATGTTCTAACAACTTCACAAATACAGCATGAGAGTCAGGCCTATACTTTAACAAGCTACTTTTTCCAAATACTGCACATGCTCCTAATGCAAAATGGTATAGTTCAAAAGTAATACTATAAAAAGTTTTAAAAAGATAACAAAATGCTATTACCTATTAGTGTCTGAACTTGCAAAAAAACATGATGCATTTCTCTGTTTTAGGTAGAAGGGTTGTATGGATCAGCTCGTATTTGCAAATGCATGTGAGTTTTTTGTTCTGGCCAAATGAGCCCATCAAGGTCATGAACTTGAGGGGCTATCTCTTAAAAAGTGTGGACACATCGCATTACAAATGAATAACAAGGCATTTTCGAAGTACTAAATACAGTTATTTATTTGTTTCATTACATAATGTTTCTGAAAGAAATTAATAAATTCATCTGAGTCTATCAAAATCTCTCCACGCTGGAGTTCATCTATCATTTTCACAAACAATTGAAATTCATGGTATGTCAAGGCACACTTGCCAGATTATCATCTTAGGTATATCTTCTTTTAGAACAACAGGAAGACAAAAAGGAGAGAGGAAATATTAAAAGTCAAGTATTTGTGAGTATTGGGGTAGATTTTAGCCCAGAGAAATATCTTCCAGGATACCATTGTGTTCTTAATTTATATTTGTTTCTCCCTTTGACTTACTGTTTTTCTTGAACAATATTTAAGGGGTTTCTAAGGCAACGGACACATTCCTTCCCACTGCCATTGTTTTCTGGTATTTATGCCACTTTGGTTTGCTACTAGATATTGAAATACAGAGTTTCATTTTGCTATCTCACCATGTCAAATGTACACAGTCGTCCTTTGGTACACTCAGGGAGTTGGTTCCCAGACCACTCTCTGCCCCACATAAACCCAAATTTGCACATACTAACGTCCCACAGTGGGCCCAGAGGAATCTGTGTATACAAAAAGTCGGCCATCTATATACGTGGGTTTCACATCCCATCATTACTCTATTTTTTAATCTGTGTTTGACAGATTGACAAAGATCAATGTATATAATAAGTGGACTCATGCAGTTCAAGCCCATGTTGTTCAAGGGTCAGCTGCATATCTAAGATGGTTTCTATCCAACATTCTGGAATTCAGCATCTGATTATTTAGGCTTTACTTGTGTACCCAATACTTTGCTCTGTTTCCAGGCCAATAATTAGATGGAAACTGGATTGTTTTTAATGGTGGTAGCAGAATCTCTTGAAATGGAATTCTTTAAGAGACTTCAAAAAATGTCTATCTCTGGGCTCCAACACTGCCCTAATGAACCAGATACTTAGGGTCATAAATCTACAATATTAACAATTTTCTCTGTTGATTCTTATGTCCACTAATGTTTGGTGATAAGTGCTTTCAATAATTTCACAGCTCAGTAAAACCTCCACTGTACATTAACAAACAAAACCCAAATAGACAGAATAAAGCATCATTCTATTTGGTAGTCATACTTTGGTGAAAGCCAGAGAAAATAGTGGCTAAATGAGCTTTTGGAATTCTGTCTAGCTTTTATTAATTCTTCCCATTTTCCCCCTACTATCATGATAAGTAAAAATGAACTTTGGGGCCATTCTAATAAACTGACTTTCTGAACCCATTTGTGGAAAACTGTATCATAACTAGTGAAACAGAGACATATTCTATGCATTCACACATTAATCTGTACACTTATTCTTTCACCAATGGTATATTATTGCCACATATTGTATGTGACAATTATTATATGAAATCTGTGGATAAAAAAAAAAAAAAAAAAAAATAAGAGAGATATCTGCCTCCAGAAAGAAAAAACATGTGACCAACAATTTGGAAAATGAATATGACTGGAGTCCACCATAATTGACATATGAACAAAGTGCTGTAGGAGCACAGTAGAGTCACGTATTAACTCAGTAACTCAGTTCTTATGGTAAATAAAGAAAAAAAAATGAACCAATAAAGTCTCCAGGGCATGATCTGTGCCTTCTTTGGGCATAGAAATAATTATGAGCAAATGCATGAAGGTATGGAGGTAGGGTGTGTTGAGGAAACAGGTTACCGGGGCCCCCTTATAAGGTGCATGAGGATTTGTGTCAGAAAGTGAGGACAAAATAATCAGTTCTGAAGTGTGTTTTTGTTTATATGTTTGAGATGGGTTTAGGACTTGTGTTCACAGAAGATTTGACATTAAAGCTGCCTAGAAAGACGAATAGGATTTTATCACCAAACAATGAAAGCATACTCTGACAGCAGCGTTAACACGAGCTAAATGCACAGGAGCATTTGAGTGTTCCCTGTCACTAGGGAACAGGGTTGCTTTACAGCCTTGGAATATATAATACATATGCTGGGGAATGATACTATAGAAAGTTGGAAGATTAGATTGAGATTAGATTTCAAAAAGCTGCAAATTATAAACTAGGAAGGTTAGAAGCTATTCTAAATGGAATGGAATGGAATGAAATGAATGAATGAAATAAAAATATTTAATAAGAGGAAAAATACCATCAGAGGTCACTTGTAAAATGACAATTATAATAGCAGTCATTTTGGGTGCTGTGTAGTATTCCACACAAGGATATGCTACAATTTATTTATCTATTATAATATCAATGGATAGCCTATCCATGTGTGAAATACTATATGGCACCCAAAATGATTGAGCCAAAGCCCCCCAAATTTACAGCTGAATCTCACAAGCATAATGTAAGTTAAAGAAGACAGGCACAATAAAATCCAAGTAATGTGTTTCTGTTTGTATAAAATTAAAAGAAGAGGTAAAACAAAGCGGTGATTAGACAGTAACACCAAGGAAAGTGATTATAATACTTGTCAGGACAATGGTTAGGATATAAGAAAGAAGTAGTGATGGGGAGAGGCTAGAAAGGAGATTTCAGGTTATAGGTCATGATCTACTTATTGCTATGAGTAGTAGACACATAAATGTTGATTTTATGATAATTTAGTCTTGATTTTTGTTTCATGCCTGTTCTCTGTATTTTACTTGATACACACAAACATTTTTAAAAATATATTGGTGACAGGGTAGTTGAGAGGCTAGGAGACCAGTCAGGTGCATTAAAAAAAAAATCTTGACTGGGAGAAGTGCTCATGCCTGTAATCCCAGCACTTTGGGAGGTCAAGGCAGGTGAATCTCTTGAGGTCAGGAGTTTGAGACCAGCCTGACCAACATGGCAAAGCCCCATCTTTACTAAAAATACAAAAAAAAAAAAAAATTGCCCAGTCTTGGTGGCACATGCCTATAGTTCCAGCTGCTCACAAGGCTAAGCCAGGAGAATCACTTGAACCCGGGGAAGCGGAGGTTGCAGTGAGCCTAGATCACACCAGTGTACTCCTGCCTGGGTGACAGAGTGAGATTCCATCAACTTTTCAACACTGTCATATACAACCTAACTTTAAGATAATTTCAATTAAATCAAAATTAATTTACTTTTGCTTATTAGACAATCACCTATGTAAATTATGGATATTCTCTTAAGGAATTTGTTCAAGTTTTATTGTTGATATTGTTTCATATTCATTAGGATTTCTTCTCCTAAATTTTCTTTACTTCAAATAATATTTGAACCTCAAATGTTAGATCTGAATTTCCTCTAGTAACTTGCCTTTGACTTCATCGAGTAATACCAAGTAGTTTGCTGCTCTAAAGGTGTACATATTTCACAAACCTGTCTTAAAAATGATGATGAGTAAAGAAGAATTTAGATATTCTATGTCAATTTTAACTACCGAAATGTCTCTTTTTTAAATCTATCATAAAACATGGCTTTTATACTGTCATCCCTCTGCTCAAAAACTTTCAACATTTCACTAGAGCTTAAAGAATAAAAATATGTAATTACAAGATCATAGAACCAAACAAGATTTTCAGATCATCCAGCTCACTCATTACTTTGTAAATAAGGCAACCGAAACCCACCACAGATGTCATGGGGCAAGGCAGCAGACATCATGGGAGTAGATCAGAAAATGGGTTACCTTTTTTTTTTTTTCCCTCCCAGTCCATTATATTACACTGTATCAAAGAGCAAACATCAAAGCCCATAATTTACAACCTTCCAAATTGAAATGCCCCCATTGATTTTTCAATGGCCCCCTCCTCCCAACACATATTAGTCCCTAACAACACAATCAAATATATCTACTATATTGCTAATTTTTTGGCTAATTATTTATTTGGTTTATCAGGTTGGATGAAGGTTTGATTATCATGGAATCAGGTAATTTTCCTAGATACAGCCCAAATAACTAATTTTGCCTAAAATTGAATATATTAGAAGGATGTAGAATAGCTCCCCAAGTAAAAGGACTAACTCTTTTACAACCAGATCTTGGCAAGAACACGACTCAGGGCTGCTTTGGCAATCTAAGGCAGAAAAGTCAAAAGGCAGCAAACCACCATGGCACACGGTTACCTATGTAACAAACCTGCATATCCTGCACGTGTACCCCAGAACTTAAAATTAAAACACACACACACACACACACACACACACACACACACACACACACACACACACACATTTTTTAAAGGCACTCTCTTATATTTTTCCCCACAGGAATGTGTCAGGGAAAACCATTTTCCACCTTTCTGTCTCTCTGCTTAAAATTCAAATACAGAAGAATATAGTCTTGTTGTTGTAACTTAGATCACATGTCCATCCTCCCTTGGCTCAGGAAGGTGACGTATCTTTGCTGATAGTACCATCAAAACTATAGAGTCAAGGTAAGGGGCGAAATTAGTTCCCTGAAGGAAAATAAAATCTAGGAGCTCCTGCCAGAAGGGGAGAAATGTTAGAAGGCAAAAATAACAGATGTTTACAAAACTCATCTAATTCTAACCAATATACCACGTTTTCCTTAGAAATTTCCAGATTAGAATTACTAGTTAAGTCTTATAGTCTACACCTTTGGAAGTCTTATTATTACTAGAATATACATAGCTGGTGCATGCAATGTAATTAAAGAAACCAGATGAGGAAAAGAAAAAGTTAATTTAAAAATAAATTTCAAAGTGATGACATATCTTTTCATAGTCTAGTAAAGAGGTAAGCTTTGAAAAAGAAACATATAAAAGAGAAAGAAAATAAACCTTTAACTTTTCAATGGAACGAAGGGAGATTCTTTTCAGATAATGCCTTCCTGACCTTTCCCTTTAAATTTTCACTGTCAATACTTGGTTAATGCATTCACGTCTTGCTTTGGTGGATGAGAATCCCACATAACTCACAGCTGCCTCGCCCAGCCCCTCCTGCTTTCGATGCTGGGCTCTTGGACTCTGTCCTGTGCAGTCCACAGCACTCCAGATGGGTCTGGGAACCATGCCATGAGCCTCACTCACTATCCCAACATGATTTTATGGCCTTATGGTGAAGCATTATATAGCACTATAGAGCCTCGATGACATTTTTTAGTCACAATAATAATGACATATGGCACTGTCTTCATAACCCTTCCATTTGGGAGAAAACAATTTTCTACTTATTATCTTAAAACATGGGGGCTGAGTGACTGCTGCAGCTTCTGAAATGCACACTCAACACTAATGAGCAGTAGCCTACAGTGACCTATTCAGAATGGAAGGCTCACAGTGTGACATTCTGTTTAAGTGGGCTAAATGATTGGACATCAGTCACAGGAGTTTAAAGGTCTGAAGAGATGGCAAAATATTATTAATTCAATATCTCTTTAATGCTAAAAAAGTATGGCCATGGGGACCCTTTGACAATTTCTTGGGCTATCAGAATACCTAATTGGAGATTAATCTCTAATAACCTCTTAATATCATTCAGAAGTTTAAATGAAGCCCAAACAAGAAAGAAATTGTCAGTTCAGTAGTGTCATTTACAGCTAATGCCATGGAAAACTATTTAATTCATTACAGAGGCAGAGAGGCCTATTTCAATTTTTGCCCTGTTTCTATCTGGCCAATTAAATATAGTGCTGGCTAAACAGTAAAATTAGAAAATGGGAACTCCTGTGCCCAGAACTGACTTCTTCAAAGACTTTCTGGGCTGATGCCTCAGGTTTCAGGCAAACCATCAATCCTAAGGGCTGCCTTCCTTGTACCCAAAACTAGGTTAGGCCTTCCTTTATAGTACTTAATAGAATTGAAGTTGTACTGTTTTTCTTTTAACTGTCATCTATAAAAAAGCATACTCTGGCTGGGCATGGTGGCTCACAGCTGTAATCCCAGCTCTTTGGGAGGCCGAGGCAGGCGGATCATGAGGTCTAGGAGTTTGATAACAGCATGGCCAATATGGTGACACTCCGTCTCTACTAAAAATACAAAAATTAGCCAGGCGTGGCGGCTCGCACCTGTAGTCCCAACTACTCGGGAGGCTGAGGCAGAAGAATCACTTGAACCCAGAAGGCGGAGTTTGCAGTGAACTGAGATGATGCCACCGCACTCTAGCCTGGGCGACAGAACGAGACTCCATCTCAAAAAAAAGCAGACTCCATAAGGTCAGGTCATTTATCTTTCTTGCTTATGTATCTCAACACCTGGAAAGCTGCTTGGATAAATAAGTAGATATGGTCTTATTTGTTTAAAAAAAATGAATGAATAAATAAATAAAGGAATACACACTGAGGTCTAATTTAAAATTGATTGTGAATGCCACACATTTGCTCTTGCCCTACAAATATTATCACTCTATTAGCACATCATGTTTGAAGCATGAAAGTATTTTTTATCCTTTTCTACTACTTTAGCTTTAGAGAAGATGGATCTATGGATCATGGGGTCCTGTGTGTAATTCCAGATCTACCTCAGGAAATATGTACAAAAGGAAAGAAGGAACCAGACCCTGGCTTTCTTCGTATTCCCCAAATTCGTGTAATCATCATGGCCTCTTACCACCCCTCACTGCAGTTTCATGTATTCTAGGGGGAAGCTGCCTTTGTTCTCTGGAATAAGGAAGCCCTGGGCAATGACCAGTCATTCCCAAATAGCAGGGAAAAATCAGCGTGAAAAAGAGACTTACCCTCATTTTTTGACAGTTGACCACTCACTCCGAAGCCTCACTTTTCTCTTTTCTGCTAGCCCCACATCTGGACGGGCTGATCAAAAAGCCCATGCATGCCCTCCCCTTTGGCCCCAGTGGGAAATTCAAATCTAGCCAACCCCCAGCCTTATCCCCTAACCTCTGTGACAGTTCAATCCCCTCCTTCTGCCTTGACCAAGCCAGCCTGGATCTGTTTGTGCCCACCCTGCTCTCCCCAGTTATCCCTTGTATGAATAATAAACTTGCTTTCAAATTTCCTAAAATTCTCTACATCTTAACTATTAATTGTGAGGCCGTCTATCTTATCCATGGGGTATCCACAAAGTACCTAGCCTGATAAAATTCTCTCCACCATTATCTTGTTTTGTACCTCAGAATAATTCAGCTATGTTTGTGATAAGAGTTTATCTCTAGAAGACCCTTGTCAAAATATATGTTTGATGCAGCATTGTGTATTGGCTGCATCCACAGAGAGATATTTTAAAGAAAAAGATTTTATTTTTTAAATTTTTTCAGCTTTAGTGAGATATAATTAAGAAATAAAATTACTTAAATTTTAGGTGTACACTGTGAATGTTTAATAGATGCATATATTGTGAAATGATTACCATAATCAAGTTAAGTAACACATCCATCACCTCACAGTTACCCTTCACATTGTGTATATGGTGCGACATCACTCCGTTTCCCTCATCCCCCGGCCCAGTAGAAATGGCAGTCGCCATTCTACTCTGTGTTTCTGTGAGTTTGACTTTGTTAGATTCTACATATAAGTGAGATCATACAGGATTTGTCTTTCCTTGTCTGATTTATTTTACTTAACATAATAACCTTCAGGTTCATCCATGTTGTTGTAATTGGCAAGATTTCTTTCTTTTTTAATGGCTGAATTGTGTTCGACGTGTTTGTGTATGTGTGTGGGTGTATGTGTGTGTGTGAATATATATGTGCATATATATATAACTTTTTGAATCCACCCATCTGTCAATGGAGGAAAGGTTTTTAAACAATGAAATGCTAATACAACGTAGGTTAAAAAGATCCATGGGAACTCTCTGAAGTTGAGACTTGGATTTATGAGAAGACTGTGCAAGAAGAGAAGAGTACTATCAAGATAGGATGAAGAGGAATTGGAAGGCATCTTGCTGAATTTGCTATTTTGCCTTGGCTACCCTTAATTATAATGATATTTTGGGGTCTTATAACAAAGGCTTTGCAAAGGTTTGTTATCTAAGTCCCATGCTAATATGCATAATTTCCTTCCTACTTTCTTTTCTTTCATTTTTCTTTTGCAAATTTTTAGTCAATGTGA
Organism: Rhinopithecus roxellana; assembly: GCF_007565055.1. Taxonomy (NCBI): domain Eukaryota; kingdom Metazoa; phylum Chordata; class Mammalia; order Primates; family Cercopithecidae; genus Rhinopithecus; species Rhinopithecus roxellana. The sequence goes on from NC_044551.1 coordinate 179,320,131, forward strand.
AGCATTGACCAAGGAGCTATTTGCTCTTTTGACATCAGCAATTTTTTTCATTTCTTGCCTGAACCATCCATCAAGAGGCCACTATTGCTCCAAAGAGAAGTTGCCACAGATATCAAATTTGTGGATGTAAATTTAAAAAGTCAAAATCCAGACAAAACTAAGAAAAAAATGTGAAGAATATTTGCCAAGTCAGTTAATTCTGCCATGACCTCTGTGAGGCAATAGGAGATCTGAAGTTAAACAGGACCTGCCATATGCCCTAGTAGACAACAAACCCTACTGTGTTTCTAGACCCAACATCTTGGGACGAATAGAGCATGCCTAAACAAATCAGCCCCAACACATGTCACATGGCATGGGGGGATGCTGTTTGTTTTCTTGTGTAATAAAAGACATTGTGACACTAAGAACTGGCAGACATGGAGAAATTGCAGACATGATGCAAAGATGCCAAAGAAGAAAAGAGTTTGCCATGGTGGTTGGAGTATTGGTCTGAACAAGGAAGCTTGAGCAAATACCAATAGGATGTTCAGGAAATCAGATGTACTTGGAGATGCTGGTAGGCGTGGAGTGGAAGGAACTGATACTGGATTAATTGCATTTAATCCTGAAATAAAGGAGTCCACATGGGTCAGACTAAAACTACATATTTGGTCACCAGGAATGATGGAAGCTCAAGATAGAGACAAAGTTAAACTGTGGAAAACAAAAATTACATTTTTCCCCTACACATCTGAGTTAGTGGCTGAGAAATATCATCTCTAATATTTCCAATTAATATATCTATGTTAGAAGCTGCTGTTAACTTTGTCTTAGAGAGCCCTTTCAACCAAACATTTACTGAAATATAACTGACTATTTTACTAAATAATATTCTGAAGGCAAAATGAGAAAGTCACCAAGGACAAACTGTGTCCTCTGGTAGATTCTGCATAAATGATTTTGGTTAGTTTCCTTTCATCAAGATTTTCACAAATTAATTCATAAATATTAGCATTTCATTAATTGCACTAATATTAACATTTCACATCAGTGGGGATTTTTAAGCAAATTTCTAATTACATTCAAAAAGTAAAACAAGGAAAAGGTTTTCTAATAATGCTGGTATTAGCAGGCACTAGAATTAGTTTTGTCTTGAGTACACATACATTGCAGTATGAAAATCTGTTGCTCTGGGTTTTAATAATCAATTTTATGGGTATATTATGAATAACACATACTGAGTATCATTAATTGGCTAGTGAATTTCAATGCTTAGAATGAATTTAAGCATCATTCCACGTATCTTATGCATCTTTTTAAAAAATCAACAGAAAATCAATTTCAGGGAAGTAAAATATTTTCTACATGCTAATTTAAGTAATCAATAATTCAAGGGAACTATCAGTATGATTTAAGGATATTTTAATTTTGATTTTTTCAAGAGAAAATTGTTTCTGTGGAATAAAATAAAGCAGGGAGTTAATTTGGTAAAATCATCTTGTTCTTGATTTTAGTAATAATCCAAATAGATACTTCCACTATTTTGAGTTTCGCTCACTATTCATTGAACGAAACTTCATGCTAATTAACCATAATTCCATTTGCTTCACATACAAACTGTTCTCACACCAGCAACATGCTGTTGTAAGTAAAATAATATTTTGTTTGTTTAAAGATCCCGCTTATAGACATTCCCAGGTTTTAATGAAGTGTTAATCTGGGAAACAATGATATCAGGGTGTCAATTGGCATAAATAATTGTGTTTGTTTTTTCCCACATCATACTCATTTAACTTTCCATGGAGAATTCTCAAATAACTTAAGAAAAAATTTAATAAAACATAATGAACATAAAGATAACTTTTAAAATATATTTGCATTTGACCTAAATCCTCATTAATTCTGAAAACATCAACTTTTTTGGTATCAATGTTTTCATAATTTTGTGACTATTTTTTTCTGAAATTTTTAAGCCACTCATAATAAGTAGTTGGCAATTTTCTTTCTTGAAACTTTTTAACACCAAGAGTATTCTTTTAAACTCTTTCTCCTTATTATGCTTCAGCCAGACGGGCCATTTGTTCAATCCTTGTCCTTTGCACATGCATACCATTACTCCAGCTAATTCCTAATTTTGAAAATCTCATTGGAAAACAAAACTTATTCCTCAGAATCTTTCCCTGCCCTTTTCATCTGAATTAGATAAGTCTTCTCTTTTTCCTTGGTGGCATCCAATTCTTTATTTTCTTGTCATGTATTGGATTTGCATTATGTATTTTTATGTGTATTTATTCTATCTACATCCAGCTCTCAGACTAGATTAAATCTAAGAAAACAAGGACATTGCCTCTTTTGATTTACTGATGGGTATTGAGAAGTGTTTGGCACATAGGTGGAACTCAGTAAATTTAGAGAGAATGAATCACTGAGTAAATGAATGAATGAAACTCAAGAGCCTACAGGAAAATCTGACTTACTAAATTACATAGAACCTAGCACAGCATCACTATACCATAACACAATAATGGATATTCATCATGATGGTCCTGAGCCCTGTGGAATAAAGCTAAACTATGTTCAACATATTCTGTTTAAGAAGGCAGGAAATATGTTTTAAAAATCTATAATAATAATTTTCATAAAATTGCTCTTTAAAGGAAGACCTCAGCTATGGGGAAAATGTACATATTGCAAAATGTCTTATATATCTAACCAATTCCATGTGCATTTTGCATTATTAGAGTCACTTTTTCCCTCTCAAAATCTAAATATTGACTCCTTAAGAAGATGCAGTTAACAGCTATACAGCTGGGAAAGCTCTTCTTGAACTTCAAATTTTAGCGGCAGCTTACTAGATAATAGCTATAAAGGAAACTGGAAATTTACAAACATTAATTGAAACTCATAGCCTGGTCACATACTGCAGACCTAATGCTTCTCAATGTTTTCCAATTAATTATTCCAGGTTTCTCATGTACAAGGAGGAAAAGAGGCTGAACATGGAAACCCCACGCAGTGACTGCCTCCTTTGGATCAGCAGGTTATGAAAAGTCAGTACCTGCCATTCTGATTGACTGAGAGCAACAGAAAACCCCCGAGGCCTTCCAGTTCAGTTGGGATTGTAATGATAGACTAGCAAGATAAAAGCCTGCCAGAACATTAGCTTCAACTGTATGACAATGCCCTTCCCAAGAAGATATGATGCTGTGTAGATGAATATAGATTGAAAATGTGGATCCTGTCAGCAGCACTGATTTCACTCAGAAAACCTGTATACTGGGAGGATGCTGTGTCTGCTCAGGGTTAGGACTCCAGCGATGTGTGAAAGATTTATTTTCCCGGCTGCAAACACTCATGCATCTAGTTATACAAGTGGTAACTTAGGGGTCCACGCTAATGTTGAAGCTTAGACAGAAATAGGTGTGTGAGTGTCTGTCCCTACTAGGAGTAAGCAGGTACTTCTTGGCCTAATCATAGGGCATGGAGGAGGATCCACACATTGGTCAAAAATAAAATTTCTTTCTGGAATTCTTGCAGCCCTTACTTTCCAAATGCACCCTGATGCCATGAAGTAATTAATTTTCCTCTCTTCCATAGAACAGACACAGTTATTATCATTTTCATTGTTTCTCTGACTGATTCCCTCCTTCTGACTCCACAGAGCAGAAAATTTACCCTCCAGAGGTGTAGAGGGGATAGGTTTTCCTCTTTCTAAATTATTTCTTCAAATAAGAGATATGAACAAAAACTGTGAAGACAAATTTCTACACCCTCATGTTAGAATGGTGAATAACATTGACTTTGCAATTAAACAATACTAAGTAGAATTTCTTTTGCTGTGAGAAGGTAAGAAAGTCACCAATAGCTCTAAACATCATTGGCTATTGTATGGATTTAGTGAAATAACGAACAAAAAGTGAGGCACAGAAAAACTTCCCTATAAATGTTGATTAATGACATGATTATTACTATAAACACAATGGGAAAACCACCACCATCTTTCAGTCATGCTTACTGATATTTTATGTTATGTACTTAGCAGAGGACAAGACTAAAGTATTACAACCAAAAATGCCCATTAAAATAAATGGTGCTGGGGTGGCATAAAAATTCATCCGAAATTTCTTCCCCAGTAAAACAGGATGCATGAATTTGCATCTTTATCTTAGAGAAATGGTAAGAAAAAGTACCTTCTGTGACATAACTGTGAAGACACTCTGACGTTTGGAATGAGAATGAAATATTTTCACTAAAAATGTAACTGTCATTGAACTCAGTTCTTATGGGATGTGTATAATTCAGTCCAGCAATTCAACAATAATTTCTAGTCTTTTTGTAATAGAAATCAAATATTTTACATTTTCTTTTCTTATTCTAGTGGAATGAATTGCTTTTTTCTGAGTAGGAATAACTGAGTAGAAATGCTGCTTTTATTTTCATTTTTTGTTGATAGATATTTGTTGATGGGATAAAAACTTGATGATATTCTGACATCATATAACAGGTACATACAAAATATATAGTATTTTATGTTCTTTTCCCTGTGAGGTGCTGAACTGTTTGCATGTATAAAAACTTTTAATTTCAAACTTTGAGATTAC